>NC_053452.1:60269989-60569989 GCF_015227805.2 Hirundo rustica | reverse complement strand
GTGCCTTCTGTCCTAGGACATTTGCTGACCCATGGGAAAATGGATCCTCCAGTTCACACCCTTTGGAGACAGTGTTCTTATGGCAGCTGGGATTGCCATGGTGGGACACGTCTACCTTGTGTTTCATGTTTTGCTCTCATTCTGTGGTCATCACAGAGTAGTTTTCAAATTAAAAATCTCATTCATTTCAATATTTTAATGATATTGGGTTTGGTTTGTTTTATTGTGTTTTTGAACTTTTGAAACAGCTTGGACATCTATAGGTCTAGGAGAACATGTGTTTTAAATGCTCACTAGCACAGAGGGGAAAAATAAAAACTTATTTCACTTTTTGTTTTTACAGTAAGTCCCAACAAATTCATACCATGTCTTTTAAACATGTTATTTTTAAATTGTTCATGCTTGCATTCAAGACTCTTTAGGTGCGTTACTGGAGCAGTTACCAGCTGTGTGGTCTCACAACACACAATTTGAGAGGTGCACTAAACCTTAGGGACAGAGGGCAGCTGAATTTGCCAGTCAGGAAAAACTACACTAAATTTCCAGGTCTGTTTGTTTTCATGTTCCCCAGCCTGCACAGAATAGGATTAAAGTCATTGGAAATGGCAACGTGCCACTTCATCAGTGCTGAATCCTTCCAGAATAACTCAACTTCAGCCATGTGATGTGTAAGTAAAAATAGGAATAAGCACATGCATTGATTTATGGTATGAAAGATCAGATATTGAAAGTTAAATTGTTACAAACTTTGTTTTAATCTGAAAAGTAATAGGACAGACATGAAAAAGCTCTGATAGTGAAGTTCTCCATTACAAAGGCCTTTCTTGATGCTACTGAAAAATGTCAGCTGAATTTCTGACTCAGTCTACAGCAGGGAAATCCTCCTGCCAAATCCAGCATGGAAATCCTGAGTGTCATGTAATATATCCCTGAGGGTAAATACCAATATGGAAACTGTCAAATTTCCTTTTGTTTCTGGCTGTTGCCCACACTTCCCAGAACTTCACTTTTGTCCATGATGTGTGTTTCCATGGATTTCTTCTTTTTCCTCAGCCTTACCACCTGTTGTGGTTCAGGCAGCGCTGTGTTTTGTCCTCCTGTGAGCACATGCAGGGGCACCAAGCTCCCTTCCGCCACAGGAAAAAACCCTCTCCCTGCCGCCATCAGGGACAAAACCACTGCCTGGGACAAGTTGTGTGGCACACAGCTGCAGGATCCTGCTCCATCTTGGACAGAGATGAAGCCTGAGCACTTAGTGGAGAGAAGGAAAAGGAGTTACCAGAGCAAGGTTAGAAACAGTGAAAGCCTCAGGGAAGGAACCCCAGCACCTGTCGCTTTTGGTTCAGCTTTGCCCCAGGGACACAAGAGAACATCCTGGGGTGCTTGGGGTATCTCCTTACCCTGAATCCACCTATGATGGACATCTCCTTTCCCTGCCAGCACCCTGTGGTTTTGACCACTATGTTGGGAGGGCAGCAGGCTTCCCAGTAGCCTTCCTGAAGGCAGAAGACCCTTCTCCCTGGCTGGAACACCCCATTTCGACCCAGACTTGGCCAGAAATGGCTTCATATGGTGCAAACCTCTTGCCTGTGGGAACAAAGTCACTGAGCTGGTCTTGGGACAAGTTCCTCATCTTCCTTCAGGGAAGTTGATTGTCTTGTGAGCCACAGCAATTCCTGAGCTGGCTGAGGGCCCTCCATCCTGCCCCATGTTGCAGACTCATCACCTCCCTTGATGAATCTCCCTGCAGACTCCCTTTGTGCTATCTATCATTTAAAATGACATTCCAGTAGTGCCCAAAACCCCAAGTATTTGGTGGTCTCTGGGGCCCTGGGGGTTGCTCCTAGACATACTTAAAGGCATCCTGATGATGGCAGCAAAAAGGACAGGGTACAGCCACACAACCCTCTGCATTTCCAATCTTTAAAACAAATTCTCTCTGCTCTAGCTTGCACAAATGTGGAAGGTTTAATTACATCCTGAGAAAAAACAAAAAACCAGCATGATCTTTGCTGCTTTTAGAGTTCAGGTTTCTGCAGCAGAAACCCTTTCCTTCAGCTCCCCTGCCCAGAGCTGGGCTGCTCAAGTCTCTTCTGCTTTCTTTTGTCCTCACTTCACTCTACAAAACAAATGCCCAAATCCCCTGTGGATGAAGGTTAGCCAAGGCAACGTGGCTCCTGTCTTGTCAGATGCCTAGTGCTGAGCACGGCAAGGGTTTCATGTCTCATGGTTGGTTTGGAAAGGAGCAAACTGAGCAGAAGAAATCACCACAGCTTATCTGGCATGGGATGAATCCCTAGACTCTGGGGTAAGGTGCCATTGGACACTCAGGGGCTAGAGACTGTGCAAGTTGTGTTTTCCCACTTCTGTCCAATGCACTTGGCTGCCTGTTGGAAGTGGGGTGACAAAGCCGAAACTAGACAAGCAAAGAACCCAAATAATCACATTTTGGAGAACCAGAGCTAAAAGGCAGCTTGAAAATGAAGTGTTTTTACACAGGCTGAAACAACAGTAAAAATACCATGCTGCAGTTACTTCATGCAAGCACTGACTTTGTAGGAGTGCTGAACTGAGACCAGCTTGCACACAGGTAATGGATGGATAAAAATGACACTTACAGGAGCCATTCCCAACACATTGTAGCAGATTTAAAACCCGCTGCAAGAGATCGAAACCAGCAAGTATTATGTGCTGGAGAGACCAGCAGAGAATCGTAGGCATTGTCCAGGTTTCAGATTCGCTGCATTAAATGAACCCCCTGGACAATCTCAGAAAATGGACCATATCCAAGTGAGAACCAGAACACTCAGTGCACAGTCCTGTCCCACTGACATGCTGGAAGGATCACCCAGACAAAACCAGTTCAGTTTTGCAAGGACAGCTGGGGTATATGAAATTGGCATGTGGGCAGCTGTAGGTGACAGGAGTATCAGGACATCCATGTCCTGCCTTTGGGTGCACAGCCCCTGAAAAAAGGAAAATTGTTTATCTGAAGTAGGCTGCAGATCACCAAAATAGCACCTGTAAGACATCTCAAAGTGTTTGCATTTCAGCCACCAGCTGGGCTAAAGTATCTATGCCGAAAGTCAGCAGATCAGATTTTAGGGAACGGTGATTTTCCTCTCTCCAGAGAGCGGAGGGGTCTTGCCCATGCCCAGCAGTGTGGTGTGACAGGGCTGCTGTCACTAGCACTGCCTCCCTGCCCCCTGCAATCACACTCATTTTGTGCAGTCAACGTGCACTGTGGGTTCCTGCCCTGTTTTCCTACAAATGCATCCAGCTTTCTCTGGAAAACAAGAAGAGGTTTCTTCATTTCTGTAAACAGCTTGTCCCAGTAAGTGCGCTTGATTGTAAGAATATGATCCTAATTGCTGATTGGATTTCTCTGGATTTGCATTCCAGGAAGGGGTTTTTTTACTTTTTTGGTGGGTTTTTTTTTTGTTTGTTTGTTTGTTTGTTTTGTTTTGGTTTTGTTTTTGTTTGTTTGTTTTTGGTTTTGGGGGTGTTTGTTTGTTTTTTTGGTTTTGGTTTTTTGTTTTTTTTTTTTTTTTTTTTTTTCTGATAGATTAAGGAAGCTTTATACATCTTTTATTTTCTGCTTGAAAATATAAATTCATGCTGCAATCATGCCACTATTACTACCACAGTTATCACATGATAACTGAAATGAACAAATCCTATCAGAAGTGATTTTTTATTTTCAATTATGACTTTTCCTAGAACTTGTGGCAGGCTGCTATATATATTTTTTGCATTGCATTATTCACAATTATAGTATTTTTAAAACTATTGGCACTATATTATCACCCTTCCACAGCATCTGAAACTTCTGCTCTCTTAATACAGAAAGGCCTTCTCAACAAACTCTTTTGGGATGTGGATTATATCTACTGACTTTAATTTATTCCCTGAATTTTCTTAACTTCCTTAGGAGTTACTAGTGACATCCTAATAGGATACAGGCAGCTTGAAATATTTGCAAATACAGAAAAAAAAAGTGGAAGAAAGATGCAGGATATTTTAATTATGCACAGAAATTAAATGGTTGATTTGCTGATGATGGGATTCCCAGGTATGTGCACCCACCTTTGTTAGTAAGTCCCTCCAGTTTTTGGTATTAGGTGAAATTTTAGGATCACTCATCTTACTGCAGACAATCAGTGGGGTTTGTGTCATGTTGAGCAACACAGCTAGTGCATGGGAGACCAAGCAGAAGTGATGCTACCGCTATTTATCATCCATTTTCTTTTAAAGCAAAAGATACTTAAAAAATAATAAGATTATTTCTAATTAATGGACACCACCCACCAGAGCACACGTGTGCTTACAGACACACACCTCTCTGAGTGCTTCAGCATAACTGAGCATGAGGCAGGTCCATTAGAGCATGTAAACAAATTTCATCTTATGGCTCATTTGTTCAGCCACAGAGATGGTTTACATCCTACCAGCCTAGAACATGAACATAAAATAAGATATTTGTTCATCCATCAACACAAACCCTCAGTATACTGTCTCAGCTGTGTTTCAGTCTCTCCTCTGGACTGATGTTGAGGGGTTTTTTTTTGCTTTAATGCAGAGATCTAAGACAGAATGTGTTATTTCATCATTCATTAATTCAGTCTATTCATTCAATAATACGAAGAAATTGGACCCAGTGTGAGAACTGAGAAAATGCAGAAATCCTATTGGCAGTAAAAGTCAATCAGGCATTTCACAATTCAATTGATACATTTTGAGGACATATTTAACAACTTCAAAGGAGAAACAGATCTTTGAACGCACACTTCTCTATTACACCAAACCATTGCTTCAGGCATTGGAAGGAAGAAATTGCAAGCACAATTAAGTTACTGGGACACTGTGTAAATGTACTGCTTTGGATTTTTTTCCCTTGGTGTATTTTACATATTAGAAAATCTATGCAAGGCTTGCCCAATGATCACACAATTGTACAGCTGAGCAGCAGGTGCAACTATCATAAAGAGTGTATATTCAGGAAGGGAAGATTTTTCAGTTGCTATGAGTGTAATGCAATCTTAAGACACAGCAGTCATATTTTTATTTACAGCAGTAAATATTCACTAACATGCTTCTATTCTGAATGTGAAAGGAAAATGCATTTTGCCAGGAGTGCTCCCAACTCGTTTCATGAGCAGCTGACAATAAGGACAGAGAAAATGCTTGGAACTTCCTCAGAGAAATCCTACTATTGGAGATCTCTAACTGTGCTGTCCATTCTTCCAGGTGAATAGTTTTTGTGTCTCTAAAAGGTGTGTAAGGTTCAAAGGCTGGAGAAGAGACATGCCAGAGTCCCATGTATCCAGCAGGTAGAGCAGAGATGCCTGCTGTCCTGGCAAGGGGAGAGGGGATGCCATGAACAGGAACAAAGAGCCACATCCAGCATCTGTGTTAGGAACTGGGAGTGCGGGAAAAAGAGATGCAGAAACCTCTGATGGTTCATCAGTCTACTCCCACAGCATGATTAGATCATTTGGGTCAGTTTTCTAAAGGCTCCAGATGATTGAATTAGTCAAGGATAGGTCAGATTATTTCTGCCTTACTGCCATCATTGCGGTGCTGTAAAAGTATCAATTATCAGTTTGCCCTGACAGGGTTCCTGCTGTTATAAATTCAATGGCTCATATTGTAAAGAAAACCACCTTGGTGGTAGCCCTGAGGAGGCTGAGGCAGCTGAGTGTGTTGGGATGCCTCGGCTTGGGAGCCAAGGAGTATCTCTCTTTTTCCAGGGAAGAGTACACATGACTGGCTGTGATGTAAAGGAAGCAGTGATACGGGGCTGAGACCCCAGGTTTGGCAGGGCCAAGCTTTTATCTACCCAAGTAAGAAAATTCAGCTGTGCTTGCTTTTGAGAATTTTGGGGGCATTGCCCACCACCATGGGCTTGTTACCCCCCAGTCAGATCATCCCCAATGCCATGCCACCCTCCCAGCTGAGAAAAAGTCCTTTTCCCTGGACACTCCAGGAATGTGTTGCAAAGATGCAGTCATACCATAACCATGGTGTGCACTGGGCTCTTGAGACTTAAATATGAAGACCATATGGTCTTCACACCTAATACTCTGAAGGAGAAAAATGAAATCTTCAGACTGAAAGAGTCCCATCTGTATTTCCTCAAAGCAGTAACAAGAACAATGGTGTGGGATGGCAGTACTAGCCATAATAAAAATATTATGTATGAAGAAATGTATGAAGAAATCCTTATGTGAATAATCGTGGGTGAACTAACAGCTCACTGATAACAATCATAGAATTGCTAAGTTTGGAAAGGACCTCTAAAATTATTGGATCCAAGCATTAACCCAGCACTGCCATATCCATCATTAAATCATGTCCCCAAATGCCACCTCTAAATGTCTTTTAAATATCTCCAGGGATGGTGACTCAAGCACTTCCCTAGGCAGTCCTTCCAATGTCTTACCTCCCTTTCAGAGAAGAAATTCTCCCTAATGTCCAGTCTAAACCTTCCCTGCACAACTTGAGGCCATTTCTTCTTGTCCTGTCACTTGTTACTGATTAAGGTTTTCAAAAACTGGAGGTCATTTCCAAATATTACTTTCTGAAGACTTGTAGTTAAAATGCAG
Source organism: Hirundo rustica (assembly GCF_015227805.2). Lineage (NCBI taxonomy): Eukaryota > Metazoa > Chordata > Aves > Passeriformes > Hirundinidae > Hirundo > Hirundo rustica. Next base: position 60,563,384 of record NC_053452.1, on the reverse strand, counting down.
ATCTGTGCTCTGACCTGGGGATTATGAGATCTTAAAGTTTTCCCATCAGTCACCCCACATCAGGAATATTTTTTTATGTATACTGGTTATGATTTTGCAAAGCCAAATTGTGTGGGACTCTTGAATTCTGAATATGTAATTAATTTGCATAAAATACATACTTCTTCCAAACGCACTAGTTTTCTCACAGACCCTGCAGAATGGGTGGATCTTTCTTCCTAATGCCTGAAAACTGTTAAATTCACAAAGCAGTACTCAGATGACATAATTATTAGCATTACGGGCTGCTCCCCTGAGCAAAAATTTTGGGAAGAGCCCTTTTATGAGAGGATGACTGCTGTAGCAAGGGATGGTCTGGCCTTGCTATCACAGACTGACTCCAGGTGATGCCTTGCCAGTTCATTGATGCAGCACAAGAAAGCACTGCTGCACATCTCTGTCCATCTGGGTTAAAATCATCACTGCTTGTACATCTTGGCTACATGGGTGGTCACATTTATGACTCAAAGAGTGCTCCTATACATCATGTTGTTCTTCTTTTCAAAGCTTCCTCTGTGCTTGCTCTTTCTCCCTGTGCTCAGAACCAGCATGTTTTTATATCAGATTTCTGCCACCTTTCTTCAGTGCACTATGCCAAGGCATTGCTGCAACATGAACCCGAGGTTGCGTTTCCCAGGACAGACCCGTCTGGTTGTGTTATCCCTGTTCCTCTGCACACTGCAGGCCTGGGGCTTTCAGCTGCACAAGCCCCCTGTGCCACTGCCTCACTTCATCCTCTCACATGCCGTGTGGTGGCACGAGGGAAGCCCCAGCTCCTGCTTTTTCCCTAGCATTGGCTGTGGTGGGGACCAGCAGCAGCTGCCCAGCACTTGTGGTACCATTCATGCTGGGTAGTACAACCTTTGCTGCCCTTTAACAGCAGAAGTGCACAAGGGAGAAATGCATGTGCTGAGCAGGAGCCTGGAACATCCAGGTATGCTGGAAGAGGACACTGACAATAGGAGTAGAAGGAAAGGAATCACAACTGCAACTGAGACAGAAAAAGTATCTTCATACTTATAGGACGATGGTGATTTCTTCACAAGCTGCAGGTTTCCAGGGCACCCTGAGAAGGTGATAACAATTTAAAAAATCCCTAATTCGTATACACAAAGGTCTTCTATTCACTTTCAGAAAAAGGGCAGGAACATCTATAGTCACCTTCAAAATCTCCAGCTCTGTTAACTGGTAAATTTCTATTGAAGTCTAAATCGGGATTACTCGTATTCACCAGATTACTCTTGCCTTTATCTTGACCCAAAAAGGAAAAGATATGGCTCAGGCCAACCTGAAAATCATAACCAAAAGCTGTTTTAAAATCCTTCACTTTAAATTAGAGTTTTCACAGCTTTCAGAGGCCTTTCTGCTCAAGGACGTCTGCTACAGTTTTACATTTTCTCACATTTTCAGTGTTTTTGCTCACCACCAAGGTGGCTGGAGACAGCTGTGAATGAGGAGGAGGAGGTAAAAAGAGAGCAGGGCCCCAGGGGGAGCTGCCATAGCTGGAAAGCTCCGTCTCAACAGGGACAAGGGACACAACTGTCAATTCTGACAAGAAGAAATCCCTGTTCAGGCTCTGGAGAGGCAGCCTCTGCAGCATGCCCTATTCCTGAAGGGAATGCCTGGCAGCCCGGGCGGTAAGGATGTGGCACACCCCAGAACAGGGATCAGCCACAGCACTCGGGAACCCAGCTGGTCGTGCAGTGTGCGACATGGCTAATTAGGGACTGTTGAAGAATGCAAACCTACAGAGTCTAATTATTGCTAATTTATCACATCAACCATTTAAAATCAAAGAGATAAATACATTTTTTCAGCAAGCGAAAAGTATTGAATCAGGCAGATTGAGCGACTGAGTCTCTCACCAACACTCTCTAATCACGGTGTTGCTTCTGCATCTGCCGTGTAGGTTTAGCTGGAAGTGTTTTCTAGAGACAGGAAGACAATTAGAGAAGTACCTGTGAAAAATGTTGGTGTTGGCTGGTTTTGGGTTTTTTGGTCTGTAGCAGAACACTGCCATCATGCTATGGAAACAAAAAAAAAAATGTGGAAGTGCAGAATCCAACTTTAGGTTGCAAAAGACCTTAAAGACTATCAAGTCCAACCGTTAACCCAGCACTGCCAAGTCCAACACTAAACCATGACTCCAGGTGCCACAACTACACATCTTTTAAATAACTCCAAGACTGGTGACTCACCCCTTCCCTGGGCAGCCTGTCCCAGTGCTTGACAACCATTTCAGTGGTGATATTATTGTAATACCCAATGTACGCCCTCCGGGCGCAGTTTGAGACCATTTCTTCTTGTTGCTATATCATGTTTTCCACATTCCTTTCTAATGGGAATCAACTAATTGACTTCTAGCCTGGCCAGAGGGATGAAGAGGTAGTACCCTTGTTCTCCAATCCCTATTCATTGTCCAGAACCTATATAAGCTAGGATTTTGTAAATAATAAAAAGTTCTTCAGCGTTCATCTTGTGGAGTCAGATCCGTGAGTATCTTTTGTGTCCTCTAGCAACATCTTCTCATCCTATCGCCTGTTGTTTGGGAAAAGAGGTAGACCCCCACCTGGATACAGCCTCCTTTCAGAGAGTTGTGAAGAGTGATAAGGTCTCCCCTCAGCCTCCTTTTCTCCAGTCCAAACAGCCCCAACTCCCTCAGAAGCTCTTCATCAGACTTGTGCTCCAGACCTTTCTTCAGAACCCAGGGAAGACATAACTTTTTCCCTGCTGCTAACAGGGAGTGTGACACAGAGCAAAGCACTATGGGGCTTTCTCTTCTTTCACATATGGCACTGAAAATATTAAAGAGCATCCACTTACTCCAGACATCCCTCACCGCTGAAGGGGGTCAGGTGGTGTGAGCCACTGATTTTTTTATGTCTTGCTTGCTCTCCTTTGGAAACATAAAATTTCATTCTCATTTCAAGATGCATCTCATTGCTTTCACCAGTGACACCAGCCCTTTCTTTCCTTCATACGATGTCACTGCAATTTCACAGCAAGCAGCTGAGAAAAAAAACGTATGAATGGCTCCTGGTTCATCATCAGGCCCTGCTGTGCTGGAGTGACAGTGCTATAAAAGGGCTAATTGCAGATAGGAGGCCTGCTGAGTTACACATGCTGAACATGGCACTAATTTCTTGTGCCTTCCCCTCAGACTCCCTTGCTGCAGTGCCTGCCTAGTCCTTTCCAGCAGTGCTAACAGAGATTTTTGTGAAGGGACAGATGGGGTGGGGGCAAGGGTCTCACTCCGCCCAAGCCTTGTGGGGAAGGCTTCCCTTCAGTGAAGTACTTTCCCTTTGTTTGCTCAGGTCAGGCTGCTTGGCTGGACAACCTGTCTTTTGGCTAAATATTACATTTTATAGACAAGATCCCCAAATCTGCAGATCAAGGGTATCTTAGATCTCAATAAACCTTCCCACATAGAAAGTAATTTGAATTTCAATCAGAGTATAAAATGTAGTGTATACTCAACAAAACAACTGAAGGCAGGCTGAGAAAACGTAAATGAGCTTCATTTTAGTTGCTTTCAAGTTCCTTCTGTATAATCTTTTCAGTTCTTATTTACTGTAATCAAAATCCATCTGATGGCAATTTGTAGGCGATTGTGCACTACAGTTTGTTCAACATTCAGAGAAAAACTGCATGTTTCTGAAACCTGAGGTAAACTCCACAAATACTTAGAACTCTGGAGAGAAGATTAAAAGGGCTCATAACGTGATGCATTGTTCCCCTCCGGAAAAAGGTACAACAAAGGGGTTCCAGTGTCTCCAAGCAATTTTTTACATCAAGAGTATTCCAAAGACAAAAAAGTTCAAAACAGATTCAATTCTTCAACAATTGTGTGCTGTAGCAGGCTAAGTCACCTGGATTCAGCACCTCCCACTGGAGAGGTTTTCTACTGAGCCCCTTCCTCTCGCCCTTCTCAGAGCCTCTGGGTTGGTGATGGAGAAATATATTCTGCTGTGACTGCAGATGTGGTGTGAGGAGAGCAGGTAGCACTGGTGAGTGGGTGTTTGAGTCTCCTGATGAAACGAAACAATACAAGAATTTTGACCAATTTACTCAGCCATAAATGCAGTGCAAAATGCATCTCTTGGCATCACTGTTCCTGTCCACACTGCTTTCACTTCTCATGCAGCCTCCTTCGTGCAGAGCCAGGTTTTATTGTAAGAAGAATAACGGAGGCGGAAAATGCCTGGTGTTTAATGCTCTGTTATTTCAACTTCATGATTGCTCTTTCAAGTGCTGAATGAGCTCTTATTGCTGGCAATACCAGGTGAGAGAGGCATTAGTCTGAGCTCTGCCAGGCTGAGATCAATAAACTCCCCCACATCCTTACACTTCTCCCTGATTGCAGCTGAATAGCTCATTAGCCTTGTTCCAACTATTATCCTGGCACAGCGCTTTTTAAACTGATCTGGTCTTTCCTTGTAACAGTAACAATGTGTTTATGTTTGCAAGGCACCAGGCACAATTACAGGCCTCAGTCATGAGCAATAACGAATGTACCAAAGGTCGGCGCAGCCACCAGGCTCCATGTGGCTGTAAGTAGCAAGCTTGCTATGAAAAAACTATTGCAGTTATACACAGATAACCTGACCTTCTCAGGTAAATCCAGTGAGATGCTATCCCGGGGAGAAAATGGAGCAGCCAGTGTGAAACGGCAATTTATAGGGGCTGAACAGCCTGTGCACATCGTAAGCGGAGGCTGCAATTCAAGAGGGGCACTTTCCCTGCGGGTCTTGGCATTACTGGGAATTTTCAGGGACTGAACTGGTTTAGTATCTTGAGACAGGCTGTGATCTAATTGTCCTCAGCCTCCATGTAAAAAGTACTTCATTTCTACACACAGTCTTTTTCCCAGAGCATAGGATATCTTTAAATTTATGATGTGATCGGGGAAAGCACTTTTTGTGGTAAGCCTGAAGTGTGACAGATCTAATTTTGAATAAACCATTCTTATCAGATGGATCAGCTATTGCCTCTGCCCTGGGCCAACAACCAGGTCCTTTTGCTTTGCAGCCACTAATGTTTTAAATCTTCTTTAACACCCAAAATGCCTAGACCCTTGCATAAACAAACCCACAAAGCTGGTTTGTGAGAAGTCAAATTCTCCATGGAAGTCTAAACACTCTTCAGCTGAGAGACACATATAAAAGCTGCTTTGGAATAGCTAAATCTATTTAAATCCATTTAAAAGCCTCACAATTAAATTTGCATGCAGCCAGCTACTGCTCTGTCTCTCCTGAGTCACAGTGGGCTTAGCAGACTGGGGAAAATCAGGGCCACTTTTTCACCAGCACAGTCCCAGTTGGTCTTCTTCCCCACTTTTACCCAGATGAGCTATGGGAAAAAGGCACTGTTGCCAAAGTGCCTTGGTGGGAAGATGATGGGGATAATTCAAAACAAGCAAAGTACAAACAGATCCAAAGAAGTGACGTGAGCTCAGTAACCTCTCCCTGAAAAGATGAACCACTGAGCAAGGGATGTCACAGGCCAAGTGTGCCTCCCAGGTGAGGGCACAGGGTGCAGCATGCCCATGGAGGGGCTGCAGGATGCCGTGGGGCTGGTGGCTGCCCGGCACTTCAAACAGCACAGTGCTAGTGGAGTGAGAGCATTTCTGGGTGGGGTCAGCACGGACACAAATGGAGAAAGCAACAAGTAGAACCAAAGAGCAAAGTATTGCTGGTGAACAAAGCTGCTGCTTTGGGGACAGAGGACGCCACAGGATAACTGGGCTCCCAAACACCTCCAGCAATCGCTGCTTCTCATTAAAAAGCTGCTGACGGCAGAGGTGTCACTTGGTAGCTCTTTGTCTTAGGAGACAGAAAGGAAGTATTATCTTTGCCGTGCAGATTTAGGGTCCCACCAGTCCTTGGGTGCAAATGGTCCTTATTGGAACAGATGGCTGCTGTGGATTGATAAACTGCCAGGGGCTTGTCTGCCTGTGGTAGAAAAAGAACATCTTCCTGCAGCCACCCAGAAATCCCAGGGATGGTTAAACAGGCATTTCTGTCTGCTTTCAAATAAGGGCCAGCGCCATGTGTAACGGCAGCTGTGTGTTCCCAAAACATTTCCGTGCAATTAGGTTGCAAGGAGACAAAAGCAGACAGCCAGGCTGGCTTCTCCCTTACTCTGCTCCAGCCTCAGGGACTTGCTGTGTGCTGACACCAACCTCAGCAGAGATGCTGGCTGTAAGCCTTTAAGCATTTTCTAACCCAACCTTGCTTCCTAACTCCTGGGGCAAGGAAGGCATCCATATCCCTGTATCTCTCACCCTTTTCTTGCTAGCTTCCACAGAAAGTTGATCAAGGGGTCACTGAGCATGTTTTTGTGGGTTTTTTTCTTTTTTTCCTAGTTATTATGAACACATTCCTAGTAGGTTATTTTGTGTTTCATTCATGAAAGAAAAAGCAGGACAAGACACTGTTTCAGTCTGAAAAACCCAAGTAAGGAAAGCATGAGTGACAGTTTGCATTCTGAAAAACCTGTGAATTTTAAAATTTGTCTTTGCAAGATCAAAATATAACACAACAGCTTTTTGAGAAACGAGACTTACACCACCTTGACCTATCCTGCATGTGTGAGAAAGTATTTGATGCTTTTATCCAAGGACATCAAAGTGCTCCTGTGCTCCATAGGATATACTCTGTATTCCTTTCAGTCTCCCAGATGCTCTTTGTCCCTCTGCATTGCAGGTCCTGCTGCTCCAAGGAGTTGGGGCGCTGGCTGCTCAATATGGGCTTTGAGGCATGTGTGGCTATATTATCATCATATTGAAAGATACGTGCCTGTCTTTGAATATTCTAGATTAATAATTATTAATCCTTCAGCTGTTCAGAAATACTGTCAGAACAAGCAATTTTAGCAGAAGAGAGCAAAGAAGGTGCGTGCTTGCATGTGGATTTCCCAGGTTGCTCCTTCAAATTCTCCAGGCATGAAATCATTACATGTCTAATTAAGTGGCAATTACAAAAGCAACACCCTGTATTAGTCCCTTTGGCACAAGGGATCTTTTTAGATGTTTTTGATCTCACTTTTCACAGATTCCACTGAAATTCAGGGTGAATTTCTCAAGTTTTTTTAACCGAACTTCAAAGGAATCAGCATTCCCTCCAGCGGGACGATGGCGGGTATGAATTCTCCAGGCCAGTGTTGGAGAGTCTGGGTGTTTTACTGGCTAGCAGTAGTGGTAGTAACACAGCCACTGCGGATTCAATTTGTGAAATATATTACAACAGCAGTGTGAAAAAATTACTCTTAGGTTTTGCAAATTGATACACTAGGGCTTTAAACTAGGATAGGGAGGGGCCAATTTGCACTTCAAAACCCAAACCGTGCCCTCGGATATATTTGCCAAGCTCCATCAGAAGTTAATAAGGACTGTGAAATCAAAGAAGAGACAATTTAGCTTAACTGTTTAGATGGCTAATCCATTTGACTGTGGCTATTTTATATCTTCCACAACCCAGTTTTTCTACCGAGTTTCTGAATGCTCAAGCTGAGGTTTCTTTAGTAGAGGAGATAGTTTGAAGGCTTGTCCAACAGAAATCTCCTAAAATAATAGATATCAACAAATTAAATACTCCTCAAAACTCCAGGTTCTTCCGAGAAGAGGAAAGATATGCCCAAAACCTCATTTTTTTTGCAGCTAAGATACTTAATTCAGTAAAAAGGTCAAGTCTGCCTACAAACTTTGTCTTACCAACATGCCTAAGTGTAATATGACTCTTTAAAATGTTTCTGATTGAAAGTCTCCAGTTTTCTGTGGAACGAGGCTTTCCCTCTCTGTGATCCTACTTCCTCCTTTTTTATATCAGTATTTTGACTGAAAACTGCAAACTCTTCATTGTTAATAGACTGGCAAGAATTTTTAACATAAACACAAATCTAAAATAAGCTTGTTATTTTAATTCATCTTCTCACACCACTAAAAAGAGCAGTGAAAAAGGATGAGTGAAATATTTCTTTTTCATCTCAACCCATTCCATACGAGGAAGTGACTTAGAGCTTGTCTCAGATATTTCTAAACGCCCATGTTTTTGTGGCAGGTTGTGCCTAGTTGTGAAACAGACAGAATGGATTTCTCTTCTACAGAAACTAATTTCCAGTGAAGGATTTTCTAAAGTGGTATATAAAGTGACATAAAGTGAGAGTGCAGGAAGGTGTCAGAGCATAAACACAGCACTACACCTTTCTCTATCGTGCCTTGCTCCTGAAACAGGTATGTGCAACACCGGCACAAACACCGTGGTGGTTTCTCTAATGCTTAGAGGGCCTAGAGTGAGGCAGAGATAAGAGCAGGAATTCAAGTCCCATTAATTTTTTAAAAAATAAATCTGACCAAATATTTTTTAAAGCAAATTTTGCCTTTGCTGTTGTTTTCTTTTAGATATTTTTTACTGTGATGATAGCGCACCACTTAATTCCTCTCCTTCCCCTCTGCCTTTCTCTGCCTTGGTTTTCAGGAGCTTGAGAAGCTGCTGCTGCCACAGATCTTTCAATGAAAAATATGCAAAATGAGTTTGAGGGCCTTCCACATGGCACAGGAAAGCAGGAAGAAACAAGCATGGCATTCAAAGCTACAGCTGGAATGGTATGAATAGTTCTATATTATAACTTTAAAGCACTTCTACGAGCTTGGATGCTTGAGCCAGGATGCTTCCTGGCTATCAGTGTTTCCGGGAGCTGAGCTGTCACTGCTGCCTTTGGCATCTCGTTTCCTTTACATGCAAGGGCCACACTGTCACTGTTCACCTGTGTCCTCTCACACTACAGCCACCTCTGCTCGGAAAGTCTGTGATGCTGAGGATCACAGGAAGGTTTTGCATACAGCTCTAACTGATTTTGCTTTGCATTTTAAAGCCTAAGACAAATGCCTGTGATAGCAATTCTGAGGTTAGAATTGTGGAGGGGGGGAGGCATTCTTGGTGGCAGAAGAGAGAAATAAAATAAAAATTTTTCAGCTTCTCTACTTCTAAAGAAACTCCAATCATTTGATGTATTCCAGGGCAGGAAAGAAAAAAAAAAAAAAAAAAAAAAAAAAAAGGCAATAAAGAAAAAGATGAGATTTCTGGATATTAAACTCATTTCAAACTGAATAGTGTAATATCAGGAACCAAAGAGGAGAGGAAGTGGGGGGTGGGCAGGGAGAGGAGAGGATTTGTTATTTAAAGGTAGGTCAGGCATGAATTTCTCTTGTTGACGTGAGAAATCACCGAAGAGATGTACTACACTAAAGCAGATATGCAGATGTCTTAAGTGGAAAAAAATACTTATCTTATATACAAAGATACTTGATAATCACTTATCTGAGTTTCAGAGGCAGCAATAGGCCCTGTACTAGGTCCTGGCTACCCAGGGCCTGTTCCTGCATGTCAGTGCCCAAAGTCATTGTGTCCAGCTTGGCCCGTGGCCATACAATTGACTCACAGTGATTCTCCTCTGTGCTAAGCCAATAAAAACATTTTCAACTCTATAAGGACCCCAAGGCTAAAGGTACACACATATACTAAAAGAGGAGGAGTAGGAGCAGATGGAAGATTTAAGATTTATAATACAACCTTTGACACTTAACAATAAATCACTTCAGGAATCCCCTGGAGCTTGATGCTACTAGACAGCAGCCAAGCTGTGAACTGTCCTTAGGAGCACAGCAGGAAAACATAACTTTTTTTTGCCAAACAAGTGAAAAAGTTTAGTCAGTTCATGTCTATTGATTAATTACACCCAGTAAAGCTTTTCCTTTCTCTCTAAGAAAAGATTTTTCCAGCAAATTGAAATGCCGAGACCTGCTCATTTGCTATTGTCTTGCTAAAATATTAATTTACATTTACTGAAAGTAATAGTACCCAGCATTGCATCTCAGTAAAGAGCCATGAAATATGGATGCAGAACAATATGAAGAAAAGCTTATTCTCTCAGTCAAAAATACTGTATGGGATACATCTGATTAAAATGCTGCACTGGGAAGCTGTCCTTTTTATGGTGCTGCTAATTGACATCTCCATTCTGGAAGCAGGAGCACTGTCACCTTTCAGGGCTGACATCAATATTTATTACCATAGAGACCATAACAATGTCTCCTTACAAATGTTTTGAGTAGTTTTGCCTGCTAGCTACTTATTTTCCTGAGCTATTGGGCTATAAAATAATTTAAGACAGAAGCAGTCCCTGGGGCAGCATGACTTATGTTGTCCAGAGCCTTCTCTAGTCTATTTAAGAATATCTTCAAGGATGAGGAGTCCACAGTGTTTCTCGTCATCAGGTTAATTGATGATTTGAATCTAAAGAGGATTTTGTGCTGTCATTTATCATTTGCCCACAGCTGCACCCTGCCTACTTCCGTGGCTTTGTCCACGCGCAGCATTAAATTGGTGTGTCTTACCTTTCCCCTGTGGTCCTACAGTCCGGGGCTTGGACTAGACACTGTATGAGGTTGCCATCCTGGAGCACATTCCATGTTCTCTGTCCTCCTCCTCAGCCTACAAACCACCGGACGCAGCAGAGCCGAGGCTCTGGGCAGCACCCGCGAGCAGCTGAGCGCACGGACCTGTCCCTGCGCTAACCTGAGCCGCTTCAGCCGGCACATTCAGCCTAAGGGGAGGCTGAAAGTGCGCTACGGTGGTTTTATCCAGACCACGAGAAACACCAATTAGTTTTTAATTTCTTTTTAATTTCTTTTTAATGTCAGAATCTGGTTCTCAGCCTTGCTGAACCGCAGGCTGCAGTTCTGAGACGCCCTTTGTGCTCCAGAGAGGAGGAATAGCTCCTCCTCAGAAACATTAGTATGTATTACTGTCAACATTTGACAGCTGTAGCAAATAAATGTATTGTTGCTGCAAAATATTTGCTTCCTGAATAAAGTGGCAGTAGATATAAGGAATCCCACTGAGCTTAAATAATCCCACGGTTCTGAAAAGCCACCTGGATCTGGTGATTAAAATACTGATGAGCTTGGTGAATTAATGCAGTAATGGGACTGCACTGCCTTTCAATATTTAGTTTGACTGCTGTGTCTGGTGTATATAGAGTGGGCTAATCCCCAGATTTACAAATTAAAGTGAATTCACTGAGGCACTGTGTGTGGTGGGTTTTGGTTTTTTTTGTTTGTTTGGTTGGTTGGTTGGTTTTTTTTAATGGGAGATGCTGAATTGATGAAAACAACCAGCTGTACCTACAGGCTGGGGAGGCCCCAATGCTTTTATTTATTCTCCAGGTGTGACCAGCTTGCAGCAAGCATGGCCAGCAGGGTCCTTGTTAACCAACATCCCTCGGTATCTGTTATAAATGCAACAGGGGAAGAAGCTTCATTACATTCAGGATGAGTCTGCAGCTCTCTGAAGCTTGTGTTGGTGTATCTGGTACCACAAAGCTGACTTCCTGGGGGAGAGCTGGACCTCTTCCAAATAAGACTTCAATAACATGGGAAATGGAAGGCAGGATAAGAGATACAACAATGCTGAGAGCAGACTGTAGAAGATGGATCATCAGACAGTATAAATTCTGCAGGCACCGTAGATGTTAATGACTCATCAGGCCCTTTTCTTCTTCCAGGCCCAGTTTGAGCAGAATATTGATTGCTTTTTGGTAAGTTCTTGTTTACTGCAGCTAGATTCAAACACAGAGCGTCATGATAATGTGGAAGTAGAATTAGAAGTTTTCTAGGAAAAAAACCCAACTATTTTACTTAGGCTCCAATTCCATACAATTAGCCCTTAAACTGTTCTGTTTTTAAGGCACAGGCAAGAGCAAAGAAGAGAAAAGAAACCCCCAAGAGTTATCAGAAAAGTCACTGATGTTTCTGGTACTTCTGTCTGCATGTGTTGTCACAAAAACAAAGCAAAACCGCATTACTTTAAAAGCTCCAGGGACTGGTGCTGTAACTAGAGGAGCAGGACTGCAGAACTGGCATTGTGTCACGCACGTCAGATGGTGGAAAATGCATCAGGCTGAGTGTCTGGCAGCACGTGGCAATTGTCAAAACAGGACGTTGTTTGTGTGCCTACAAGCTGTCTTCTCCATTTGCCTTTTTGACTTCTGGAAGGGGTGAGCAGAAACTGGAATTCAGAGCAGGGAACTTGAGGCAATGCCTCTGCTTCCTCCATTTCCCCATCTTTATGTGCAGGTGCTACTGTAAGAGCTGAAGCACCTGAAGTATTTTTGCATTTCTGGATGTGAAGTGCCATTGAGAACACATCTCTTGACAGTATTCACAGTCAGTGTTCACCCTTTTTTCCTGATGACAGGCCTCTGCATAGTGGAAACAGTCCCAAAACATAACTGATAGTAAAGCATACTCTGCTGTGTACTACCTGACTTGCTAATCCAGGCACATTCTGTGCACGTGAGCAATGATATAACATTAGTTTGCTATTTCTGTTTTCCCCCTCCTGAATTTTCAGTGGATTCGGGGCACTTCAGGTCACACAAACAAGGAGTTATGTTTTGCATCAGGAATTTCTGAACCTCAAATTCCAACAGAACACAGGGATAAGCTAATAAAAAATGGAAAGAAAAGGCATTAGAAAGGTCAATAAACTGATTTTATGCAGGAAGTGGTAGAATTTTAACCATAATAATTTTTTTCTCCGTGAATTATTAACATATGCCATAAAAATGCTATAAACAGAGGACAAATAGGACATTCTGAGAGAATTTCAGAGTTTGATATTTTCGCCAAAAACATACCCTCTTTAATGATACAGCCATTAAAACAGGGGTATCCATAAAAGCTGTTAAGCATAAGGAACATTACTCTCTTATGGCTGCTTTAAAATCCAAAGAGACTGATTCTTGCCTGTTCCTTATGTAATAATGACAAAGTTTATCATTTTACCATTATTACCAAGAAATTAAGCTGACTGCTTAGGGAAGTCAGACAAATTGGGGTGTTACCTAAGAGTCTTCTACTGAAACTACTTTTCTAAGATACTGAATGAATATAGTTCTGCCAAAGACAAACATTTTTCTTCTCACAAATTTAACTCCTGCCATAAATACTTCTCAAGAAGGAAAAATGAAACCTTTCCTGGAGAATAGTTTCAAGGCATATTTTCTGAACCTTAGGATCAGCAGCAGCAGTCTTGCTTTGCCCTGTTATTTTCTAATAGGCTGAGCAACAAAGCCATTAGCTTTGCCTTGGTACAGAAGTTGCTTTAAAGAGGTCATAGAGAGGACTTAGGTGGTCTGCAATGTTTCCAGGTTTGCCTGACTCCAGGGAAAAACATAAATAATTCCAACACTAACCTGGAATAAATAAGGAGGGAACCTAGATCTTGCTTCAGCAGACAAAGGATTCTGATTCCAACAAGTAGAATGGAGAAGCTTCCCCTGGCCAGCCCCACCCAGGAGCAATCTGCCTTCCCAGGGATGCAGGCTTCTGAATTTTCAGTAAGAAGAAATCCTAACCTGTCCTGAGTAACACACTGAGGAAGAGCAAGAAAGGAAAAGAACAAAAACCTTGACTAATACTTTCAGCTCCTTTCCTTCTCTAGACTGCAGTTTATATAAATACCAACAATGACTTTCATTCCTGAGGCTATTGATTTTTCCAGCACCCTGCCCTTAAAGACATCCAGGCAGAGAATTACACATGAGAAAAGAGGGAAAAGATGGGCTGTAATTGAAGGCAGCTGCTTTCATAACCTCTCAGTTGCTACAGGCCAGAGCAAACAGCCCTAGTTTGTTATTGGATTTTGGAGAAATCAGCAGCTCTGAGGATTGCAGGTGTGGATATTTGGTGAGGCCATTAGTCCTCTTTCCCCATGGGGTTCAACCCTAAATTTGTGATCAGCTTGTAGTGGCATCCCTGAGGTACATCACAGCACTCAGACTGCAAAAGGTGAGAAAAAGCTTTTGACACAAGTCATCCCAGCCTTCTTAGCTCAGGCTCCTACAGAGTGAGCTCTCCAGTGAGGGGTTTGAAAGCTTTGGTTTGCTTGATTCAAACACCAAGTAAAGCCCTAACCCTCGTTTGAATGACAGCCCACAAGCCAAGTCAAAGGTGCAGGCAACAAAACCCTTCAGTTATCACCATTAGCCGCAGTCCTGGTAGTGGTCAAATCCTACTAAATGCATGAAAAACTTCTGGGCTTTGTGAGAATATTTTTATAACCCTCACAGAAACCATAATTTGGCACAAAGTCTCCTGGGGAAGAAATTAAAAACCCTTGCTCCTGAAGATAACCAGATGCTTCTCACCCACTGGATCCTGAAACCATGGTGAGGGCCACCTCCTCCGGAGCCAAGTGAATGAGGGACAGCCCTGGCACAGAGCAAAGCCAAGCACCTTTAGCATTTTGCAGAGGGAATAACCATAATTTGATTTCCTGTGGAGCCTACACAAAACAATACCCCTAAAAATGAAGAAAAGGGTGAATGATGCTGCAAGATCTGCCCAGGCTGTCACTGAGGTTCTGTTTGGTCCAAGGGTTAGGGCTGGAAGCCAGAAGAATAGCAGAAGGTTGCAAAGTGATGTAAGAAGAAAGCTGGGGTAGATGACAGCCAAAGGCTTTGCCCCTTGTGAAGGAGAAGACCTGCTTCCTGAACTTAGGAAGGTGGTCAGACCGATTTCCTCTTAGGTCTGGAGAGGTTGGAGCAGGTACATGAATGTGTTAGCCTAGGCTTTTCTGCTGCTTGGTTTTGTGGAAGGTGTCTGCAGGCTGCGGTAGAGCTGTGATAAGTGATGGTGTTAGGATTTGAGTAGAACATGGAAAATATTCCCAGAAAAGAGGTGGGGTCTGCTTCTCCTAGAGGATAAAGTGAATGATGAAGAGGCAAAGTTTAGTGCTTGAACAGTAGTTGTAGAAAAATTCAAACTTTGATATTTATGCACTGTTCCAACTCAGTGCTTTAGAATAATTTGAACAGATGTGTGTATTGAGCAGAGAAATAACACATCTGTGTGCTGTGCAGGCTGAGCATGACATGGACATAATTAAAACTCTGCACCTGCTGTTTAAGTGGTTGTATTAATGTGATATGAGCAATATTAGAGCAGTTAACAGAGGTGCCCAAGGCACAGAATTTCTGAAGGCGATGACAGCTCTGCTCTGACCCAAGTGGGTGGGGAACAGAAGGTGGCTAAATGCAAGGCTATTATCCATGGCCTCCTGTGGGGAAGGGGGAGAACTGCTTTCCAGAGAGGGTTTCATGGTGCCAGGAGTGTGGGGGCTGTATAAACTGGTGCTCTCCAAATCAGGGTGTGCACACATTAAGGCTGCACAATACAATTCATGGCGGGGGGCAGGGGGACAGAAAGAAAATGTTTTTTGTGCATTAATTAATTTATTTGTTTTTTACCTTTATCCCATGCTAGTTTTATTTCTATTGTTGAGATATTAGTACAGTCCTACAGTTATTTATACATAAATAAATACTGGGGGGAGGTGCTCAAAATTCTTTTACTGCCCAAGCAAAGTAGTTTTGGCATCACTCATCTAATTTCCCATGAACTAATGTTAGGGGAGGGAGGGCATAAAATCCTGCTACTCACTTATTTTCAGCCATGCACTAGCAGCTTACATGAGACAGAAACCCATGTCTTTATCTGGGTCCCAGCTGCTTCTCTGGCTACAGATACCACTCCACTTCTTGTCAAATGTCCTCTGTTCTACTGCATGTGGAAATTTACAAATGACTTAAAGAGAGAACATAATTTTCTGTCCCCTTTGGTTTTCCCCCATGTTGCTTCCCTGCTTTTTTGGTGCAGCCACAGGTGGGAGCTACTGGCTGGCGGCTGTGCTCTCTCACTCATACAAACAACTCTGACACCAAACATAAACTGTGATGGCATGGCCAGCTTCTGTTATTTTACAAGAAACATTACAGAAATAGGTGTGTGACCTGCTGCTGACAAACCCAGGATACCCATAACTGGCATTGCACTGGGCCACTGTTTCCATGATTTACACCTTCTGAAAGCTCTGCAGAGAGCAAAGAGGCTTTCTGCCTTTATGACAGAACAGAAAAGACAACAACAAAAAGCACATGTGAAAACTAAAAAGACATTTGAGAAAAAATATATCTAACACTGGAGATTAAAAATTGACAAATGTATCATAGGGGGGAGCAGGGCTGTTTTGTGGTGGATGGTTTTACACTGAGTGCAGCCACTGGATTTGCAGCAGGTAAAACCCTGCTGGGACCTGTGAGCCATGGTCAGAGCCTTTGCAAATCCACAGAGGCAGTGCAAAAACAATCAACTTATTTTTTTATTGTACAGATGATCACGGCTGTAGGGCTGCATAATGAAGTGCTTCTTGCTGTGTTGCAGCATTTTGTCTTGCCAGCCCTTTCACCATTGTTAGCAACTTCTATATCTTTTCCTACAGAGATATTGAGGGGATTAAATCAGTTGTCTGTGGTGTGTCAGTCTGTGTTAGTAATTCCCTACAATTGAGAAAAACTATCTACAGTCTTCTCTTTTTTCTTTTCCATGCACACCAGACCAGTATCTAAGTTTCTGCGAAATACATCTTACTCTGTTTTTGATGCAAGCTCTTTACTTTGCTGCTCTTTGGGGAAAAAAAAACACAAGCACAATTCCAGCAACTTCAGCGCAATTAAGCCAACTATGACTAGTTCGTGAGCTAGCTATGCATTTTTGTACTCCACATCCTCATCTCACAACTGCTGCTGCCATGCAAGCATCTCATTTATAATTTTGTTATTAGATGAATCTCCACAAGGAATCCTTCTCATTCTCCCTTTCCCGGCAGATGAAATGCAGACAAACTGCAGTACCTGATTTATAAATTTCATTCTCTCTATGAAGCCAGAAAGCAGTAGTCACACATATGAATCTCAAGATGATTCCTGTCTAGAAAAATTAAATTAAACTTTTCAGTTGAAGTAGAAGATGCTTACAGTACAGAAATAGACTGTTTCTAGTCAGCGGGATTAAAGGAAAGAAAAGCTCAGCAAGAATGAAGTTGCATTGCAGAGTTATCTCTATCTAGGCAGCAGACTGTAATTTCCATAAACTAAAGAGAAAATTCTCTTCTCATCACTGCTTTTCAGGTCAAAGACCCATTTTTAAATTCCCTTATCTTCTCTTTCTTTTCCTTAATTCCCTCCCTGTCTTCTCCTTTGTGCTTTATTTGAGAATGAAAGAACAGTAAAGTGTAGAAAAACAGGAGTCAATGATTTTATGGTACATTTAGTTGTTTATTTAATAGCACATTTTGCAAGTGCAAACTTAACAGAGAGGGGGAAATGCCCTTTAACAACACTACCAACTGCAAGCCTTGCCCTTAAAGGGTGTCATTTTCTCTCGGTCTCTTAAAACCAATACATGAGCTGTTTTTGACTAAACTGGTTGTCCTGTAGACCTCATCAGCTTCTCCTTACCCTCTTTAACTCTTCCCTTGGCCCAGCCCTTCCTTTGTGCAGCCAGCTGCTGAAAATTTACCTGTCACTGGCAGTTACAAAATTAAAGTTCAGCTTTGAGGCAGACAGACTGTGGGATCCAGCTCATCGCACGGCCATGTGAGCACTGGTACCAGTTTGAGGGACACCACAACAGCGTGGGGCCAGTGGCAGGCTGAAAGGTGACTGAGGAAAGATGAAACCACCTCTTTTGACACTAGCCTGCTCTGAATTCAGCTTTCAGGGGTGGCAGAGCAGACCCTTGAGCCAAGCAATGGGAGTGCAGTCATGGAGCGCCCCTGTGGAAGCACAGCTTGTACTGGGTTGTTGTCTATTGCGCGTTGTAGTAGTTGTCTGAGCTCTCCCAGGCAGTCAATTGTCCTGAATATAGTAAGAGTAGAAACCACCATTAATGAAACATTGAAATTTTTTTAAAAATGTGCCATTCTAGTCTTTGATTCAAAGTCTCAAGATGAGGAAAATTAAAAATAACGAGTAAAATCCTGGATACCTTACAGCCAATGGAGGTATCAAGGCAGAGTCAGGTTTTACACTCCTGAAGCAGTGGTATGAACATGGACAATGTAAGGTATGAAACTCATGGCTTTTAAAAAATTCACTGAGATTAACCAGAAAATGTATAAGATTATATTTTTTCCCCTGAAGCCACAGGCAGAAGTCCTGGCAAACCAGACCATCACTGTCTCCCTTCTCTTTGCAGAGGAGCCATATGACAGGGTATACTGTACCCTGGCAGTGAGATACAGCACCCTCCATCACACTCCAGGGGATCCCCAAGGCTCCCTGCATTATTTGTTAAAACTATTGTTTTTGCTCTTGTTATCATTATTTTTTACCACTAGTATTGCTTTTACTGTGATGCTGTATTTTTAACATCTGTCCTCAATAAGTGATTGAATAGCATCTTGGACATTTTCTGAATTTCACTATCATTGTTCGAAAGAACAAAACAGGAAATATTCCGTTTCTATTTTTCTGTGATAAGAACAATCTTAAGAAATTGTATACATCCCTTCAATAACAATACCATTGGAAAGGTTACCCAAGCACAGAAAAATGCAGGCAAATGCACATGCTTTTCCTGCAGTGAGCATGTGAAATAACCATATTTTTGATGGAAAAAGTATTGCAGAATACCTACAGTAAATACATACTCAAAAACTAATTGCACTCCTCTGTTCTATCCTAAATGTATATGCATGTGAACAAATATCAAAATATATAAGATATTAACTGTAATATATACACATCTCTATACAGAAAGTAGGAGAAATATAGATGAACACTCTGAGCATAAATTATTTTATTAATATTTTCTAAATCCTTGTTCAGTAGTAAATCTATTTATCTACATGCCTTGATGTCCAAATAACTTATCCAATTCAAATACCATTGGTTTGTCAAGTCGGCACATTTTTCAGCTAAATGAATAGCAGAGTTTTTGGACTCAGCCTCATTAAGCTATTTAGGGATGGTACTTAGCACTAAGGAAAAGCAAAAAAGGAGAAAATTATCCAAGCAGCCTACAAGGCTGACTACTTCTGAGTGCCTTTGGGTACAGCCCAGGGTAACCACCACCACACAGCTTCCTAACCCAGCTCCAGAGCAGCCGAGCTGCCTCTCTCTGCTTGCCTCCTTTGGGAAGCGGGTGGAGCAAGTCTTTGTCCTTGCACTGCTTTCCATCGTGTGGATGAAGACATCCTCCAAGACAGTGCCATCCCATTTTTGTCATGGCGTGTCTTTAGACATCTGTCTTTACTATGGGAAGTGTCAGCCTGGGAGTTTCTGTGGCCCTGGGAGTTGGGGTGAGCAGCACCCACAGGGGCAGGGGAGCCCACGGGGACTGTCACTCTCATGTACCTGTATGCCAGGTCTCAGGGGCCACACTCACTGCAAGCCCTTGGGACAGCAAGAGAAGACTGGCTTTGCTGACGCTGGTGTTCTGTTCAACTAGAAGAAATGAAAATAGAAAAGCAAAATATTATTATAACAGTGGGGGAAAAAAATTCATATTTTATACTAAAGAATGCTGGCTGGGAAATTGCTTTGCATTTACCAGCAATTTTTATACATGACAATATTGCATTTCTCTATACTACCTGAAATTCTGCATAATTTTTACACAGTGCCTGTAATGAAATTTTGACAAGGTTATCTGGGACTTTCAATGCATAATCAGTGGTGACTGACTCACAGCTTCTGGGAGTCTAGAAAAAATATATGCATGGCGGTTCTTGTAGCTCTTCACTTTAAGCACAGTTACAGACATCTCTGTATGTTTGTATCAGTATGACTGAAAATGAATGCAAAAAATACTTTATTCTTATGTTAGATCTTGCCACTAGAAAGACACCACACACTTGTTCTGCAATGAAAAGCAGGACTACATGGCATATTTGTAGGTTAAACTCTGAGCAAAAAGCCTGTTTGATAGAGCTTTGCACATAGCTGTTGTAAATTCTGTTTTATCCTTGCTAATTTTGTCTCTGCTTTTGACTAAATAATAAATCCCTATTGAGTCTCTGAACCCTTAAATGCTGACAGAACTTGTTGAGTGGAATACCTACCAGTGCTGTCCATGCTGCCAAAGCAAAAAGCAATTCCTTTATGCTGTACAGCTCAAATCCAGTCAAAACCCCTTCCCCAAAGCCTTTCTGAGGCCAATTACAGGTATTTGTCAAGCTCAAGCAAATGAAATTTAACAAGGCCACATTGTTAATAAGACGAGAATTCGGGCAAAGGTCAGAGAGGTCTGATCCTAAGCCTCGCTAACACACATCTCAGGGCAGAAAGAGACTCATCCTTTGGGCTGTCCATGACTGCTTTCTAAGCAAGTCTTTCCTCCTCTGCTCTGTGCAATTCACAGTGAACCTGATGCCAGGCCAGCTGTGAGCTATGGGCAGACCCACAGCCTTTCCCCTTCCACGCATGAGTTTTCCTTGGCCAACAGCCTTCACCAGGGAGGTCTGGAGTGTCAGCCTAGGGTCAGTCTTAGTGCCTTTTAACCAGCAGAGAAAATCTGGCTTCAGCTTTTGGGTTTTTTCCCCTCCAATTCATCACTGACTTCTAAAAAGCAGCTGGTATTTACAAATGGAGAACATGTTGGCATTGGTCAGGGAAGGCAGAAGAGGCTCAGAAAGAAAAAGAAACACAGGAGGCAGGTAGCATAGATGGAAGAGCAAAGGTTAGGACCATAAGGAGGAAGATATGGAGGAAGTTAGTGTGATATTTAACTCTGTAACACTACTGATTGACTGTGTTGATTCAGGAAGATATACTGCTATGAAAAGATTTCTAGTGTTTAGAAACACTCTGTCTCCTGCAGAGCTTTTTTCTTTCTTCCCTGAACAAGCATTGTGAACAGCCTCTCCTCCATGCACAAACCCTGAACTTTTCTGTTTATCTTATGCTTATCAGGCTGGCATGAAGCCTTTTGAGCTGCAGGTTTTTTCAGGAAGAGTCAGCAACACCTTCAGTTTTGTGTCTGCAGAGGGGTAGCCTGAGAGAAGAAGCAGCAGCAGGAGAGGCAGCCACAAGTCTTCTGTAAGGTATCTGCTGGGCCCCACTTTGTAGGCTAATGAGTTTTGGAAGCAAGGCTTGGTTCTACTGTGGCTCTGGGGTGTCACACATACAACAGAGTGGCTAAGGCTTCACACCAAGAGGGAGAATTTGGGCTGCACCCCAAGTTCAAGCCAAAGATCCCAGCAGCCTGCAGATGCCTGTGCTAGTGGGGCTGAGTTGGTTGCTCCAGACTTGGAGAAACTGTCCTACTCACCAGGGCCCTGTGAACTTCCTGTGTTTCAAGTGCAATTGACAACATTTTGCAATGTTCCCAATTCCCATTCATTTGTGTACATTTACAGGAAAAAATACATTCAAGGAAATAGGTCACACAAAGGCACCCTGACCCTCTTTAGGGCTCAGCTCATTTTTTTTGCTCAGGACCTGGTAA
Source organism: Hirundo rustica (assembly GCF_015227805.2). Taxonomy (NCBI): domain Eukaryota; kingdom Metazoa; phylum Chordata; class Aves; order Passeriformes; family Hirundinidae; genus Hirundo; species Hirundo rustica. The sequence continues at coordinate 60,541,996 of NC_053452.1, read as the reverse complement.
TAAGTGCTACCTTATCAGCCGAGGTGCTACACTGTGCAAATTTGGACAGTTTATGTCTTAGCTTCGAGCTGAGTTGATAGCTTTCTGCACTGGGCTCATCCTGCACCAACCTCTCCAGGACTGCATTTCTGGAGCAGTGACTGGCCAGCTGGGATGTACATGACTTTTCTTCATGGAGCCCTGCGAGACTGGATTACAAAGTGCAGGAGTGTAGGTGCCACCATGAATTCAAAAGCAGCAATACCTGCACTGTCCAGTTTTTTCTTCCATCATTGTCTATAGCTTCAGATGACAGTTTTGAATTCCCATGAGTGGCTCAGGCCAGGAGATCAAAGGTGGAACAAGCCCACCCCAAACTACAATTTCCCCATTTCACACATGGAAAATACATGAGGTAATGTATTGCTCCAAAGCCAGGGTTTTGGATGGCTGTAATCAGCTGAAGGGCACCGAAGTCACATACGTGTATTCAAGTAAAGCCAGTCTGTCACTGCACCTACAGCAGTCTCAATTCTATTTACTAAGTGCTTATCTGAAAAGGAAATAGAATAAATCTGTCAGTGACAGTCTTAAATTACCTCTCACTGTGCTCTGAGTGAGTGCTGGATGCTGTTTCCTGGTGAAGGAGGCTGTTCAAACTGACACTTTGCCTCTCTTGAAGGAGTCTGGCTGTGGAACACCCAGAGGGTCAGCTCCTCACCAACTCACCCCACAGCCTCAGCACCCAGGGTGCTTTCTTCCTCCTGTGCAGACTGCTTTCCAGGAGAAATATTCAGGGTAAGTGAAGTGTGATAGGGAGAATCACTTACTGTAGGAGACTCCAGTAGGACATGCCCCTTTGACACTGAGAGGTGTGACTGCAGGTGCTGTAGTTACACCTAAGTCAGTGCTAAATGGGCCAGCTCAAAGACTGGCGTCACTGAAGCACCTGTTAACCTGGGCTCACAGCCTGGGGGCTGGGAATCACATTTGCTTGCAGATTTGGCTGTCAGTGCTGCAGCACATGTTCCATGCCTGGCTCAAACCTCCTTTACATCCTGGATTCTCAATACTTTGCTCTTTCCCTTGTAGCACCTACTCTCTAGTGCCGGCACTGTCTTAGCTTTTACAAGTCAAACAGTCAGGGATCCAGAGACAGCGAGGCCAGAAAGGCTACCACAGATATCTGCTTTGATCTTCTATAATAGACGGACCACAGGATTGCTCTGATTCAGTCTTTGCTACACTCAGCCCTTTAGAAAAATCCATTATGAGCCAAATGTATCATGAACTGTCTAGCTGAGGGGTGTGTGTGTGAGCATTGACCAGCTGGTGTCTGTGCTAGACACCATGACACACAAGTAAGGGCACGATTCAGCACAGCACTCTGCCCCATTGCTGGGTGTCAGGACACTTAGGCACTTGCTCTATCTTTGAGATCGCTATTTCTCCACTGTCTCACCCCAGTAACACTGGTTGTTACTGGACAAAAATGCTAAAGATATTTTAAATTTTCCAGAGTGGGAGAGGAAGAGGAAAAACAAGGGGTAGAACTGAAAGATGCGTACATTTTGCTATCCCTAGGAAAGCATGTGAAAAATACCCCGTATTTGGCCAGCTTGATTTTCCATCTTTTGTATTTGTTTTTCAGTGTGAAGACTAACTATCATATCTCTCTTCCCCATGTTTAAAAACCAAACAGCTCCCTGGCCAACATACATCTGAGTAAACTAAATAGATGAGATCCCTTGTTTTCTTTCTCAAGAGACATGTTTTTCAGTCCCTCAGTAATTTCTGTGGCCCCCTCCTGAATCTTCTCCAGTTTCATCAACATCTTCCTTGAATTTGTAGGCATCAGATGAAACAAAAATTTCAGCAGCAGCCTTCCTGTGGGTATGACACAAATCTCTCTGTTCCCTTTGCTTTGTACTGCTATAGTCAGGATACAGGAAAGATGAGAGCAAGTGGTTTTGCCATCATCATTCTGAAGCTCGTGTTCAGCAGGTGATGTGCCAGGACCTCCAGCCTCCACTACAGCCCTCCCCAGAACTCAGCTTGCAGTCTTTGTAGAGACGTATTTCCATTATAGACCACACTCAAACACGTATTGTTTACTTGTATCTTATTTACTGACAGGTTTGTATAGCTCTGTATCAGAGACCTCTTTTCTTCATAGTTGATTAACGCACCTTTTATTTCTTTTAACATTTGCAGATGACTGCATTTCTCCAGGTTGTTACTGAAGAGTTTTAAATGGCATAATGTTAAAAATTTATCTCTGTGGGAACAACTAGAAGTCTAACCATGAAAAGAAAAGTCCCCATTACATTTTGAGACCTACCAGCAGGTTTTTAATCCACTCTGCCTCTTAATCAAAATGTCATGCTGTGCCACATCACACACCCTGCAGAGTCTGTTACAACAACTTCATTTGGATTTTACAATCAATCTTGCAATATTACCAACGGATAACAAGCTACTTTTTCATAATTGCACTTTGTTCAGCATCAAATATATCACTTTCTTTTAATTTTTTATTAGTTGACTCTTGGATCAGCTGTAGAGTATTTTACCTGGATTCGTTTCAGGCTATTGAACTTATAATTGCATGGACTCTTTTTTTGTCTTGCCAGGGAAGATTGGCAAGATATAGCTGATTATCTGGGGTTTTTTTCCACGGGTGCAGAAGTAGATGTTTATCCAAGATACAATGTGACCTTGGCTGGATTGGTGTGTGCAGACATCTGGCTTTTTGTCATCTGGGAAGCTGCTGTGTTTGGGTCCAGTGCACAGCTCCTTTGCTTTTCCTGGAAAACTTCAGAAGCCAAACGTTTTGATCTCCAAGGTCAGACAAGATTTGTCGAGAGGGAAAGGAATGGAGCAAACATCAGGCCTGATAACAGGAGATCAGGAGAAGAGTATGCAGGGAGGTTGTGATGCTGCAGAGAGAATGGCTGGGGGTCCCACACTGGCAGTGTCACTTTTGGGGTCCTTGTGCGGGACCCAAATTCCTCCCATCATGCTCATTGCTATTGCTTCCCTGCGCTTCTGTTCTCTGTGCTTCCAACCTTTGTGTGGGGGTGTAAAAGTCCTCTGTGTATCTCTAGACTCTGTTCCTCTTTGTCCCACTTTAGTTCTTCATTAAGCAGTGCAGGACTACAGCTTGCTGTTCTTCTGTTTCTTACTCTGGCTCTAGAAAAGAGACTTTACATCTATGGAAGAGGTCAAGTCATACTGAGATTTCCTGAAAAAAACAAACTTTCTCTACCTGAAGATCATGGATAGAGGCTGTTGCCTGCCTGAGATTTTTCTGCAACAACAACGCCTTGCTTTTCTATTTTTACCTTTGGTTTCCTCAAAAGGGATTTGACATATAACACAATTGCGGGGGGAAGGGGGGTGGGGGGGCTCCTAGCTAGAGCCTGAAGCCAAGGACAATATTTTTGGTGAAGCTGTGAGCCTGCATTCATTTTTCACTAACAGAGTATGGAGTAGAGCTGAAACTAGTATGAATCAGAACAGCTGATGTATCTTCAATGCACCTGTCTCTGGCCACATCTGTTGTGGGTCTGACGCTGAAATGAAGGACTTGCTATACAAGCAGATATGGGTGTGATTATTTTTTTCTGATTAATCTAAAATACATGGAGAATGGGGTTGGTCCTTTATATAGAAAGAATCAAATAAAGTAGCTGAGATAATAAATGTGCCCTTTACCCTTTCACAGGCACATAGAAAGTAAACTCAGCTCCTCCATCAAAAGGATTTGGAAGTAGAACCGGATTTGTGGGGTCTTTGTAGTCATGCCTAAGACCTTGTCCCAGTTTCTTCCTTTCCCCTACCTGCTCCTTTAGTAGCTGCCTGAATAGTTGTAAAACAAAGACAGCGGTAAAAATCAGACACTTTATTTTCTAAATAAAGCAGCAATTTAAAATCCCCTATGTGAATAAATAATCCATATGTTGCCTGAATCTTTTATGACATGAATTCCAAAAACCAACTTAAAAAGCTTTCTCTGTTGTTTTGGAACTGGGTCAGAAAACTCGCTCAGGGAATTTTTAATGAGCTAGGCAGCCTCCCAGCTCTGGGTTACTGGTTCAAGCATGAATCAGGTTAGTAGGCAGCAGAATTTGTCGCTGCAGCTGGAGAAGCCAGACACACTTCCTCACCCCAGACACTCATGTTGCCATGGGAAATAGGGGCACAATGAGCATAAAAGCACAGGGAGAAATAGGAAAAGGGTCTAGAGTATGAGAACTGCTGAATCTCCTTTCATTCAACACCTGCCCTCTAACCCATGCCCCAGCTTGGATGTTGCCCTCTTGTGTCTTTAGTTTCTTTCTCCCCTTCCTGCAGCTGTAAAGGGACCATTAACCTCAGCTGGGTCACAGATAATGAAATAACTGTTTTTGTCAAGGGAGACCTTAATACACATAAATGGGTATCAGTTAACAAAAGCTGAAAACGGAATTTTTTCTGAGCTGTGAATCCTCACTGTTGACAAAATTACCAGGCTTGATGTTGTTCTGACCAGCACAGACAGCCTATTTTTGACTCTTTATCATTGCTCTGTAGATCTTGTATTGACTAACTGTGCCCAACTTTTTCAGTGTTTTTCTCAATAATTTTACTAAGATTGATTCTTTAATGATTTTTTTCTTCCCTTCTTCACCATGCTTACTCTGCCTTTTTAATTTGCCAGCTTTTCCTTCCTAATTTTCCTAATTCTCAAAGGAAGACACTGCTACTAGGGTCACATTCCTTTCACCGATTCTGACTATGGCGACCCTTGCTGTCATTCCAGGCTCTCCCATCAAACTGCTCAAACACTTCTGTTTCCTTCCCAGCTTTCAGACATGAAATGCAACCAGCCCCACTGGTAATCATTCCACAGTTCACCCCCAGTGTTTTGGTTGATATCTCAGATATCTCATCTTAATGTTTGCAGGCTGGTCCCACATGGATGCAGTCAAGGGGCCATGGAAAGGACATGGAGACATGAGAAGATACCCAAGGCACAGCACTTCAGCAGCTTCCTAGCACACTAGCTTCTCCAGTTGCCTCCCCATTGGAAGTCCATCCTCCTTTTTTTCTGGAAACTGGGGTTCTGGCAAAGGCTGCAGTGTGCTGGGATCTGACTGTGGACTGGGCAGTATTTGGGTCACACTGTTGCGATAAGTTTTTCCTATTTCTCCTATATTCCAGGCATGTGCATGTCCTGGTGAAAGCAGAAGGGGAGCTCAGGTACTGCACGGGGCTCTGTCACAAAACAAGTGGCCTGCACGGGCTGTGAGTGCTCCTTGAATGCTTTCTCCAGCCCTGATTCTGCTCTGCCAATGAGGAAAGCACTGCCAAAGGGTCAGGTGCAGACATGAACATCTATTTTGTCCAGTTACACCATTTTTATTACGAAGGATTGATAAGTATGTAAAATATATCTTTCATAAGTTAGAGGAAATCAATTAAGAATTAAGCTGCGGACGCAAAATGACATTTCTTTTGTGTGTTCCACAAAATGATAAAAAACCTATTGAGTCACTGATGTCGCTTCACCAGTGTGACTCACAGAAAAGCCTTAAGGAAAAAGATGGAGCAGAAAGAAGAGAATTGTGGAAATGCATTTGATCAGATTTGTACTTTTTTGTATTTTTAGACATACTTGCAAATATGCACAAAGTAGCTTTTAGTGCTGTACCTCATGCTATCTGACTGAGACATTAATTTTACAGAATCCTAAAAGAAATCAATAGTAAAACTTCCAGACTGTGCTAGACAGGATGGTTATCTGCTCACAAAGCTCATTTTCCATTTGTTCAGCTGCTGGGAATGAGAAGATCACCAAACAAAACAGTTTCTGTCAGGTTTAAATACTTCCCTTAGCTGTATCTGGGGAGCTAACAGAATGGAACCAGTTAGCATACTGGGACAACCAGTGAAGAACATCCCTTTTCAGGATGGTAAAAAAGGTAAGGTGTCTTTCAGACAGAGGAGTTGCTGCCTCTGGGAGCTAACCCAGCCATTGGAAATCACACTCTTCATGCACATTTCAGTGGAAACCATGATTATCCTCTAAATATCCAAACACAAAGTTTTTCCAATGCTGAAGAGAGGCTGTGAATTACACTGGAAAAAAAATTTAAAAAAACTATTAATAAGAAATAGAATAGATATAAGAACAGCCAATAACTGTTAGTTTATTTGCTTCTTTCTTCTGTCATATGGAGAGCAAAGATAGAGGTATTTACTGAAAAGGTTATTTTGTGAACACTGCAAGTAATGCCAAAATATGCACTTCTAATGCAGTTTGCATTAAGAAATAGAAATATCAGTGTTAATTAGGGTGAAATAGGAAGAGTAAATATCCTGTCACACCCAGCTAAACCAGAATCAGTCATTTAGGATTTTTTTGGTTTACCTGGAAAGAGAAAAGCCAAGGTTAGTGTTGGGTGAATGACTCAGAAAATGCCATTTCTGGAGGGAGGAAGGAAGGAAGGAAGGGAGGAAGCCCTAAGAAGACCAGCCCTAAGGACACTAAACATAAAGGCGGAGGAAGGCTATGAAACCTTGACTCCACTTACTTTAGGGAAATTGTTACACTAAATAAGCTATACACCCAGAAGAACAAAATGTCATTTGGACAGGGTCTGGGTATAAACAGATAATTTCTGAAGCTCAACAAGGAACATATTTGTCTGATCTCTCTCTCTGCGAGGGCCCTTTGGCACCAAACTCACTGATATTAAAACTTCAGGGAAAATAGCATATAATAGCTTACTTAAAGATGAAGAAGATGGTTAGTAACAATCAAAAGGCTGTTTGAAGAGACCTGGAAATAATACAAGACTGAAGGAAACTGGCAAGGTCACTGAACCACAGATATCAGCAAATGCGTCAGGTGATCCTTTTCTTAAGTGCTTTATTTCAAGCCTGGTTAGGTTCAGGACTAATACATGTGTTGGTCATTCCCTATCAGGCAATTCAAATAAGGGACAACCATTTACACAGATGACATATATTTGATTTTTCTATCTGTCAGTTTGACATGTATTTGACATGCATTTTGAACTATGTGTCCTCAGCTTTCTGATGTGTTGATGACACATGCTGAAATGCTTGTGAGGGCAAGAAGCTTCCTGGGGAGTAATTACCCACAAACAGCCCTTTGGCAATTTCTCAGGGATTAGCTGACTAGTTGGACTAGTCTTGTATCAATTTTTTAGTTCACATTTGCCTTTCTAACAGGGAGAAGTATGTTTTTAGGCAGTAAGAATTAGTATATCAGGTAAATATTTAATGTTTTCCTAAGGTCCGGGTCTCTGGATGTGTCTCACAATAGCTCTGTAATACTCAGTTACACAAATGAGCAACTCATGAAACACCGTGACTCAGAGGTGGACATAGCTCACTGCGTTTTGAGTTGCCTGACTTGCTTTTCCTTGGAGGGGTTTTTCTTCAGCATTCTGCAGACTCCAAATTTCTGTTCCCAGAAAGGACCTTGCAATCTGATAAGTTCAGGCAATTTGTCCTAGCACTGATCAGACTAAACATGTGTGTTTTGTTCTTTATGTTCCAACAATGGAGGCTTTGTGGTCAGGCATGGCTCCCTGCCACCCAGGAAAGAAAGAACAGAGCGAGCCCAGCGCTGGTGCAGCCGTGCGGGTGAACGCCCACTTTGCGGGTGCCCTGGGTGCGTCACTGTGCCAGGCATCCCTACACGCTGCACCATTAAATCCGTAAATGTCGCCTGAAATTAGTAAGAACCCAAAGACTCCAAGTTACATTGATTGTTGTATTGTTAAGAAGGTTATACTGTTTGTTGTATTGCTAAAATATTATGCTGTTACTTACCCCCTATTCCAAACTGTTCATGCTGACCCTGTACTCTTAAATCCCAGACTCTTGTATTCCAAAGTTATATATATTCCCCCCCAAATCCCAAATTCCCCCTACACCCTGGCCGGCTAGGCCTCCGCTGTTCCCTGCCTGCTCGTCACCATCTGCTCCCCGCCTGTCCGTCAAACCTCTGACGCCGCCTGCTTGTCGAACTACTGGCACCGCCTAATAGGGAAATCAAGAGATTCCCATGGTGCTTAGCTCCAAGCAGAAGACCAGTTAGCACCAGAAAGCCCCTAAAACAATGAGCCAACACAAGACCTCAACTTGGAAAAGACATTCTTACAAACTGCTACCCGTGAGCAGTTTTTATCTCCTCGCCATAACCTAAAAAGTGCTAAGAGAAAGAGACGCCCCTGGATTACACGATCCAAGGAGAGTTCCTGGGAACCCCCCTGAGGCAGGAATCGTGACTCTGCAGCATGAGCAGCAAATTCGACTTGCACCTCCTCCTCAGCGGTGTCCAGAGGGAGCAGCAGCGGCCTGTTCCACCCCCCAGTTTCCCCTTAAAGGAGCTGATTTTAATAAAGGCGTTAAAAGAGGAGCAGGTCTCCTTGCCCATTTCTTTCAACCTGCTGCTGGTCTGCAAGGGCGAGTCCTGGGTTTTTAACAAATAGAAGTGTGATAGGAGGAAATTGCATTGACTTCCTCATAGCAAAATATTTGTTTAAGGAATTACAGGTGACGTCTGTGAAACTGCTGGACGCTGCCATTGTCGCCACTGCTTCCAGTTGCTCTGCAGTCCTCAGAGGACAGCAGGCTCCAAAACAGGAAGGTAGCTACACTGAGGGACTACATTTACAGCCAAAGCTAGGGGAGATTAGTCCTGAAGACACTTCTGTGACCATTCTTCACAGAAAATTTTTAGCAAGTGTTTGCAGGAGAAAAAGACTTTCCTTCTTGGAGGAGAAGGATGACTTCAGCGACAGGAAGGGATTCACTAGCTTTTCCAGGTAAACTCCTGCCATGTAAACTCAGATTTTTTTCCCCTTTTTTTCACTTGTTTGTTTGTTTGATTGTTTACTTTTGTGGAGATTTTTGGGGGAGACAAAGTAAAAAGTAACTAATCCCAAAGTTTCTTTGCAACATTTTGACTGAAACATAAAAAAATCAAATGTCAAAACTTTTAGACTGAAACACCAAAAAGTATTAACACTGAGATACAGCCCATTAAGTCTGTTCTTCATCTTTCCACCTCTCTGTTTGTTGTCCATTTCCTCACTTGCCTCAATCCAGGTGTATTCTTGCCTCATAGAGCAAGAAAGAAAGTAGTGATACAAGGTCAGACTGAGGTGAAAAGAAATGGAGAAAAAGGAAAAATGAAGAGGAGGGAAGAAAAAATGGGCAGGAATTCAGGGTGTGTGTGTGTCCTACATCCTCTGAACTTAGATCTCTCCTTCTCCAAGGTGTGTAAGTACACAAGAATCTTCCTGGGCCTTGGGGAGTAGGTTCTGCTACTACTGTGCAGTGCCCACCTCCAAGTATTGAAGTGCCATCTTTTACTGCAATTTGAGTTTTGTCCCTCACTACCATTCAGGAATTCAGAGCAGCACTTCTCAGCTTGGATGCTTAGAGGCTCTGACCTAGATTCCAGGTAATGGTTAGAGATGGCTGGCTCCTGTCTGTATATTCCTGTGACAACACCATCCTTCAGCTTTAGTAACCCCTTTCATGGCTGTATTGTGTTGGTGTCTCATAGCCACGAGTAATGAATGCACCCAGGTCTTCGTTAATGACAACATGCAGTGAAAACATATTGTCAGCTTTAAATGTCTGTAGCTGAATAGTAGGAGGGACATCTGGGTACTAAGGAATGACTGTTCTGTCAATGCTTTGGGGGTGAGATATCTTAAAATAGACACAAGTAGCTTAAAATACCATATGGTATCTTACAGTGTTATGCTCTACTGTATTAAGATTCCTCCACCTGAGAATAAGAATTTTTCTCTTCTTACTTTATTTGCATTTCCTCTTCCAGTCTGAGAATTTCACCATTTCCCTTCCTTTTTTCCCCCTTTGTATTTCCTCTAGCCTTGTGTACCTGTGGTAGAAGACAATGAGGAGGTGCCCTTCCAAAATCTCCTTACCAGAACCAAGAGCAACAGCAAAGCTAAAGATTAACAAGCAGCAGATGCAGAGAAGAAGGCAGATGGAGAATGAATGTAGCAGGAAGCAAATCCAAAAGATCTCTTCAGGGATCATTAACATATAGAAACCCATTAAACTTTCACAAAAAAAAAAAACCAAAAAGCAAGAACAACAAGAAAAACAACAAGAACCTAACCAGCGCTCCCCGCCAAACAACAACAAAGACACACACACAAAAATCCCCAAATAAAACAAAAACCCCATAAAAATATGTCTGTGCCAAGGAAATACAGACTCTTGATTATCTATGCAAAAGCTGTGTGACCCATTGAGGTTTCCTGCATTTCACTTAAAATACACCATTAAGTAGCAGTTGTACTCATGAGAAAACACAAACAGAGCTTGTGTCTAAACCCCCATGCTGCTAATCATCAACAATTCATAGTGAACTCCCCTCCTTTCTGATGAAGAATTGTACACGGAAGATCAAATCAAACACTGGTTGACAACGTGAAATGTAACTCCAACACATACTAAAGAGGTTCTCTTTACCCCGCAACCCATCATCTCTGCTGCAATGAGGCAGAATTTTTAAATTGTCTCACGACATGCATCACCTGGGGGGTGCCAGGGGTGTTGCAATCTAGCCACAAATGATGAGCAGGGAACTCCTTTGGCTTTGAGGTCCATCACTGGTGTCTCTCCTTTACTCCTGCTCCAGTCCTTCTGGTTTAGGGATTTGTCATGAGAGATCAGAGTTAAAGACATCTTTGCATGAAGACCTGCATGGATTTCATCTGAGTGAGAACTGTAAAACTGATTATCGCTTCACAGTCTTTGAAGATGGCTAGGCTCTATTGTTTTGCTCTTTTTTTGTCCCTTTATTACTATTATGCACTTGTCACAGATTTGAAAATATGGTCAGACTAGACCTGACTGAGTAAAAAATCATTCTGACATAAATGGGATTTTTTTCCTTGAATCAGTGCCGCAGGATTGGCCTGACATTAGGATCTGTGGGATTTCAGAGAGCACACTTATCTATCCTGCCCTCTTGATAGCTATTTATACCATTTTCTCTTTCTGAAGGATCAGCAGCTTTAAGTTAATAGGACATGGGACTGGATTCTGCAAGATGAGCATAAGCCAAAGGGTATCAAAAAGAAACCAACCCAAACTCAAAAAACAAATGAAAGAACCTGAATTCAAAAGCAGTAACTATATCATCCAAACCAGTCACAATTACAAAGCTTCTCTGGGACATTCTGAAACAGTGTACCTTTCTGTGGAAAAGTTATATATCCTTCTTGACCAAAGCCTATCATTCCTAGGCTTAAATTGTCAACTCAGATAGTTGCAAAGTTTTCTTCCTCCGAATTCAAAGGGAATGTAACATTACAGAGCTTTCAACTTCTGCTCTGACAGTGCCTTAAGAAACATTTGCAGGATTAAATATTACATAAGAAAACAATCCCTGTACCTGTCAGTGTAACACCATCCATGAGTAACATGCTGCTGACTTCTTTCCCAGAGGGAAGCAAATAGCCTATTTATTTAGAGATCTGTTATATGACTCAGGCAATAACTCCTCTGTCTTGTTCCCTTGACTATTCATTAATTCTAATTAGAAATAAAAGCTTGGAAGATCAAGCTGGCTCTGCTCAGTTAGTTTATTGATTACAAAATTTAAGACAGTAATCAATAAAGACATAAATTCCTTTCATTTCTAGAGACCTAAGTCATTTCATTGCTCCTAAGGGCCACTGCTCTTTATAGCTGTTCCATACTCCAGACTCAGAGAACTCTATTCCAAGATGCTAAATATCCTTCCTATTACTGGGAGCCATTAGAGGTTGAAGTAGCCCAAGTGATGGTAAAATCAGGGTGCCTTGTGTGGCAAGGACAGCAAAGCAGCACCTGACAGCATCTCCTGACTCGCTGTGGTGTGGTGAGGACTTAGCCCGGTGTGAGATGGGGTCGCCTCCTGGTCCCTGCACACAGGCTGGCTGAGGGAGCAGCAGGGTCACATCTGTGTCCTGTCTGGGACACTGGGCTGTTCTGGGTAACTCACTCCAGGGCTCAGATTTGTCAGTGGCTGAGATTTGAGTGTTGCTGGCAGAATATTCCCCACTTTTGCCTCCCAGTCAAGATACTGGTCTCAGTTCAGTGGAAGTTTGACATACATAAAAGAAGCAATCCAGCATCCTGACCCACACTGCCAGTGTTTAGTCTAAGTGTGAGAGAAGGGATTTCCTTCTGTACATATCCAGGGAATTCAGAGAAAGTAAGGCTGGATTACTGAAGGCCCTGTTGAAGACTGTGAAAGACAAGTGTGAAAAATACACAGCATGGGTATGTCAATCTCCTAATTCAAACAAAATGTTCAGCCAGATTCATGTTATACTGAAAAGTCAGGAATTTAGGAGGGAAGAGGAAGTGCATCTCTGAGTATGTCCCTTGTAACTAATTTATCCAGCTAAAAATAACATTAATGATGATATTGTTTTTTCTTGAAAGCCTGACTATCGGGAGAAGATTTCTACTTCAAGTAGTCTGGTAATGGCATATTCAGAACCAGGAATGATGGAAGAAAAGTTCTCTACATGAAGCCCTACGTACTACTGGATTAGAGATTGCTTAAACTGAAATGAAATTTCACGCATTTTAAGTATGTTGTCTGAGCTTTTAATGTTAGTTATCTAAAACATTAGAAAGGACACCAGTCACATGGTCCATGGGGGTGACTATAATCAACAAACGTCTATTGGTATTGTAACCTCTGGCTTCGGTGGCTAAAAACATATTTTTAAATTGTGTTTAATTAAAAACATGAAGTCCTTCTACTCTCAGTGTAGACACTGCTCTTGACAGGAAATTATACCTTTTCAGGCATCAGATAGAGCAAGAAGAACATGTATGTTCTGGTGAGTAACTATAACAACAAGGAGGAAAAAAAACCCCTAAGCCAGAAATAAATTGTCAGGACAACAAATTAGTCTGCTTTGGGTTTGAGGCCTTGAACAGAGAGCAATGCAGATGGACATCCCCAGTTTGTTTGGTTTTTTAACCAAGACTACTTTAGCTGGAATATGGAGTCTAAAACCAAAGAGCTGCAAGGGTTCTGCAAACCACAGATTTACAGAAATGTAAGCCTAAACTACCAAGCCTTTTTCTTTCATCAGATATATATATATATTGCTTCCCAGTGACAAAATTTTATGAATTTGGACAGAGCATGTAATATTGAAGCAAGGTAGTTTACCTTGATGAACCTTTGTTAAAAAGGAAAACCCCACAGTGTTTTCCATATTGCCCATTCCTTCACTGTAAGAAACCAGAAAAGAGGGGACTAAACGATGGCTCTTTATATGCTTTTAATCACCTTATTACTAAAGCAATGCAAAATCTGAAGTATCTGCAGAATTTTGTGTAATTTCAAGCAATCCTGTCCTGAGTTTGTCAAATAGCTTTCAATGATGACATGAAAGCAGGTATAGGAAAACCATATTTGCCCTTTTTTATTCTTCTGAAAAATATGTTCACTCACCAAGTACAAAAAAGTGCTCCAGGGGCAGGAATTTTAGTGGAAAAATTATGCTGCTACTTCTGCCCTCCTTCCTTTGGCACAGACATGACTTGGGCTACACACACCTGAATTCCCTGTTTGGTACCTTTGCCAGATGCACTTGCTGACCCACTGCGGCAAAACCAGCTGGGAGAATCTTGGTGGCATCAGGCACGAGCCCTCCTTTTTATTCAAACTGACCAGAAGCCATAACAGAGCGTTTAAATAGCCATTGTGTATGGGGGCTGGCAAAGAGAACATAAAATAAAGTGTCCTTAAAAAGCCACCAAGCAGACCTGCTCTTTTCCTTCATCTCTCAAAGAGGAACCAGTGCCCTCCACCTGCCCAAAAACTTTCTGATGGTGGTGGAAGCCTAGCTGGTTGATCTTCTCGACATGGGGAAGGCTTCCTATGTATGTGCCCTCCAGGGCGTGCCTGTGGAGGTGCTGGTTGCAGATCAGAACTAAGGGGAGCACTTCCAGATGTCCAAGAGCCCTTTCCTGTTGCCAAGGCCTTGAGGTCATCAATCTCTTCAGTGTCCACGGGACATGTCTTGCCCACCCGATGACGGGACGGCTTGCTAGCCGCCCTCACATCCCTCAGCTACATCAGCCCCCCCGTCTGGGGCATGGAGGGAAACAGGAGATGAAAGGCAGAGACCTGTGGGCAAGACTCATGTCTTGCCTGATGTGCTTGAGAGACCATGTTGGTGGTGCTGGTGCAGCCCTCAGCAAAGGCTCTGCCTGAGGGGGCATACAGCTGGCAGAATATACTCGTTGAGAAAATTGTTTCAAATGACCAGTCTTCTGAGATGGTTTATGGTGTCTGATATTTGAACATTTACGTGAAAAGACAAGGGAAGGGATGGAAAACAAGGGAAAACATTTTAATGTCAAGGCTTTTTGACAACACTGATGACATGAGGCCTTGCTGAGTTTTAAACTCAGGATCAAGAAAATTATTAGTTGCTTGAGTTTTCCTGCTAGAAGGACCAGAACTTTGCAGTGCACAGGGAGGGAGCCCTCCCCCACCTGCTGTCTTGGCAGGAGAGGGAACAACAGCAACACAACAGCATAAATACACTTCTGAAAAGGCTCTTAATTAAAAAAAAAAAAAAAAAAAAAAGAGGATTGTATATTTCATCCACATGACACCAACACATTCATATGTGTCACATTATATGACACATACTTGGAATATTTACATGACTGATGAGCATAATTATAAATCAGGCTTTGACAGGAAAATGTATTTCAAGGGTTGGATTTTTTTGACAGATTTCTTCTGTGTCGGAGATAATTAGTGCTGCCTGCTTTCCCCTTGCTCACAGTAGAATTTTTTCCCATATTACAAAGATTAGTCAGAGCTTATAAAAATCCTGTTCAGTTAAATCTAACTAGTAAAGAATGGTAGACCACATGTCAAATAAGAGGAGAAGAGAAAATCAAAATAAAGGCTGATTCATTTAAATAATCATTTGAAAATCAATTCTGCATTTTGTTCTCAGTATGCAATAGTTCATAATGAATATTGATTTTGATGACTACTTTTTACTATTTTTGCTAGACTATGAACTGTATTAAATGTTTACCTCTGAATAGGGATGAGCAAACCAGCTTGGGAAAAAATATGTTTGCTGCTCCAAGCATTCTCTGAATCCTTACTCATTTAGAGGATGAAACCCTGATTGCATCAAGCCTGAGAATCTGAATTTCAGCATCCATGGTTCCTCTGGTTTAGTCCTCATATAAACTAGATCCACATCTCTTCTTGCATAGTGGCCTTTTCTCAAGGAGTGTGCTATGCTACAAGAAAGGTAGTTCCACTGTCTGTCATCTGCAGGGTATAAGTCTGTATATATGTTTTTAGAGACTGGGATGGGATAGTTCCAGTTTCAGGTATCGTAGTGATGGGGCATCCCTCCTTCAGCACTTTTTTTCTCTATTGCAGTGTTGTGCAGTCCCTCAAAGACAGGAGAGTTCAAATATCTTATCCCATCATTATTTTTTCAATGCAATCACTCCCAAATTATTCTCGTAGATTTTCAGGCTTATTTCCTTCAGTGCAGACTGGAGGGGCCTCCTTTGGGTTGTTCTGCAAACCTTAAAGAGATTGTGACAGAAGACAAGCGTGTGTCAGGAACATTTCTGCAGATCCAGCTGGGAGTAGGTGCCGCTAGCAGAAACTCTGTGGCAGAAATCAGCAGCAAGATGGGAAATCCAGTGGGAAGGAAAAAAAAAATGTTCTTTCTTAGTAACTTTAAATAAAGTTGACCTTACATATATTTAACTTTTATGAGTATGAGCACCAGTTTAATTGGCTCACAGCACCATTAAAACACATAATTTGTACGTATTAAACCATCCATCTCTCTTTATGGTGTTACATCATCAAATGTCATGGAGCAGTACCTTTTACTCTGCCAAAACAGAGCTTATCTATATTATACTGACAGAAGATATTTGGGCGGGTGTGGGGGTTTTTTGTTTGTTTGTAGGTTGTTGTTGTTGTTTTGGTTTGGGTTTTTTTGTTTGTTTTTTTTTGTTTTAATCAGACTTGATTCTCCATACCATATAAAATTTACTTGTAATTTGAACATGAGGAATGCCTTCCTTATAACAAGGTGAGGCCATTTCTACTATTTTTAATGAACAGCCAGCAGTATGTGTTCACAGCTGAAGTGTCTCATTAGCATTTTATATATTTACAGCTATTTTCAATTTCTATGACAGGATCTTCTTCCAGCTACATGCTATGCAATGTCTTCTCAAAGGAAAACCCCAGGTCTACTACTAAAGTTGGCATAAGCCCAAACTAATTTTTTTCCTTTCCCTGATGCATGACTGTTCCAACTTCATGAAATTCACTGGTGGATCCTTACATCTATGAGTAGGTCAAGCAAGTAAATGAAGCCAGGCCCAACCTGTGAACAAGGCAGATAACTCAGGTTCACTCTTCCCCATGTAGGGCTCATCCCCAGCCCAAATGCTAGGCTCCAAGTTCTTCCTGCTCCAGACAGGAGCAAATGAACACATCACCCACACATTCCTCTGATCATCTCCTGACTCTTGAAAGCAGACTGAAATAAAATCCTGCCTTAGATCAATAATAACCACGGTAATTTTTAACCTTTCAGGTCAGCTTCTGCATTTAACTATAATGTGAGAATTGTGGTATTGCAGGACAATTGGGCTGGAAGAGACGGCAGGAGGTCTTTGGCCCAGCCTCTCTGAACAACCTGCACCCCTGCATGACTGTCCTCATGGTGAAAACCGTTTTCAGCATATGGCCCTTTTCTCTCAAGCTTCTTAAACCCCATCACTCAGATGGTCTCCAGCTTGAGCAGAAGATGCATGCTCCTGTATGCATTTCTACCAAATCCAAATCGAGGACGTGGCAGGAACACCTATTGTTATTTTTTTCTTCTGATATGAACCAAGGTGCAGCATGGCAGACACAAGCTGCAGTTCTTTCTCCAGGACAGGTCAGGAATGAGGATGATCAGGTTGGGTGCCTCAACACATGTGCACTCGCCCTTTGGAGTCCACCAGCTTAGATGTAGGTCCTGAAAAGCCAGAGAACTGAGAAAAATCTGTGTTGGTGCCTGTGTGGAGACACATTTCAGAACAACGCTGCACTGAAATGGAAAACCAGCAGGTCTGCTTCTGGATAGATACCAAGTTCGTTCACCAGGCACATACTGTTTCTTTCCTGGAGACTGACAGTAAAATGTTGGTAGACACAAGCCTCATATATTGTCAGCTTGTCCTTGTCAGGTGAGAAGATAAGTGAAGTAAACACAGTAAAATCGGACTTGGCCAAGCACAGGGGTTAACAGTCTTGGCAAAACATACAGCAAGCAGTGGTGGCATAAAAGATAGATGAATTGTAGACCTAAATCACTTCTGAAGTGAGGCACATCAGCTGCTGGTGCCGTAACTTAAGGAGAAGGGAAGAGCACCATCTACTGAATGGCAAAGGCAGATACTGCTCTCCGTACTTTTTCATGCAATCGTTGGAAAAGACCTCCAAGATCACTGAGATCAACCATTAACCCAGCACTGCCAAGGCCACCGCTAAACCGTGTCCCCAAATGCCACACCCATTCCTCTTTAAATACCACCAGGAATGGTAACTCAGCCTTCCTGGGCATCCTTTTACAATGCGTGACAACCCTTTCAAGGAAGACATTTTTCCTTACGTCCAATCAAAGCCTTCCCCGGTGCAATTTGACACCATATCCTCTTGTCCTGTCACTTGTCACCTGGAAGAAGAGACTGACCCCCACCACACGATACCCTCCTTTCAGGCAGCTGTAGAGAAAGATGAGATATCATCACCTGAGACTCTTTTTCTCCAGGCTAAAAGCCCCCAGCTCCCTCAGCCACGCATCAGAGTTTTGCTCCAGACTTTTTACCAGCCCCATTACCCTTCTCTGGATTCGCTCCAGCACCTGTCTTGTATTGAGGGGCACAAAACTGGACACTTCCAGTAGAGGTTGCTCATTCACAGACAAACCAGCAGGTACTGGAGACTGTATGGAGAAGTCACTTAACCTGTATTAACAATCGGCCAGATTATATCAGGGAGAAGAAAGGATTACATCCCTCTCAAATCTTTAAGACATTCCTAGAACTCTGACATTCACAGCAGTAATAATGTCTGAGTCCTGTCTTCACTCTGCTGTCTTTTACCAAAATCCCAGAATATTCTGTGTTGGAAGGGACCCAGAAGGATTATGAAGTCCAACCCTTAATCCCCGTACAGGGACCCAACCTGGTGTTATTAGCACCGTGCTCCAACCAACTGAGCTAATCTCTAGCTAAGCTAATTCATTAAACTTTTAAAACATTTGAAAATACGAAAAGGCCAAAAGGGGATTTAGTTAAAGATTAATCAATAATACTATTAATGTAATGGATTGTGAGTCAGCCAAGAAATCACTCACTTGGGTTGACCTTTCCTACTATTGTAGTAGTGTGCTCTTCCACCTATCATCAGTCCTTTGCTCTCCACTTAAATATCCTCTTGGAATAAAATAAGCCTCAGATTTATATTTCTAGACTTTTTTTTGGTCATGAGTTTATCTTATTTCATAGTTTGGCTTTTTAAATCACTTGCTAAATTTGCTTGTAATATGAAGCTACAGTAATCCACCATCCTCCCACACCGCAGTCTGTTCCAGCCTACACCACATGAAGACTCCCTTGCTGTCACGGGGTGGGAACTGTGCACAGAAGCACCTAAAATAGATTCAAGAGGAAAAGAAGAGCTACAAAGAAAAATGGGAAGGCACTCTGAGTGTTCTGTTCTGTACACAGCACAAACTGCATGTTCACATCACCATGTCTTTTGAAAAAATTTGCCCTTTACAAGGAAATTCAGGATAATCTCACCATTTTGATTCAATTTTTGAAAAATATAATACTAAAAATTAACTTCTAAACTCTCATCAGCTCAACAAGCACAGTATTACCAGCTCTGGAAAAATGAATAACAGGTCTGAAATCAGAGATGCAGCCATTGTATTAAAAAAATCTGGCCTGTGTGTATTACTTGCACAGTGTAAAGTACCAATCTCCACAATGCAACCATTGCTAAAGACAGCATAATCACATAAAAAACCCCACCTACTTGCTTCCTTAGCTTCTGGTACTTCACTAAACATTTTAGCAAAACTATATTGTGACATCTGATTCACTCACACCATGATTCAAATGAAATCAATACATGACATGGTAACATAATTTTTCTTCTTTTACTTGGAAGCAATTTTAAAATTACACTAAAGACTTGCCAAAGAGATGGTTTTGTTAGATTTGCAAATATAAGACACACCAGAAATGAACAGTAGGATCATATCAGTGTTCTATCTTTCAGAAATATAATTCATGCAATTTTTTAAGAAGTACAGAAACTCTTAGGTTAAGCTTTATAGGCAAATCAGGAACAAAGTCTGATCAGCTGGTCAGTTCAATGATGTATTGTAATTAATTTCTCATTTCAAAAAGATTTCCACAAAATCAGAACACAAGTCTGACCAGAGGTCAAAAGAAACTTCAAATCATCAAAATTTAGAAAAATCATTAATTAAAAAACCACATGAGGTTATCAGTGATTATATTTTGTTTACAACAAAGTATTCCAATTTTAATTTGTCTAGCAAGTATGCAACATTTTAAAAACTATACCAAAACCTCATTTTGAAAGGGAAAAAAATTACAGTGAATAGTTTCTATTCTTTCTGTTGAAATCAATGCAGTGCAAGATACTTTCAAGAAATTATTTAATTCTGACAGGGATGCAAACTTTTTCAGAGCCATCTGACTGCAATTGCCTCTGATCTCCCTGCTCATGTCCTGCTGGGTAAGACGTGTTTCTCACACACAGCAATTCTACTGTGAAGCTGACAGCAAACATGCACTGACTGTTAGGGAGTCTTTGTGTGGACTCAATGCACAGAACCCATCCTTACCTACAAACTGCTGCCAATGGCTCTCGTGTCACGTTTTTCTCTACATTGGACTGACACAATCTCTGCTGCATGCGCTCTGTCTGCAGGGTCTCGGGACACAGCAAACCTCTGCAGCTGTAGGTGCCTGTGGGCACTGCTAGCATCTGGTGTTTCTGGCTCCCAGCCTAGCACATACTATTTTATTTTTGAAAGACTGAAGTACTAGGTCAGTCCCTTGAATTCTTTGAAAGGAAATTGAGTGATTCTTACGGACTATGATCTGCAGAAGGCCATGATGCAGATATAGACATGGCCTCCTGTAGAAGTGATGAACTACATTAAGACCAGCAGTTCTCCAAGTATCTAATGTGGCAGCTTGGTATTTTTTTAGTAGTAATATGTGGAGGCAGAAGAATGCATGACCTATGCTTTGTAACCTAGGATGCTGGAAGAGCATAACATTCTTCCTGTGGTAAGGCCTCCAAATCACTGCTTTTAACCACACTGAACTCTTGCTGGTGTTACTGGTGACACTTGTGGCTAGAAATAACACTCAGCACCCAATCTGGGACTTGGCTCAGTTCTACCTCAGGTAATGGCCCACAGCCTTGATGGTTTCACTCAGAGGACAGGGACAAACCCTTGTGGTATTCTGGTTTCCCCAGCATGGGAAAGAAGGGTGATAAGCTTTGTCCTGTTGAAGCTGACCTTTCTGTGTAGGTATCTGCACCAATTTTCTTCACTTGTGAAAAATAAGCAGACGTCTCCCCAGAAAACTCAGCTGCATCTGTAATTTCCAGATACTTGCAAGGTGTTCACTTGCTCTCCACCCTCACAGGAAACTTCAGGTGAGTAGAAATCCTGATTCTGTGACTGGATAGAGGCAGCAAACCCAGCACCTCTCAGGGAGATCTGAAACACCCTGGTCTACAAGAGGAGAATAGAGAAGAACTCTACAAATTTAAGAGAATTTCTAGAAAAACAGAGCCAACTGAAATTTAACAAGTAAAAAATTATACACAAGAAAATGGTTTTAGCAGGTGCCCTGCAGAAAACACAACATCCTAAAATTGATCACAGACTGAGAGCAAGTTAAAAAATAATCATCCTTAGAAAAAAATAAAGGAACCTCATCCCAGAATGTAAAAAATTATCATAATACAAAATTCCTTTGGTTTACTCAGTACTGGTGAGACCTGACTGTAGAACCAATCCCAGTTTTGGTACTTCAGGGAAGCAACAGATCAATGGAAAAAAGTCAGCCAAAGAGCAACAGGAATTACCAACAGTCTAGAAAGCACAAGCTACAAAGGAAGTTGGAAGCAACGCAAATTGTTTGTTCTAGATAATAAAAGATGTAGAAATGATCTGACACAAGTCATGCTAAGAGAAAGGCAGTAATTTGCTCACAACATTCACTACAGAGAAGGTAAGTAGTAAACTGTCTCAAGGAGATAAAAGATCAACATTAAAACATCAAAGGAGAATGGTGAAGCTCTGAAATTTTTATGTTAATATTTTTCACTCATATCTATGAGTGTGTGCCCTTATTTACAGGCACAGAAGGTCTCTGTTGAAATTTCTTCTGCAAGATTACTTCCCATCCATTCTACTGGCAGGTGCACTGAAAGATTGATCATGAAGCTAAAGCAAATGGTCATCTATTTCAGAGGAGTTAGTGCTGCCCTTCACTATGTTACAGGGTGAAGATACATCACAACAAAAAATACCTTACAGGAAGATGTTCTTCTTACTGTGCACTGCCAGTGCACTGTGAAGATTTTGCTAAACATGCATCCAAAGACCAGCTAGACACAGACACATATGGCACCTAACTGCTAATGTTGCCACTCTTCTTAAAGGTGATTGTCAAAAACAAGCCAGTGAAGTGAATAAATTAGTTACCGTGTAAAGAAAATTAACACCTTTGGAGCCAACGCCTGGAAAATGAGCAAATGTCTTCAGCATTGTATCTCTGTGGAAGAGGCAGAAATTAGTCTATGTGGGCAGAAGTGGTACAAGGTGAGAAAAGATGTAGTAAGAGGGTCTATTACCCTCTATTACCACTGAGAGAATGGTATTTAAAAGGTACAACAGATACTTTGCTTTAGCATCCTCCCCTTGTAACATGGTCAGTTTAAAATCAAAAACCATATAGAAATGTGCATTTCAAAAAGAGACTGTGTACAACTGAAGTTGGTAGATCAGTTACTCAGGAACTTGGCATTAATCTGTGCTCTAGTGGAGTATTGAGATCTATCTTTTGCTGTTCATGAAAAACATCATTATGAATGAGCTGGACGCTACTATTCAGTGTAGAATATTTGCTCTAAAGTATTGATTTCTTCTTATGTTTCATTGAGTGTAAAACTCAAGCTGCTTTTTAAGAACAAAAGTCTTAATGAAATTGAAGGATTTGCTCCTTTAAGTGTCCATTGACATGCGTGAAAGCCTTGCACCTTCTATTGTATGGCCCTTAGAAAGTGTTGGCTTTCCTTTCTGCCAATTCCTCTAACGAAGGTGTTGAATCCTAAAATATGGATCCAACAATCCATTGTCGAACAGATTTTGAACAGCAGCTCTTCTACAAACCATTAACAGACATGAATGATTGAATTGCAATCTTCACCCAGCAACAAAGCATCAAAGCTGCAACAGAACTTGTGACCTCTGCAAAAGTCACCACCAAATGATGTGACAAACATTCTCTCTTTCCTTCTATATTGGGAGCATTACCTCCTGATGGAATAATGATCCTAATTGTGATAGCAGCTGTGACAATTAGAGAAAATGGAGGTCACAATGCATCATTGCTAATTCCACTGCAGTATCTGTACTCTCAGTTGGAGGTTTCCTTCATTTCAGAAGCTGAGCATCACCCAACGAATAATTACAGCTTTACTACTATTCCCTACACAGTGAAATGATTTAAACTGAAATCCCTGTGATCATTGTTTCATTTCAGGCTTTTGAACAAAAGTCATCTGAAAGGGTTAGGCAAAAACCCTGGCTGCCAAAGGTAGCATTTGAATGAAGCAAAATGTCATTGCATTTACAGAGGAGTTCATTCAGATTGTCAGCTAACTACATTTTAAATAATGTCCTCAGAGCACTTAAGAGTCAAGCTGCTTTTTGAAAACTCCCTTTGCTATTCTATCAAATGAATTTTACATCTTGGAAATGAATCAGATTTCTACTTGTCTAGAAATAATGTGGCAGAGGTCAACATACTTTAATTAATGTATGAGATTTTCTCTTACTGCCTCTAACCTCTGAAGCCTTTTTCAGTTCCTTTTGGTGCACTTGCCCCATCAGATTATTTTCAGTCACTGAGTTTTTGTCCAAACATCAGCCTGGCTGGATTTGGGCTGTCCCTGCAGGTGTCTCTGTGGGCTTCTAGGAAGGGTCAGGCAACTTGTTTTTTTCACAGCTGCACAGACTAATGCAGAGCACGTTCCTCTGGCTCCTACAGTCTGGTGCCAGAGCTTTTCGACCCCATTCTTCACCTCTGTTATAAATGAGAAGACCAAATCCGATAAATCAAAATTTGGAATTTTATTAAGAGACAAAATAACAGTCTTGGACAGCCACAATTAAAAGGACAGCGTCGAGCCCGGGGTCAGCGCCGGGTGAACAACGATAACACACTCTGCCAGTCTGTTATCCCCAAGTTCACATTTGTGGTTTGCAGCAGTCTCTTTTTATACACTGGATCGCGGAGAGAGGCCTGAGATGTCGAAAGTCCTCCCTCTGAGGCAGCTTCATTAAACATGCAGGTTTCAGTTCTAAGAGTCTGAATGGATCAGCGGAGGAGGACAATGCTGTTAATGGTCGGTTCCAGGTGTGGTGTGGACAGGTTAATTTTAGCCGGAGACAATCTAGATACGGATCTGAAACTATCATCGGGTTCTCCGGGCTATCATCTCTGTTTTCCGTTGCCTTTTGTTTCCTTTCAGCGATTCTTGGCAGTGACAGTCTTCTGTCCTCCTTTCTGGTAACTCTAATCAAGCTCTCTTCGTGTCCCTCCCATGCCTTTTCAGGCTAGGGACATTTTTGTATTCTATTAAATCCCCTTCTTCCCGAGTTAACCCACAAAATGCTATTTTAAAACAAAACAACTTCTAACATGCTAGTTTATACAGAACTTATAGTTATACATTTGGTATTACATTTTATATTCTATTAACATGAAGTAACTTTAGAGCAGATGTTACATTCCTTTTTAACGATTTGTAGCCAAGGCATGTTTGTGTCTCTCTCCTGGTAATTCTAATCATGTTGTGTCTTGTGCTTCCCCCCACTTGTCTTTTCAGGCTAGAGAAATTCCTGCACTTTTACTGAGCTGCTTTCTTCTGAGTTAACTCATAGTTTATTGGATTAAAACAAAACTTATATTTATAGGGATAATATTACACTTTTATCTTTTAACACGAATTAACTTTAGGACATATATCACAACCTCCAAGATATCTGCTGAGAAATACATGCTTCCTCCCTTCCATTCTCAGTGATCATCACTGTTTTTGGAAACATAGCTCTGGAGAAGAAGCTCAGGTCTCCATGCTGTTTGCTGTGGCAGGGCATTAACTTGTACTTCAGCTAAATCTCTCTGGTTTTGCTCCTCTCTCTCTTGCCACTACACTTGATTGGCTGTCCATCAATACATACGATCTGATGATGGGATTGTGTTCACACAACCAGCCATGCAGATTTATTTGTGTCACATCTGGGGATACTTCTCTTGAGCAGGACAAAAAGTACCCCAATGAGCTCTCAATAGATTGGAGCTCAAAAATGCAGTTCATGCTTATGTGACTCCACATGTCCCTCTCCTTGCCTATAAGATGTCTGAGTGACATCCTTGCTACGCTGAGAGTAGCCCAAAATCCTAACTGCACTTTGAGGCAGATGATGCCAGGAAATTTTTTTTGTATCTAGAAAATTACCATCCAAGAGTCAGAAAAGGTGCTGTATGTGAGAGTCGTGAGTTTCCTCTCACACAAAGTCCTGTACTGGGGTTGAAAGATGAGTGGAACTTGCAGCTTCAGTCTTTAGAGATGTTTATTCAGTTTCTTATCTCAAGGTCTGCATGTTGCTAACACCTGGCTTAACACAGCTGGCAAGAACACCAGCCTTGGAATTCCAAGGTCTTTTAAACGTTTTTAGTCCAATTAACTCTTAAAACGTACTATATTTACAGTTTTGTGCCAATAATTGCTACCTATTTTAAAACACACAATTTCTACATCAAACCCATTCTACCAATGTCTTTGTGCCACCATCACAGCAGAAAATGGAGTAGAAGAAGAAGACAAGATACCACCCAAAATCCTCCATCTTGCTTTCATCCATCTCCATACTAAAAACCCAAAACTACAAATTTTCACCCTGTGACAAACTAAATTACTATTTATTTCAAATCTTTGTTGTTTTTAATTCATCTCTAAGTGTTGGAAGTTTTTCCCATGGACTAAGGTCAAAGGCAATGCTTTCTTGGGGTCCCAGCCAGGGTCTCAGACCCCCCAGGGCAGCTTGAGGAATTTTTCACGTGCCTTGGACTCCAACAGCTGTCGAATACGAGAAGGCTCATAGGGGCTGCAGTCAGAAACAGGGATATGAAATGTTTCAGCTGATGCCAAGGGATGAAAACATAATTTGCTTGGGCAGGGAATACAGGTTACAGGGTGAGGAAGACAGGTGCCCTTGCTTGAAGAATCATCACAGTTGTGTGCCACATAGATAGACATACCTGCTGCTGCTTTTGGAGTTGTCTCTTGGCCTTTTGGCAAGATGGATCCCATTGAGAAAAGAAAGTAGCCAACTGAGGCAGTAGTTGAGGAGGAGGGAAAGGGATGGGAATGAGGAGTGTCTTTTTCACCATTTCTCCACTGCTGGTTTTGAGCTGTGCAAGTGAATTTATCATTAAGCTAGTGGTCCCCCGCAGAAGTCCCTGGCCTCATCTATAGCAGAAATGTCTGTGTTGCAGATTTCAGGTGTCTCTGGCTGAGCAACAACAGTTTCACAGACATAAAGAGAAGAACAGGCTGTAATACTTAAAGCTAAATGCACTGACGTTTCTGTGAAGTGTGGTCTTGGAGTAATTGACCAGTCAACATAAAAAAGGATTAAAAATGTCACTAAATCTAAACAGAAAAGCAGAACAGGGTGTTTGTTGGGCCTTTGCATTGCATAGAAGAAGCTTGGTTTTTCTTATCACAAAACTAATTTTTATCTCTAATTTAAATCAGAAAAACACACCCACTCATAAAATAACTTAATTTGGAAGTAATTTGTTCCTAATTTCCACCAGAGAAAGTCTGTCTTTAAAGCTAGAGCAGATCTCTCAGCATTGCATCCATCTGAGTTTCAGTACCTCCGAGGATACACAGTCTCACTGGCATCTATCCCAGGACCTGACCAAACTTGCTGTATGGCTTCCTTCTCCCTGTGTTCAATCATTAATTTTCCTGTTGCATCTTCTGTTGGTTGTCTCCTGTCCTTTCAGTGTGCACCTCTAAGAGGAGCATGGCTGTGAGGTTCCTAACACTTCCCATAAGGTGGCTCGTGGAAGGACACAGCTCTCTCCAAAGCCATCTCTTCTCCTGGCTGAACAAGCCCATCTCTCTCAGCCTCTCCTCCTGTGTCACATGCTCGTGTATTCCTGACTCAAACCAAACATATATATTCCTGTTCCAAACCAGGAACATGTATCAAGCTCACGTGTGAGAGCATCTCTCTGTGATGAGAGCACAAAGGCAGTATCAAGAAGGCATACTAAAAATGTGATCAAAGGCAGAACAGAATGAATGGCTTCAGTGTATTCATCCTTGTCAAGGACACTGATCACTGCCACTACTCCCCTGCAGCAGGTATCCCCCACCTTCAGTGGAGTCAAGGCTGCTTTTTAAATTGGCACTCACCCTATTTTGTACTATATAGTGGCAATTTGTATGTGAACTTATATTTTTCTTCCACATTTTGGTTAAGTAAATTATAATTTTAATTCTAATTTAATTCTGAAATACCTTCAGCCGCTTTACCAAGAGTAACACTCCATTTACCATATATCAAACACAACCACCTAAAAATAGTCCTTATTAAATTTACAGGTACTTCCAGCAGCTGTAGGACCTCAGTCTGTAGGAGGGTTTTGTCTCTGTGCAAAAAAGGAACTAATGCACTTGTTTCACATCAATACCTTACTAATGGCCATATCCACAGTCACTGGAACCAAAAGCCTGAGGGTTGCTGGGTGTGGTGGTCTCTGGATTGGGCCTCCAGATACTGAAGTCTGAGTAATCTGTTGGAAGAGTGAACATCTGAGCCCTCTGAAAGCTGCTTTAATCAAGTCTTTTAATAATCAAACCATCATATATACCACCACTTTCTAGTTTCCAGTTGACATCCGCACTTCTCATCACCATGACAACATAGCAATGTGACCTATTGTAGACTCTGAAAATTCAGAGCAAAGTATTTTACCAGCTTGCTATTGCTGATCTAAACCTTTCTAAACAAAGGGAACAGCAAGGCTTCTGTTTGCTAAAAAGTGTAAATGCACAGGGTTTCCAGGGTTCCTGGTAACCAGAAGTCTGCAACACTTTTTTAAAAAAAAGTTAATCAATATGAACTACTCTCCTGTTCAGGCAGAGAAGTGATGATGTTTCTTATTCTTTCACTCTCTTAAATCACTGCTTTTAGTATTTGAGATTGAGGGGTTTGGTACAGAAAATATTAAAAAACTACTACATTTTGGAAAATATCCATCAGTTTAAAAGACAAGCTTGCAGTGAAATTATTAATGGATTTTAAATATGATATAACTAAAATCATGTAATATTTAAAGACTGTGAAATAGATTCTTTTCTTCCCTGAAGCCCTATGTGCTATGTATAATTTTAAAAAAAATATTATATTTATCTATGGATTTATATCATAAACAGGATCAATTCCAAACAAGGAGACTGATTTAATAGATGAATTAACTGCCTCCTAAAATAGATACAATATTCAAAACCTTGATTACTGCAACCTTCCAAGCCTCACCCTTTCCTGAATTTTGGCGCTCCCTCTAGCAAGCTCCTTGAATTCTTGCCTGGGGAATCAAAGCCCCACAAATCCCCCTTCTCAGGCAGATCTCTTCCCTCCTTGCTCCTGCTGTGGCACCTGCTGGGGTTTGTATAATCACTCTGTCACATCTGTTGAACAAGAGTTTGATACTGCACAGCAGGGATCTTGTCCTATTTTCTGCCTTAATCACTTATTAGAAGTCTCACCTGAGATGTGAAGAACATGATTATTCTCTCTGGTTTTTGCATCATGCTAGACCCACATCTCCTATGTAGTTGTGGATAACAGTTGTGAGATACTCTGTGGTTTACCAGAGAGCTCCTTAAGCCTTCTGGTTTAAATTACACCATTTTGCATGGAGAGAGGAATTGCAAATTATCACTATTAGCTATCTTACATCTTCCTTGCTGTGTTATCTTGAAGTAGGTCTTAGATATTCAATCACCCCAGTGAATTCAATCAGTACTTTAATGGCCTAGAGAGAAACATCACTAAAAATTAGATATGGCAATGTCCTGTTGTCCAGGAATACTGTAAGTGCCAACTTCCACATGGATTCTTACACAGAGCTGTTCTTAAAAACATGATACTGCTGCTTTCCAAAAGGCCCCATGAGGACCACGTGAACCTGAATGTTGGATCAGACTCAAAAACCTCAAGAACTTCAGGGAAGGTTAGCCCTAAAATATTCCTTCAACTTCCTTGAATTATCAGCCTTTGCAATACCAAGCTATGGAAAACCTCAGAGGAAAGGGAAAAGTCTTAACATTTAATCTGGCGATTCACAGAATCACAGTAAAATTTAGGGTGGAGGTCACCTAGTCCAATCTCCTACACAAAGTTTAGCTACTTGTCATGCTAACTGCAACACCTGCACTGAGAACAAGATCCTAAGGCAAACCTATCCTATGCAGTGAAGTCTGGAGGTTTCCCAGTGGCTTCCATACTCACATGCACCAGACATCCAGTTCAGCTGAAGCAAAGAGCAGATGCTCGGATTGTCTGTCATCCTAGCATCAGCAACGCTGCTCAAAGGCCCCACCTGGGGAGCCTGCATGAATCCTATTTGCCATGTGACCCTACTACCTTTGAAAACCAAGCCTACACAGCCCCTAAAAAGACCTCTGCCTGGACTCACCTGCAAATCTCCTCAGAATGAGTATTAAACTTAGATCGGAGGTTGGAGTTAATGATCTTGCAAGGCTTTTCCAGCCTTAGATTCTATGAGTCCATAACAGCAAGTAAAAAAATGTATTTCTATTGAAGATCAATGAGGAAATAGTTGGGCTATCCAACCTTTTACTTCCAGCTGCTGTTAAGTATAGAAATACAAAATAAAGAGTTGGTTCCATAGATGCAAGCCTCCATCTACACTTTGTTGTTCCCATTTTTCTCTCATTTTTATTTTGTATTGTAGCCTCAAATAATATGGTAGCATCTCAGTGCTGAGATTTCAACACATCTGGATTCACACAGTATGGTAGTTAATATACAGAGCTTTTTGGCTTCTTAAATCTGGACCTAGTGCTGGGCTTGAACCCCACGTCTGTTCACATGGGCCTTTCTGCAGAGGTTAACCCTGTGTGCACAGGAGTGGAACACCATCACACAGGTGGATACAGGGTGAGAATGGCAGGCACAGCTTCTCTGCGCCTGTCTCAGTGGCTGCCGTGCTTTCCTGTGGGTGGAGACAGGTATGCCAGCAACTAGATTAAAAGTCATCATTCCCTTAAAATAGCATTTTTGAGAGAGACAGGGTACTTAGTACAAACAGAGGAGAAAGGTGTGTAAAAAAGAGTGATGTCACAGTCTGGCTACACACAGCAAGGAACTTTGCCTGATATTGGGAAGCAGTGCAGATCTGTAGGAGTCAAGTGCACTGTACTTCTTTAAGAGCCTATGAAGAAGAGAAGGCTCAAGGGAGATGTTCCTGGCTGTCTGCCACTGCCTGATCTGAGAAGACAGAAGACATGAGAAATTCCTGTTAGATATCAGTAAAACATTTTTTGGTATGAGGGTGGCCCAACCCTAGAACAGGGCCGAGGGAGAACCTCCATCCTTGGATGACCTGACTGGACACAACTCTTGGAAAAGGTAATCTGACTAGACCTCCAGCAGAAGGTCAGAGTAGCAGGTACCTTAGGAGATTCCTTTCCACCTAAATTATTCTAATTTTTCTGAATCTGTGTTTCAAGATGCACAGAGCATGTCAGGGATAAACCTTCAGTCTTCTATTATAAATTGTTTTGGTTCGTTTCTGAGTAACCTGGTCTAGTCAGTGTCCCTGTCCATGGCAGGGGAGTTGAAACTAGGTGATCTTCAAGGTCCTGTCCAATCCAAACCATTCTGTGATTCCACAATTCCTTAATGTGTTGAACACACAAGTCACTTTCAGTGTCCACACACACAAGTGGACAATCTAGACATGGTCATGCTTTAATTTCTTTGAATGTGTTCAGTGGAATCAATCAGAAAAATTTTAATTTCTGAACTTCTGCACAGGACTTCCTGCAGATAATAGTGGAATGTTGATCCAGACTTCTTGAAGGTTAAAAAAATAAAATTAGATTCCAAATCTGGATTTCCAAGATCCAGACTTGAAGCTTGATGGAGACCTCAGTAATTCCAAAAACTGAGTTTGTCTTAGTTTTCAATGGCTTTTTGTCTGAGAAATTTCTGGAGGTAATTTCCACACAGATACACTAAATTTGTTGTTGGAACATTAATTCATTATGGATTAATTTCTGATTATACTCCAATGCCCATTGCCATTTAAATGCAGAGGTGTAGGATTTTGCCTGCTCTGTATATTACTTGTAGGTTCTTATTGGAAGCCTATAGAAAATACATTATACTGAACATGATTAAACAGTCACTTTTCAAGTCTGCCCATCATACATACGGGCATGCCGCAAAAATCTGATACAGAAGCAGACATCAGTTCAGAAGGGGCTGATATTTTCTCCCACAGGCTGTACCATGAAGTAACCTTTGCCCCTGAAAGCTTGTGGTTCCTGCTGGTCCCTCTTCGAGCTTATGAGCTGTGCCTGAGCTGATGCAGACACACAAAGCTTCACGTTCTCATCTCTTCTCATTCTAAATTAATAAAGCCTTAATTATACCAGCAGAGAAACAGAAACTATTTTTGGACAAATTAGAATACTCCATCATGTCCTTTGTGCTTTTTTTCTAAGCAAGTGGGGTTTTTTCCCCTCCTCATTAATGCTTTTCACTGACGATGCTAATGACTCACTCAGCAACCATGCCATTGCTTTTAGTTAGTCAGTACATTAGCAGTCACTGCCGGTGTCAAAGGAAACCAACCTCCCTGTCTCCCATTGAGTGTAGTTCACACTGTGAGTGTTAATCGGTGAAAACACCCACAACAAAAGGTGTGTTGTAAGGCAGATTTTACCACATACTTTTCTGTTGCAACCATCATGCCGAACTCATCCCAAATTATTAATATTTGTTCTTGTGATAAACATTAACTATTTTTTGTTCACTGGAGATCAAGTAACTCAAGATAACAAGAAGTTACTATGTTACTATCTAAGCTTATAGGCAAACATACCCTTGCCCATTCCTTTTTTCTCTCTCTACTTGCTTAATCAGCTTTAAGTTTCAGGAATTCCAGCTTAGTTACCATATAAGGAAGAGGACAACTACAGCCTTCATCTCTGCGACCACCGAGGGACAGAAAGAGACCCTCCCAGCAACACATCACACATACATCATCGGAGGAAAGAAGCAAGACAAAAGCAAGACTGAAAAACCTGCCAAGGCACGGCAGTTGGCGGAGCGAGACTCCCCTGCCGTCCAGCGCTGTATTTGCCTTTGCTTTGCCTGCTGCAATGTAATAAATTCCTATTGGAACTTTTCTTCGTGTTCATAGTCTATTACAGTTCTCAGTAAGAATAAATTCCACTGCATTTTCTTTTCATCTGTAGAGGGAATTATTTGTACAAATAAAAAGGAGTCAACCCCTCTTTAAAATGTAAATAAAAGGTTTTCAGTTGAATAATTCACCTAAAGATTATTTAATGCATGCAAGGAAACAGGCAACAGTAGAAACTCGAAAAATTTTGTATTTACATGTTGGTATTGTGAAACTTTAACAGCTGGAAGTAGGGATAGAGAACTTCACAGAATCACAGAATGACTAGGTTGGAAGAGACCTCCAAGATCATCAAGCCCAACCCATGCCCTAACACCTCAACTAAACCATGGCACCGAGTGCCACATCCAATTTTTTTTTAAACACGTCCAGGGATGGTGAATCCACCACCTCCCCGGGCAGACTATTCCAGTACTTTATCACTCTTTCTGTAAAAAACTTTTTCCTAACATCCACCCTGCATTTCCCTTGGCTCAGTTTAAGACGGTGTCCTCTCATTCTGTCAGTTGATGCCCAGAGAAAGAGACCAATCCCCACCTGGCTACAGCCACCTTTCAGGAAGTTGTAGAGAGTGATAAGGTCACCTCTGAGTCTCCTTTTCTCCAGGCTGAACAACCCCAGCTCCCTCAGTCGTTCCTCACAGATTTTGTGTTCCAAGCCCCTCACCAGCCTCGTTGCCTCCTCTGGACGCGCTCAAGCATCTCAACATCCTTCCTAAACTGAGGGGCCCAGAACTGGACACAATAATCAAGGTGTGGCCTCACCAATGTTGAGTACAGGTGAAGAATGACCTCCCTGCTCCTGCTGGCCACACCATTCCTGATCCAGGCCAGGATCCTCTTGGCATCAGGGAGAAAAAAAAAAAAAAATTAAGTGCATAATGCTGCTCTAGTGTTCCCCAAGCTCTGTGCTGTGCCCTTTAAGGGAAAGGATTAGCCAGAGGGGAAAGAAGAAGGAGACTTGGATAGTTCAGGGCAGGAATCATTGTCTTTGCAACTCCAGACTTTAGAGGTCCCTCAGAGGAAGGACCCCAAGTTGCTGTTCCTCTGGAAGGAGGGCATAAACACAGTTTGAGAAACACACCCACACATACACACACTGACAGTACACAAAAAGAGCTTTTGCTCTTGCAAGAAAGATATGCACAAGAATTTCAGATGAGTGTGTTTCCAGTGTGCTCACAAAGCACATCAGGTATGAATGCTGACTGGTGGTGTTTTCCTTTTCTTGTGTTTTCTGAGTCATTTAAAATTGAACCCTAAAATTAGAAAAGTATTTATAGCTTGACAAGTCAACCCTGCATCTTATACCAGGCTGGATTATTTTCAGTCTCTTCTACTTTTCCCCCATTAATTTGCCATTCTGAGTACTGACTACTGCTCATTAGTGGTTGCTTATTTCAGATTTTATTTTAGATTTTACCCTCTACTGCTGGAATTCAGACACTTGGTGCTGGACTTCTCACACATGTCTTCTTCCATTAAAATCCCCTTCTCTGACCCCAGGCTGCGACAGCCAAGCAGATTGCCCATGAGTAAGGACTAGACTGGAGGGTACAGAAACTTTCGAGGATGTTTTTAATTCTAATCATTTTGTCCTACCAGAGCCAGTGTAAAGATTCCCATGAATCAGGAGCAGCAGAGAATTAAAGTTTGTCAGTAAATAAGGCAATTTACAGCTGATCTCACCAATCGCAAGGGTACTGAGTAAACAAATATATTTGTAGTTATTTTTTGTAAGAAAACATTATTTATTACTCAGTTCTGTCTGAACTTCCACAGAAAATCTTTTTCACAACTAGCTTTCGATCTTATTGAAACTTGCAAAATATAAAAATAAAGCAACCAAGGGGATTTTTGACAGAGCATCCACTTGAACAAGCAGAGTCTTTTGAACAGTCTTTAAAAATACACATATGCTCCCTGGAACAAAGCAAGTTTCATACATTATTGGGTCCCTTTAGAATAATTGAAAGTACCTATTCAGAAAGAAGAGCTATTATGAGGATTGTGTGGGACACGTTTGCCATCAATTTCTTTTTCTTTATTCAGATGCAGTATCTATGGGAGCATTTGGGCCATGCAAACTTTATCTCCCTAACATGTACTATGTTTCCACACTCACACTTTCAAAGCCACCTGCCTTTGCGGGACCTTACAAACAAATAGGTGGAATTCTTCCCCTCTGTAGCTTTGCATGAAATGATTGCATGCTCCAGCTCAAACAGGAATTACACCATCAGAATATTTGTCGTCAGCTCCCAAGCAGCCATAAAAGCCTCGTAGCTTTCCTCCACCATCAGACTGTGGTGCAGTCAGGTGGTCAGTCAGACAATCCTCTCTTAAAGCACAAACTGTGAGTATTAGAACAATAACATAAAAGGTTTCTTCCTGACTTTGGCTTCTGGTGATCTGGCTGTTGATGAATTTGAACTAGAAAATTCACTGCTATTTAACTCACTTGGTAGCTGCTTGTTACATAATTTGCTCTATTTGTTTTCAAAATTATTTAAGGATAAAAATAACGCATTTCTTATATATAATTTTTTTTAAAAAAAGCTGGATTGGCAGCAGTCCTGCTGTTGTTCTACTTCTCTGTGTCAAAAGCCAAACAAAGACTCCTACTGAAAAAATGTTTAATGATAGAGGACATTGTTTGGTAAAATGACCTCACCAGGCAGGTTTAAGAGGGGCTGATCCTGATGAGGGAAAATGCACAGAAACCCCTGTTAAAGAATAAGTTTTGTGCAAACAAACGTGTTCAAATAAACTCTTCAGTGTGCTCTCAAGCTGCATAGATAGTCACCATTGATTAGTCCATGGACACTTGACTCGTTTTTAATGGTCCATTAGTTAATGGCTGGTGAGACCAAAGACTCACGGGGAAGAGTGTGGCAGAGTCAAAGTGCAGGGACGAGCCACAGGGAGGTATTGAGATCCAGAGGGCCAGGAGACCCAAACTAGGCTTCTTTGGAATTTTTCAGAAAGGACAAGGAGTGAGGATGGGTGAGGTGTATAAATGCAAGGGTTTAGGTCCACGTTTGAACTGCAGAGACTACTGTCTTCCCCCACTCTTTGACACATTTTTAAATACACCAAAACGAGTATTTCCTTCTCAGATGAGAACAACCTAAACAAGTTGACGATTCATTCAAATAAAACAACATATATTGTGCACAATTAAACTTCTTTCAATTTTGTTTTCAAGTCAAAAATTGTTGCTTTGAATGAAATATCAAACCATTGTAGTCCAACAGCATTAACATGAAACACTTTGATATTTTCATACCAATATTTTGTTTCCAGGTCTCCTTTTTTTATGTTGAGGCATTTTATAGGTCTATGTTGTGAGTAGAGCAAGTACAAGCAGAACTGATCTATCTATCTATCTATCTATCTATCTATCTATCTATCTATCTATCTATCTATCTATCTATCTACCTGCATGAGTTTTCTGAGGTACTAGTACGCTGTAACACTGAGGGCTATATAAAATTGCATATCTAGGATGTACAAATAGATTTAGAGGAATTAGACAAAAATTCATTAACCATTACTGTACAGGACCACTGTACAGTATAAATTGTATAAACACCACTTTCAGCAACAAACTCTTAAATTGCAGATTATGTTTTAATAGATTTATTATTACATGAATTGAGATATTAAATAGAGCATATTAAATATGCAAATAATGAATTATTTAAACACATTTGTATTTAATACAAATATATTAATATATTTTATATAATTTAAATGTATAAAATATAAAATATTTTAACAGGATTTCAGTTCTACTAAGATCATGATTTTTTCCCCCAGTCTGATGGAAGCGAACATTAAAAATTCTGACTTTCCTCTATCTGTTGGTAGAGAAAAAAAAAGTTCTTCCAGAAATGACTTTTGCAATTCTGGCACTTGCTTGTGACCTGCTATATTGCCACATGGTTCAGATATTTCTCTTGGCCTCCAACAGCTTTTTCGTAATCTGCCTTCCACAGTTTTTCTATTGACAAGGGAAGTGAAGTGTTTACAGAAGCGGGAAATGTGCAGTGGCAGTGCAGCAGAAAAGGCTCCTGGAAAAGCCGTATCGCATTTGTCAGAGCAAAAGGTATATGTTCCTTGTTCATATGAGGAAGATGCAAGGTGTGCTGGTTAAGCTCACTCAGTTTGACCACACTGAGCATGGCACTGTGACCTCACCACTGGACAGGACTGGGCAATGTGCCCGGTGGTCTCTGAGCAGCCTGAAGTGCGGCAGGTCACAGGGATGTGACTAGATGTGGCCAGAGTGTTTGCTGCAATGCAGGTTTGCCCTCCCTGCTCTGCCACTTGTGACACCATGTTTAGGCTGCAAGTAACAGCAGTGTGGGCCTCCAGCACCCCCCTTCGTTCTTTTTTTAGCCTCTCAGCCCAGTTCTCCTGGAGCCATCTCACCATTCTTGTGATAGCCTGGGGAGACTGGTGGGCACTCCCTGTCCCTCTACCTGTGCCACTCAGAGGTCCGGCCAAACTTCCAGGGGTCCGAGCCCGGACAATCAAACCCCTCTGAGTTTCCTCAGCACTTTGCCCCAATGGCGACTTGACAGAAAGAGGCAGCCTTGATCCAGTTGTCCAAAAAGGAATTTTAATGGTGCAAAAATAACAAACAATAAAGTGTCCGCTGTATTGGAGCAAACACAAAAAAGGCACTACAAGGGGCAAAAAAGCAAGAGGCCAACCTCATACAGGGGTATTTATGCATCCCAGTGTGGGGAGGAGTTAAGGTGGGGTCTGAAGGAAGAGTCCAATAGGGGAGAACAATTAGGAATATTAAAATCCCTGCACCAAAAATCAACCTATGGTAACACAAAGAACAAGGAATCTTCTAGCAATAATTTGCATACTTGAACTGGAGGAACATGTCAGTAAGCCTCTTGGGAAGGCATTTCCCAGGGCATTATTCCAGGATTTCCCTCTTCCTAGAAGAAACCACACTCTACAGTCTTGCCCTCCAACAGCCCATTCAGCCTGAGAAATCCTTTAGGCAGACCAGCCTTTAGGTGACAACAGACTATGCCAGAGACTCTCCAGTGTTCTGTTATGTTTGCTCTACTCTCCTTGCTCTCCTGTCTCCCAGCTACCGCAGGGAAGTTCTTTGCCAAGCAAGAAAACACAGCAGTACATCTTATCTTCCTTTCTGTTTTGTTTTAAACCACACTAACAAAGAACCACCTCCTGCTTTCCTTTTCATTTCCTTGCAATTCTAAGTCCTAATCAAAGCACTCATGAATCCCCCACTGTGCTATCACAGTGTTTATGAGTTGGAAAAATTGTAATAGTCTTTCCCTAGCTGAGAAATAATGAAGGAACATCTTTGATCTTTATTGCTAAAATAAACCCAAGAAAAGAAACTGATGAGTATAAAATCTTGCACATCATATACTTCCTTACCTTAATGTGGGATTTGCACTTGTATCACAATTTGACTGTTGTTCAACACATGTCTGACTTACCTCCTTTCTGGAGGAAAACTGTGAGAACTGTGTTGTTTGAATAAACTTTTTCATTTGCAACTTTTGTGAGTTTTTAAAAATTTTACTGCAATGCACAAAATTGCAATTCTGCATGCTGCTGAGTACTTGCAACATTCCTACTTTGCTAAAACAAATTCCACATGGTTTTGAAGCAGCATGACATCGAGATTTTTTTATGTCCGCAGCACTATTTGATGTAAAGGTGAACACCCAGGACTGGATGAATGATCTTCAGAATATATAAAATGAAAACATGACTAAATTGACATCTGCAATTTGCTGGGAGTTTATATGACAAGGATGTAATACCTTGAAAGAGCATGCTTTCTGAAATGGAGCATGTACCCAGTTTCATTCTTCTAAAATATTCTTAGTGAAGCAAAATTCAGTTCCCCTGGAAATCAGGATTTTTATTGAAGTGGCAGCTTTATCATTATGATGATGAAGGTTGCTATGCCAGCATAAATACCTGGATTTAGTTTCCCCTCTTCAGGAAGCTATAAAAGATCCTTCTGAATTACAATTTATTGACATGGTTTCAAGGCTCTTAGCCAAAAGTGTGAACAGCAGAGGACTATTTCATAGCATTCTCAGTAAGACAAGCAAAGCTTTTGAGAGGCGCTGTGCAAACATCTCAAGGAAAGGGAAATGTCAGAATCTGCATATTTCTACGTCTTTGAAGGTCTGGGATTTTCCAGCACCTAATGCTACAGCACAGTTGTACCTAAAAGCCCTGCTGAGGGGAATTAAAGTTCTGCTTTCCAAGTTGCTGAGAACAGATGCAATAAGAAAGAGAATTTCTGTCCCAGGGAACTTTAGACCTCATACATGATGAGACACAATGGACAAATGTGCTAAATATGTAGAGAATTTGGTCAACGTGAAATGATCATTTAGTATGAGCCTCAGTTGCAGTGGAAAGATAGTTTAATATCTCACTTGTAAACTGAGGGGAATAGCAAAGCTGAACATAATATTTCCATGTGACTACTGGGACTTCTAAAGCATCAGTATATCTGTCTTCCTTCACACACTCCTGATCCTCCACACAATGTTCATATGACACCACTCAAAACTTCCCCACCACTACCTGCTGATATGAGCAGCTGCTGTTTTGGAAGCTACAACTTTGGCAAGGCTCTTCAGCACTCTGCAAATGAACTCTTCTTTCAAATGTTCAGAAAAGTAATGGAAATATCTGTTATGAAAGGGCGAGGAGGAAAGCTGATAGATGAGAAAGTTTCTCTGCACCAGAGTTTCTGACAACAAATTCCCATTGATACCTTTTCTAAACAAATGGTGACAGTGAGATGACAGACTGGGGAAATCAAGTCTCAGTTCTTTATGTGATCTGAAGTGGTGCTTTTCAAGCCACCATAGTCTTGCATACCTGCACATGGGAAAAATGTGAGCTCTAGCTGTGTAAGGGGAAGGAAGATGAGAAAAAGAAGGGAAAAGGGGAAGATAGGTGTCTTCATCCCACCTTTCACTTGAAGGGGTAACTAAGTATTAGGTTTGACTTCCCCCTTCCCCGACCCTGCCAAGGGCTCAGCTTAGAAATACTTACCCAGGAAAAACGCTGTTTTGAGAAACAGGGACAGTGCAACCTAAAGCATAATCCCTGCTACCTCTTAGGCTCAGGTGGAGAAATCCTCCCCTGAATCGCTTCTTCACCATCAAGCATGATAAAAAGACAAGAAGGACTATTACTATCCATAGAAAAAAATCTTGGGCTTGTGTTGAAAGAATAGTAAATATCCATGTTATCCAGTCATGACTCATTTTGTGTTGCAGCAGCCCTCTTATTAGAGGGTAGGAACAAGCTGAGACACAGATTTCTTATTTATCACAGCATGAAAAGGGTCCTGGCTTATTCCTCTTTACAGCTGAGCCATCCTGACTCCAACTATTCAGTGGCTCTGGCTGCAGCGAGCTCCTACTCTAGGTTTCCCTTGCAGCCTCTGACTGCTGGCTTTTACCTAGCTAGAATGTAACTGCAGGTTCCAACAACAGGCTCCAACTGCAGACCCAGACTGACCTCACAGCAGGCATTCTGTCACCAAGCTTCTCTTCCTTCATAAATCCTCCCCTCACCAGCTAGCCCGCTCCCTTTTATCACACTTACCTTTATTGGATATAGCTGTGACTCCTCAAGGGCTGTATTGGGTAGTTAACACAGCTGTTACTTATCAGGGGCAAGGTCACCTGTGTTCCCTTCTCCTACAGTTTGGCAGCAGCCAGGGCCATCACACTGTCCCCAGCCTGACACCAGGCAGGAAATGCAAAGTGGTGTTAAGTCACAGTCTACTCATGCTCCCAGTTCATATATGCCTCCATGTCCATCCTGTTCACTGGACTCCTAGCAGTAACACAGAAGTGCTGTTGGCAGGAAAAACAGCTCAATACAGAGCCGAGCAAATTATGAGAATCCAATTTTTCCTCATTTGTAGCTGTACTGTTGCTTTACACTTTGTAAACAGGAGGTTAAAGAAGCTTAAAAGAACTTTGGCACAACACATGGAAGGACAAGGACAGTGGAAGGACAAGGACATCAACCTCGCTGCAAGCTGGAAGAGCTTACAAGGGGCATCATATATCATCTACTACCTGAGCTATGGAGTTGCACCACTCTAAGACACCAGCCTGGCTGAGCAGCACAGGCTCTGCTATAACCAAGTTCTTAGTTCTGTTCTGGACAAATTCTTTCTGATGGCTTCAAATGGCGGGACTTGACTAAGTTAATACAGGAATGAATTTAATTGTTTGGTTGTAGAGAGGTTGTCAACAGTCTTCCCATTACATACTGCCATTATTTTTTTTTTGTCTTCTCTCTGTCACCTGGCTGCAGGATGAAAACCTCAAGAATGAAGGAGCCATCGTGGATCTCCTCTGGCTGAGTGAGGCTCCTTGTCATGGCTTGAGGCTGGAAAGGGTGGGACATGTCCTGGGGGTGATAAATAGGATTGTGGACAGTGATTTCAGTAGGAAATGTCTTTCACTTTGTGAACAAGAGGTCTGTGAAAAATACATAGAAGAAATATTATCCTGTTCTTTGAATAATTATGTCCCTATCTGAAACATCTTTTTCTACTCTTCTTCCTCGGGGGAAAACAAAACCCACATCCATCTTGATGGTCATTTTAGATTTTGACCTACCTGAATTGTGGTAGATTTGGTGTGAGGCACTTAAGGATGATTTCAGCTACTACAGACAATTGAAAATGTTCTGTAACAGGCAGAAACCAGGGCAGCAGCTGACAATGACTGCGGGGACAGCACGGAAGCACAAGCTTGAGAACTTCTGCAGAAGCCAAAGAGGACAGTACCAGGCTCAAGAGGAAGGATGCACTTAGCAGTTATTTCATGATTTTTCCTGTTATTTCCCTATGGCCAGCACATGGCCCTAATTACTTCTGTGTATGTGAGTACAGCCCCCATGGCCCAACCAGGAGGTAGGGAAGCATTGTTTGCCAAATTTCAATAGTGAATTCCAGAGCTTTGCCTACGATCATTTGGGAAGACTTTGTCAGAGAAGGAGAACAAACCTGCAGGTTCTTCTCATACTTCATCCATAAGCCTTGGTTGCCAGCATTTTATACTTTAATTTCTCAAATACTCCCACTGCATAGTGTTTCATCCTAATGCTTTTTTAATGCTGTCCTACTTTTCTTTTAGTTTGTCCAACTTCAGGGGAAAATATAGACAACTGATGCCAAGGAATCCTATA
Organism: Hirundo rustica; assembly: GCF_015227805.2. Classification (NCBI taxonomy): domain Eukaryota; kingdom Metazoa; phylum Chordata; class Aves; order Passeriformes; family Hirundinidae; genus Hirundo; species Hirundo rustica. The sequence goes on along the minus strand of NC_053452.1, from coordinate 60,500,807 downwards.
AATCACTTTATATAATTTGTAACACTACTGAAAAATCTGTTTGGGATTTATGTCACTGCGAATGAAATGTGCCGTTTGTAAGCTGCCTTTCATAATTTATTAAGCAAGTTGAAATGTTTGCTAAAACAAACTTTGTTAGCGTGTCATCTGCTGGATTAGAAGAAATACTTTGCTGACAGATCATAGAAATTTGATTTTTATGGTCCCCCATCCACTTCAAAGGGCTTTCTTTTCTCTGACAGGCTTGACACAGGATGCTACTTCAGAAGCATTGCAATGTGCTCTAGGCGACCATCTCTGTTTTTAATTCATACAAAAACCCATCCTGCATTTTCCTTGAGTTAGCTGGATACCGTATGTTCCAACGTCTTAATCTGGAAAAAACAGGTATATAGAAACACAGGTTTAAGGCTGATGTAATGCACACTTGGAAAGCTCTAAATCAATGATTTATGCCACATAACCTACTTTGAGCCCTCACTAAATGCAGGTAGCTGCTGAGCAACCCCAGCAGGCAAGCCTGGGGACAGAGCTGTGTGTGCCAGTCTGAGAAGGGCAACCCAGATCCAGTTCTCAGTGAAGTGATGACAAGGTCTCCCTGGGCTTCATCAAAGTTTGAGAGGGCCCAAGAAAACAGATATCTTATCAATCACTTCAAGACTTTCATGGACCCAAACACTAGGGATGTACCTAGAGTAAGGACTATCTTAAGGGCTGTACTGGTATTTTGGGACACAGCACTAGAAAAACCTCCTGTGCAGGACAACTTGAACACCCTTCATACAGTTTCCAATGTAAGGCCCAGACCAGGAATGTTCATATATAAATCTGTTTCACAGCTGGCAGTGCTGCAGCTTCTGCTTGCACACTGGCTGGAAGTGTGCTCAAGCCAACATCTTTTCCAGTGTTAATTCCACACACTGAGAGGAAAAGATAGTATAATTATAGTACTCTGTTATTTTCATTTTGGTGAAGAGCGCTCATTTTGAAGAGATGAAAGTGGCTCAAACTGCCTCTGAGAGAGGTGAGAGCACCATCAACATGCTCAATAAAACTCTTTCCAGGCTGTGAGGTTGAGCTGCCGCCACAGCTCATGTGGTGGCACATCTCTCAGAAAGCTATGGAAAATAAAATTAAATCATGACATTCCTTTCCAGGTGGCAAATATCCTCATCCTACTCACAAGTTACGGTGACTAAGAAAGGAAAAAACAACTAAATAAATAATTTCTATTAAAGTTTCTTGGCAAATATAGGTCATTGCATTTCTCCAGAAGTCTCAAGGGATTTTTATATTTTCTTTGAAAATAATAATGAGAAATTGTAGTTAATGCAGCTATTATTTTCTTGACTGTTATAATTTCTCTTGCTCTCTTTTAAAGACAGAAAGTCCCAAGTCTTCACCAAAGGGTTACTACTATTTGCAATACATATGCTCAGCTCTTGGCTGCTTCCCATGCTGACAAGGGTGAGCAGCTCAGAGCTGGGGGAGGTTGAATCCAGTGGAAGTTGTGTTTGCTGGCCACTGGGGTTCTCTACAGGAAAGCTGTGATGACATCAGTGAGAGTGGGAGCACGGAAAAGTGAAAGAAATGGGATAATGCCAGCATGGAGGCTGCGGAAAACCTGCATTGCAGTGGCTCATGCATGATAAGGCCACCCTTCCTGGGCTTGTCAGGAATCTCTCCTATTGCTCACTGGGTGTGAGAGCAGAAAGCTCAGGGATAAAGGATCCAAATGCAGGGGAGCCTGGGAAGGCAGGCATGGAAATGTGCCGCGGGTCTGTCCTCCGCAGAGCCCTCCCCAGGTGTGCTTGCCCACTAGTGCCCCATGTCTGGGGCAGAGCTTCTCGCAAACACTGAAGCACAGGAATTTTTCTCTGATATGGGGCAGTGCTGTGGGGAATCATCAAAGTCCTCTGGCCTTGATTTCCTGAGTCTTTTCCCAGAGAAAATGCTGAATGAAAAAAAAAAAAAAAAAAAAAAAAAAAAAAAAAAAAAAAAAAAAGAAAGAAAAAGACAGGAAAATCCCGAAGGAAATCTCAAAGAGAATCTGAAATAATTGCCAGAGCGCAGAGTTGGCAGAGTTGTTATCTGTCAAGGGTTATCCATCTTAATAAAGCAAATGGCTAAATCTACTGTAAAATTAAGCTGTTGAGGGGGAGAAAGAAAAAAGGAAACGAGACAAAAAAAAAAAAAAAATTGACCTAAATTATAAATAGCAACATGAATCATAAGCTTGAATGCATTTTTCCTTCAAAGATACTCAAGAGGTGCTGCCCAGCATTGCATGTCATGGAAACATGTATTTCTTAAAATCTGCTAAAGTGACATTCAGTCATATGACAGACTAAGAAAGACAGTCTGAGAAAACAGTAGAACAATTCCTGCCCTGCAAAAAAACTCAAGGACAAGAAAGCCATAAGAGCTACTGCTGGGTTTGTGCTGTTGTTTTTCCTGTGGATGGAAAGAAAAACACATTCCTTCTTACAGCAACTTCACATCTGTTGCAGGTGTCATAATGAGTGTCAAGTTAAAGCAGTGAGCTGGAGTACTTGGAGCTCCTCTTTCCAAGGGACAGGCAAACAGCACCTCCAGCTTTTGTCAGACCAATCTAGAAGCACTTTTGCTCAGAGTGTGTGAGGCTGCAAATGATTAAGTTGCCACTGGCTGTGACCTTTCTTCAAGGCTGTTCATTCCTTTTGCACAAAAAACACCCAGAGCTTCATGGAAAATATGGAAAACCCTCAGCCACGTTTTTTTATAGGGAGGAGAAGGAGTTTTTGTAAATATTTCTTTCAGGATTGACTTTTTTTTTTTTTTTTTTTTTTAACTTTCAGGATTGTCTTTGCTTTGAACTTGACACAGGAGTTGATTGGGGGAAATGAGAAGATAGTTTTGCCCAGTGTTCAGCACAGTTGGGCCCCTTGGCAGTACCTCATCTCACTCCTCTCTTTTGGCTTGTTTCTCCAAACCACAAACCTCAAAGAGGTCAAAATCAGCTATTAAAATATGCAAAACTGACTCTAAATATTAAAGAATGCATTTTTATTAAGAAAAAAGGGGAAGTTAAAATGAAATTACTATGGTGGCTATTCTCTCCCATCTGTAGTGTGGGAGTTTTACTCATCCTAGTGAATAGTGTTTAACATCCTTCACTTGAAGAATGGAGACAGCTGTGTGCCTTACCATAATAAAATTATCTTATTTGAGGCTGCTTCTTCAGCTAGGTACAGCATATACAGCGCTTCTGACATATTAAATTTGAGGCCAACAGGACTGCAGACAACATTTGGGTGCTGTTCTGGCTTCCCTCAGTTGCTCCTTTAATTCTAGAGGTGGAAGGCTCAGAAAGGCTTTGTAATGCACTGTCGAAATTCAGCTTGACCTGCAACATGTGAGCCCTCAGCACCCTCTTCCCTGCACTTACAGCCAGGCTCCTCTGAGGGGCAAGCAGGACCAACAGCCAGGAGGTAGCAGGAGAGCTGAAATCCATCCTGTCTGTACTTGGGAAGGCCATGATACTTCCAAGGCATCACAAGTTTCAATCTGAGATCATTGGTAGGAAAGAGACTAAGAAACCTCTTTTTTCAGCTTCTCCTAGAATTTCTCTGGAAAAATCTGATTCACCAGGCAAGCACTCACAAGGAAAACAGGCACAAAGCCATAAAAGAAGAGGAGGTGACATGGCTGATGTGTGACCTGCACTTCCAAAGCGTGGGTGCATGCAGGCTGAGGGACCCATTACCATTGTGGGCTTGGTCCTCTGCAATTCCACCAGCACCAGTTTGTGCTGTGGCCTAGTTAGATCAGCACTGCACCCACACTTCCTTTCCAGCCTCACAGGTCTTCCCCTGTCCCTTCTAAAGCTACTAAGTAGCCCAAACAGTCCTGGTCCACACTCAGGATGTAGTCCCCCGGCAGAACCTTCACCACATGTTACACCTCCAGCACATGGAGGCTGGGAGATGCTCATGAGGCTGTTCTTCCCCCAGGCCTGGTGCTCATCCAGCCTCTCCCATGCCGGATCCCAAGCAGGATGTACTTCCAAAAGAGAAAAGCAATTTTAATTTTCACAGGGTAGTTATGCAGTTAGGGCAGAGAGGAGTCACTGGGGGCACAAATGAATATAATAGGTGGGAAGGGAGAAGCAGAAGATAGTGCTGCTGCTGAACTCTTTTTATCACGTAGTTTAACATGGTTTCACTCACAGAACAATGCTAGCTCTGCAGTGGTAGAGAGGATACATTCTCTGACGTTCCTCTTTCTATCCATAGCCAGAGCACTGCTGCTGCTGAACAGGCTCAGTGCCTGCTAAAGGCAGATGACAATCTGCTCTACTATCATGCATGGAGTCAATCTACACTATTCTAATCATCTCATCTAACCCTTAAAAGAAAGAAAAGAAAAAAAAAAAAAACAAACCCAAAACAACAACAACAAACAAAACAAAAACAAACAAACACAAAAAAACCACCCCAAAACCCAAAAACAAACAACAACAACAACAAAGTGAGGGGAATTACTCCTGTGAGGGCCCTTAAAGGCTGGTTCAGCTGGGGCTTCATAATATGAACACGCAACACAAAAGATACCAAAGCTACAGCCAGGACTCCTTTCTTCTAAATGACATCTTAGCAGAAGAAGGAAACATCTCAGCATCAAGGAAGGAAAGAACCTGTGAGGATTTTTCTTAAGAGAATTCAACCTCGCAATCCTTCAGAGAACATTTAACAGTTTTCTATTTCCATGTTCATCTCATCCTCACCTCTTAAGGGCTTTCTTCATTTGCCAAACACCTCCATAACTTCTTTCAAAAGTATCACACATAGATCCTGCTTTTGCAGCACTCACAGGAAAATTAATATTCTGATAAGAAAACCCAACAAATTTTTTCTTCCTCAACTATGTGATTTTTCTCGTTCTGCAGACTGTCATTTATAGGTTGAAAGTCTTCCAGGGCAGAGACTGGCTCACTCAGTACTAGCTCATTTAGGACCTTGTTTTGTGCTCTTGACTTTGACATATTTACTAAATAATTGCGTGCCTTGAGTTATAGCTGCAGTAAGAATTGACACTGAATTTCTCAACTCGTCTCAAATCATACAGATAATGCTATGCTGTCATTTCCCACGGAACATGCTAATTGCATTTTATACAAATTTCAGTAGAACTTTACTAATTTTAAATATACCTGCTGTTGATGTCATGACAGATAGTCTTCAAATCAGTGTGGAACAGGCCACCTTAGTACAAATGTCATGCAGGACTGTCAGACTGCTTTTTGTCTGCTCGTTTTTCAGCTTGTAGCCACCTGTCATCTGTTTATAATGATGTGAGACATAAGTCACTGACACTTGCATGTCCTCTCCTTGCTTGTTTTGCAGTATTTAACATGACCTAGAGGTCACTAGATATTGTATCACATCAGCAGAACCACAGAAATATGAAGCATATGAAAGTTTCATTCACAAGATGAAGAAATTGCACCTGAGAGACAGGAACAGTGACAAGGGCTCTTCTGGATGTGCAGGCTGATTTCACTGTAGGCTGAGCTGAGCTAATCAATAATGGAATCCTACCTTAAATCTGGAACATCAAACTTCCAGTTTATTTTTAGAACAATATGATCAGAGTCTTACACATGTAAATTATATACCTAGGAACTATTTATTAATGTTGGGTTTCTCTCCTTTGCCTGCATGGCCTCCCTGAGTCTCCCCTCCTTCATGCAGCACTTTTGAAGCCTTTTGCTTTATAAATATCTGGGTTTCTCAAGAATTTCCCATGTAGTACTGATGTGGGGACAGTTAGATGCAGGGACTTTTAATTTTTTTTAATTAAAAATTAAACTGTAAAGCAGCCTGGGCCTGGCTCAGGGCTGAAGCAGCGCTGGGAAAGAACTATAGATCCTCTGCATTTGATGGCTGACAGGAACCAACAGCATTCCTCCCACCAGGATTCCCTCACACTTCAGGAGAAAAATACTAGAAAGTGCCCACTTACCATTGACACTACTCACTCCTATTGAATCCGACATCAGATGAACACTACCAAGTGGTCTCTGTGTGAAACATTAAAGAGGTGAAGGACGAGATCTGAACAGCAAGACAGGTCACAAGCAGCTTAGACAGAACAGATGTATGGGGAAGGGAAAGAAAAAGGAAAAAAAGAGAAGAAATCAAGAAAAAAAAGACCACCCTCACCCCCTCAAACAAAGACCCTTCTTTTAATTGAAATTATTATAAGAATGGATGGAGAAGCACAGTGGTATCTCTCTGATTATGGCTAACAGCAGGTGCACATGTAAATAAATAGAGGGTTTGGATGGGAACCTCTCCATGTTGGCTTTCTGGATCCTGAACCAGAAAAAGAATCCCTACTGTTCTTGTATTTGCTGAAGGAACAAAGGCACAGGGAAAGCCAAAAATATTCACCACTTTTCAGAGCTGCAGAGATAGTACCCCTGTTTGGTTCATCATCAGAAAAGGCTGCATGATTTCAAGAACAGCTGGCCTAGCCACAGGTATCCATTTATCTCCTAAAAAGCCTTTGTGCTAAAAATCAAACTCTAATATGTGCTTCTTATTTACTGTGGTTTTTGTTGTTGTTGTTGGGTTGGTTTTTTTGTGTTTTTTTGGTTTTTTGTTTTGATTTTTGTTTTTGTTTTGTTTGGCAATCAAGTACAAAATTCCATCATCAAATCTGGTAGCTGTTGCATGTAAAAAAACATTAATATGAGACAATTCTGAAAGACTAAAAATCTCTGTATTTCCTGGAAACATTTTGCAAATCCCATAGCTCTCTGGGAGCTTTTGAGGAAGATAAATAAAACGTATTTCAAACATCAAGAACAACACTGTAATGTGGCCTTTATGTTGTCAAATTTTGGATAAAAATACTGGTAGATCCAAGGAATATCTGAGTGTTCAGAACACTGCATTATACTCTGAGACAGTTGAAGACCAGATTATATTTTTTGAAGAAATCTCCCTCTGGTGGCTAAAAAGGGAATTCAAATTTTCCCTGACCTAATTTTTTTTTTTTTAGGTTTAGGAGTCTATTGAATTAGCCAGACCCATTTTAACAGACTTTCAAGTCCTACTTAATCAAAACTCTCTGTGAGAGTCAGATAGGATGGAGGAAGTCTGGTACTATTGTGTCTCTTCCATACTGGCTACCTGCAATCTGAAATACAAAACGAAAACTAAAAGTCAGACTTACAAACCAAACCTCAGACTTACATTACTCCTCACTACTTACTCTCAACCACTTTGAGTTCCAGCAGACTGACAAATTTTGACTGACATATTTTGAATTTTAAAACCCAGCCGTATGACAGCCATAATCAATAACAAACATATGTCTGAAATTACACTATCATTTTGTCTTGCTGTGCTAGCACTTTAGAAAGTGAATTTGGTTAGCCAGATTTTAAAGGGCAAGGTATTTAACTCAAAGCAAGTGTCAATAAAAATTGATTTTTAGACCAGTACTGCTGCTGAAAATGCAAATGTATATTGCAGAAGAGATACCTTATTCCAACCAGTGAAGGTTAATACCTTCAGAAACTTGGTGAGTTTTGCAGAGAAAGACTGTGCATGCTGGGTTCTCCTTTGCATTTTGCAACATACAGAAGATGCAAATCCCTAATCCTACTAGGTGAGCAAGGGTCCCAATTCATAGCACTTTTAGTGAGATACACAGCCTTTAAGCTCTGGACAAAAGTTCAAATCTAGTCCAGTATTGATGAAACCCAGGTTTTTCATTGATTTGCCAGTGCCAGTCCAGTTAAGGCAAATCCCACCCCCATAGTGCCAGTGTTCCAAAGTCAGCTTGACATAACAGCACGTGTGGCAGAGACACAGAGCACAATGAGGGAGATTTAAAGAACTTCAGCAGCTTTCAGGATTTGCTGCTGATGACAGTTACCCAACTTCCTCAGTACACCCTCTGAAATTCCTGTAACTGAAAACATGTGCTACTTTAAATGTTAAAAGGGGTGACATGTAAAGTACCAAAACTATTTCAATATGAAATAAGACAATTCAGAAAGATGCTCAGAGAAGAGCAGTTAGAACACAGAATAGCAACAGAACACACTCTACAGGCTTTTCTATTCATTTGCTGCAAAAAGTGTTTAGGAAGAGAAGTCTCACTGCCATCAAGTCTGCAAACCCACAACCAAAATTTTGCTTCTTGGGTCTGCCCAGAAAGCGTATGGGAAGGCCTGCAAAGAACAGTTCACTGGATTTTTGGAGACCAACTATTTGACCACTTTTTGTCTTCTTGTCAAAATGGAGCCACTGGCTACAGTGACTTGACTCTGGAATGGAATATGTGATGTTTAAAAACACAGAATCATAAAATTAAGGGGTGAAGGGACCTTTAAGATCATCAAGTCCAGCTTTCGACCAAGCACCTCTGTGTTTACCACTAAACCACATCCCCAACTCCCACATCCATGTGCTTCCAGTGATAGTGATTCCACTTCAGCAGGGTATTTCAGTGCATGAGCAACCCTCCAGTGAAGGTTTTCCTAATATCAACTCTCAAACTTGAAACTTCTCCTGGCACAACTTGACAGCCTTTCCTCTTGTCTTGCCACTTGTTACTTGGGAGAAGAGACCAAATCCCACCACAGCCTCCTTTCAGGCAGCTGTAGAGAGCCATGAGGCCTCTACAGCCCCTGAGCCTCCTCTTGTCCAAGTTAACAACCCCAGCTGCTCCCTCAGCTGCTCTTTGCAAGACTCCAGACCCTTCACAGCTCCATTGTTCTTCTCTGCTTCAGCAGCTCAATGTCTGCCTTGTAGCGAGGGGCCCACAACCAAACACAGGATTTGAGGTGTGGCCTCCCCAGGGCTGAGTAGTGCTGGCACTGTAGTATCCTGGTATCCTGCTGAATCCTGGGCAGGATACACTATTCCTGATCCAGGCCAGTATGCCACTGGCCTCCTTGACCATCTGGGCACAGCTGGCTCACATTCAGCTGCCATCACCAGTACCCCCAGGTCCTTTTCTGCAGAGCGGCTTTCCAGCCACTCTGCCCCCAGCCTGTATCACAGCAGGGGTTGTTGTGACCCGAGTGCAGGACGTGGCACTTGGCCTTCCTAAACCTCATACAGCTGGCTTCAGACAGCCTGTCCAGACCCCCCTGCAGAGCCTTCACGCCCTCCAGGAAAACATTCCTCCCTAAATTGGTGTAATCCGTGACCTGCCTCAGGGTGGCCTCAATCCTTTTGCCCAGATTACTGGTACAGACATTAAGCAGGACTGGCCCAAACACTGAGCCCTGGGGAATGCCACTTGTGACCGGCCACCAGGGTACAGCATAAATACGCAAATGTGGTTTTCTGTCAAACTGCAAATTCATTAAAGAGCACTCACAGTTGTCACTCAGATTACACTTGGCAGAATTTAGGATCAAAGTACAAGAACAACAAAAATCAGACTAAAGAACTTCCACCCACTGAGCCAGCAACTTCTTTCCGTAACGGTTAAATTTTTAGAGAGATATAAATCAGATCAGACCTGAGTTTATTAATCTGGACTCTATTTGTAACTTGTTAAAACTTTTTTTGATTTTGATTAATGCAAGCTGATAGAGAATTTGGGACATGGAATTATCCTTGCTATGGTCAATCCTTATTTTTAAGGTAACGAGTATGGAAAAGAAATAAATTTAACAATACTAATATGGACTTTAAAACTGTGGAGGTTTTTTTAATCAAAAAGATGAATATTTACAAAACATTGAGCCTTTCAATTCTGTTATCAAAACCTGCTGGACCCAGTACACATAAACCCTAAATCAGAATATTATACAAATCCAAAATATAGCAAGATCAGTAAAATTGATGTGATTGACTTAATAAAAACTACACCATTTCCCAAATAGGAAACATCAGCACAGCCTGAAGTGAATATGCAGACTTCCAATAGATTCACTGGAGGCAGCCTCCGGGGTGTAAATCAACAGTCTAGTAACTGACACTACATCAAACCCATTGAGGTGTGTTTAATGAAATCTGTACACACAAAACTTACAAATATTTTCAAAGGTTCCTTCTTGGTCTTTGGAAAGATGTCATCATTAACTCAATAAAATTTGTGCAATTTCTCTGTCTAGGAGCGTTTCTGTATAAGAGCTTAAACTGCCTGCCAAAGAAGGACAAAAAGGATTTAAATTCTTCCATGGGATGAAAAAATAGAAATTTTTAGTAAGGCAGAGCCCAAAATTTAAAAGGCTGTTTTACACAGAGTCCTTTCACATCACAAGCAGAAAAAAGGAAAAAATCCAGATAACTCAACCCAGGACAGGGAGCAGAATATGGTAAACTCTTCAGAAATCCATATATTTGCTTGCAGAGGATCTTTACGCAGTGCTTTCAGAGAAAAGGCAATATAACCCTTATCTAGTGTCTAGCATAAACAGCTAAGAAGACTGGCACGCAGAGCTAGGCAGCTTCATGATGCAAAAGAAAGCAAAGCAGAAGTCTGTACGTGGTTCTCTGTCCTTTTATACAGCATCCCAGATTTCAGATCAGATGCTGCTTCACTTTGCTCAGTAAGAGGAGGAAGCCTTCTTACCAAAGTCAGCCCAGCACTTCCATTTCACTGCGTTACTGGCAAAGCCACGTTGACGGGCACTTGGCTGGGCTGCTGTGCTGGGGACCCATTGCTGAGAGGCTGCTGTGAAACAGCAGCTGGCTCCATCTTGCTGATGTGTGTTATGAAGCGCAGCCGAAGTTTCAAAGCCGGCCTTAGATTACAAATTATCTTCTCTACCTGTTTTAAAAAAAAGAAAAAAGTACATTCAGTAAAAAACAGGAGTATTTTTACATGCCACTACTGCACACAAACATCACATTAGCACAACAGAAAATGGAACAAGATATAGTAAATAGAGGTATTTACATGAATATTTTATTTAAAATGCTAACTTTTGGACCTCTTCTGATAACCAGTTTTAAAAAAACCCTTCCTGTTGTAGGAGTTATGCACCAAAGCTTTGTAAAACAAGTCACGCAACTGACACTTTTAAAAGTGCATGCTGTTATAAAGCAGATTAAATTGAGTGAATGATTTTTCACTGAACATGAATGAAATCTTCCTTTTGTCACATGTCAAGTTACACTATTGAAATCAGAAATTAAGTAAAACTTTAAAGAAACAGATTTAAATGAATAAAAGATATGAAACAGCCAATAGCTTTATTTCTAGTGATAGCTCTTATAATAGTATTTAATGCACCCTGAAACTGTATCTTAAATTTCAGATTACATAAATTAATCTTGCAATCTGAGATACCTAATCTACTCCATCTGAAGCTTTTCCTGCACCGACTTCCTACTTTGTATATATAGACTAATCAACTGTTAAGCAAATTGTTGTACTGCTACCTACAAAAAACAGTTCACAAAATGGGAAGAAAGACAACTAAAGTATCAATATCTACTGTTTACTTACTTGGTCTTTCACGCTGTCACCTGTAAACATATATTTCATATGATACAAGAAATCACAAATGGGATCCATGTAGTTCAGGTGGGAGCTGTACCGGTCTGCATTCAGGAGCATTTCATAAAATGCCACTCCAATCTGTTTCCACGGACACAAAGAGCAGCCCAAATGAAAACAGGTTTTAAAATGCTTTAGATTAACAATATAATAAATATGTACTGCTTTTTAAGTAGCTCTGATTCCTAACTATTTACTTTCTTACAGGGATGAATGGACAGGTCTAAGTCATACCATTACGCTTCACTAAATGACTTCCAAGTTAAGCTCTTCTTTCTAGCAGGGTCTGTGATATCTGACATTTTTCAGCTCATCTGCCTGCTGGCAAGCTCCATCTCTTTTTTCCTTCTCGAACCTTATCCACACTGACATGAATGTAAGAAGCGGTTCATGTTCCTCCATCCTCACAATTCACCTCTTGATTACTCCCTTCCAAGCAGTAAGTCTGATGTATATTTTGAAAGTAGTCTGAGAGCATAGAAGGCATCTATTGCTTGATATTTCTGGGGGTTTCTTTCTTTTCTTGCTTAAAAAGAAATGTACTTCTAGGTGTTTTATTCAACAAGATTTCAGTTAACAGGGTAAGCTGAATACCAACTCAGCAATTCAGATCCTTGCAATTACTGTTTAATTTGTACAGATTTTAACTCTGAATATTTATTAATATTTATTAAAGACTTCTATCCTGTTGGAGTCCAGGGCATTCCTTTTGTTGCCCTGGAGGGTCAGGGACCTGGGCAGGGGGGTCTGGGACCCCAGCCCAGAGCCCAGAGCTCAGAGAGACACTGGATTTGATTTCAGTCCATGGGAGAGGCTTCTTGCACTGCAGGAAGCATTGCAGGCCACAAGAGTGTAAAAATAGTAGTTTAGTATATCACAGGGTGAAAAAACAGTGAGTTTGGGATTCTTGGCATTGAAGTGAATGGGGCAAGATGGAGAATTTAGGGCGTTGTCCCTTTCTTCTTCCTTCTTGTTCCCTCACTCCATTTCTGCAGTGACGTTGGCACAAAGTAGTTAGTGAGGATTGGGTCAGAGTAAAGATGACCTTTTTAGTAATAGTGATAGACATTGGTAATAAATAGTAAATAAAGAATACGTAGCAATTAGTATAAAAGATAAGGACAGCCCAGAGACGAGGGGAGTCACCAGATGTCCGAGCCGCGGCAAACATCTTTTGGACACTGAGAAAATTGTAAGATAAGAACTAATAAACGAAGCATGTAACCTTGAAGACTCCGTCTTTTCCTGCGTTTGGCACAGAGCTTTGCAGAGGGCCAGAACTCTAAGACCACCTGAAAGCCAGGGAATTTAAGCTCCTAAAAAGGAGCCCCCGACAAATGGCGTCCCTGGGTGGGCAGAAATTTCTGGCATCCCTGAGAGGGGACAGAAACAACAGGCACCCCAGATGGGACAGAAACAACTGGCACCTCAGATGGGACAGAAGCCACAGGCGTCTCTGGTCAGGCAGCCACAGGCGTCTCTGGATGCACGACATCTAGCATCCCTGAAGGAGAAAAATAAGACCTCTGCAGCAACATCAAAGCTCTCAGAAGATCAAAGCCAAACCAAGACAACTCCGGAGAAGAAACACCTATCTGGCCAAGAAGAAGAACAGCTCGTTTTCAATTCGTCCCAGACGACGGTTTTCCAAAGGGCCCTGGAACCCGTCACCCTGAGATCTGCGGGCAGTGATCAGGACACCCTGAGACGGAATGGACACAGCTGCAGCAAGCCTTTCGGCTTTGGTGAGACAGTGAGATTTAGAACACACACCATGGGGTCAAACATTTCACAAGAAAAGATTTCTAGACAGAAAAAAGACAGGATAGCTGCGAGGTTTGTAACCGCAGCGGGGAGAATTAAATTAGAAGTTATAACAGAAAATAGTAGCGAAAAGCAAGATAGCAGAGCTTTATCTGTGGGGCAGGGAGTGCCAGGAGACAGAGGAATGCTATCTTCAAGGTCAGTAGCTCCTCCGGGGTATGGAGGAGGGGGAAACTCTCATGCATTTCAAGATTCGTCAGAAAATTCGTCAAAAACCCCAAAATTAATTCCAGGAAAAGGGAAGCTTTTAATTCACCCAAAAGAACAGGGGAAATTGAACATGCTTTTGTTTCAGGCAGTTTCAGGGCAAACCGCACATCCTTCCCGGGAGGGCGGGGGGAGAAACCCACCGCGGAGTCCCTTTGCACACCCAAAGACACCGCGAGACATCATTTCGCCGTTCCTTTCCCTCTCCGTGGAGGGACGGAGCGCGGGGGGGGAAGGCGGGGCGGCCGAGGCGCCGGGGAAGCGGCGCGCACAGAAAGACGGTCCTAACCCATCTCGTCGGAGCGCGTCGGGGCGCGGGGAAGCGCGGACGGAGGACGCGTCGGGCGGGATAGAGGCGGACCGCGAGGGAGGTCAGTTTGCGCAGTGCGGGGGGTGTGAAACAGCGAGCAACGGAGCTGGAGCGGGGGGAGACCCGAGAACCGAGCAGGCGGCTTGGCGCACGCAGATGACAAAAGCTAGGGGAAACAGAGCTCAAAACACATTCGCGTCGCGAAGCGCCGGGAGAGGGCTGCCGAACACGGAAGTACAGAGTCGAGAACTACAAATCCCAGAAAGCCATGCGGCATGCTCAAACGCAGGCGTGGCAGGGGCAGGGAAAGGCCCAAGGCACAATTCTGTTCAGAGGGGGGCAGATTCAAATGACGAAAGGGACGGGACGAGTCCTGAGCATGAGAGGGGGCGGGATATCCCGCCGGAGACCGCCGGGCCGGATCAGGCAGGGGCGGAACGGGCAGAGACGGAGCTGGCAGGGACGGGGCGTGGCCGAGGCGGGGACAGCCTCGAAGGTACCACCCCCAGGCGGCTGATGTCGCGGGGCCAGACTCCGCCCACTTGCAGTTTCCATGTCCCTGGATCTCCTGCTTATGGAGACTCAGGGGCAGCTGCAGGGATGTTACGGATGGGGGCACATTCAAAAATATCTCAGATTTTACAGGTATTTCCAAGGAAAGAAGCTGCAGAAAAACTTGAGGATGCTCAGCAAATTCTGGTTCCTGTTCAGCGGGAGAAAGAGAAAGAGAAAGAAAAAGAAACAGGACCAAATGACGTGCAGCTTCCAAAACATCCTGGAGAGGATGAAGCAGCAGCAAAGCCACAAACAAAGGAGACAGTTTCAGAGGCAGACACCGCACAGGCTTCTGCCAAACCAGAATTCAGTCCAACAGAATGGACAGACATAAAGAAATGTTCAATGAGTGCAAAGGGCATGGATATGCCAGTGAATTATGGTACACAGAATGTAAACCCGAGATGGGAGAGTTTAGATTGTGAAGTTGTCAGGGATCTGATGAATCTTTTGAAAGGGGATTGTTTTGTAACATCATTGCCATTCTTTCTTGCAGTGTTGGGAGAAAAAATGCCGTTGTATGGGTTGATTTTTCAGTGGGATTCATCACAAAAAGACCCATTGTTGATTTTAGAGTGGAATTTTTTATCTTACAGGTTTCCGAAGATGATCCTCACAAGTCAGGAAATGATAGCTCAGATCATCATCAAAGCTAGGACCAGGCTGCAAACAATGGCAGGCAAAGATTTTACAACAATTTACCTGCCTTTGAAAAAAGATTATTTTGATTGGGCATTGCAGAAATCAGAGAACTTGCAGATTGCATTGTTAGATCACTCTGGTGTTTGTACTATTCATTTCCCAAGTCACAGATTGTTGAAGGCAAAAGTAAGTTTCAGGGAAAAGCCAAAGGATGACATCACAGGGGAATGGAAATCAGATATAAGAATAGTACAAGGGTCACCACAAATAGTGGAATTAGCAGGAGTGGTCAGAGCTTTTGAGCTGTTTCAGCAACCTTTTGGTTTGATCACAAACTCAGCTTGTGTAGCTGATGTGGTCGGGAGACTTGGAGATTCACTTTTGAGAGGGGTTGACAGTGAAAATTTGTATTCATATTTGCTGTGCATGAGGACATTGTTGCAAAACAGAAAACATAAATACTTTGTCTCTGACATGAGGGCACATTCATCCATCCTGGGATTTTTGGTGGAAGGCAATGCACATGCAGACAAATTGACCATGACAATTTCGAGGACTTTACCAAACATTTTTGAACAGGCAAAATTGAATCATGCATTCTTTCATCAGAATGCTCAAGCACTAATGGGAAGTTTTCACATTTCCAAAAGTCAGGCAGAGGAAATCATTAGTGCTTGCCCAGATTGTGAGCTTGTGCAGTCTTCTGCATTCATGGGAGCAGTCAATCCAAGAACGAAACTGAAGGAAAATCCTTCGGTTCTGATCAGAAACCCAGAAACAGGGCAAATTGAAAGGCCATTCAAATTAATAACTTGGGGCAAGGGATTTGCTTGTGTTTTCACAGCAGTTGGACTGGCAGCAAAGCACGTGAAATTGTACCGAGTCCAGAAAGCAGAGACAGACCCCAAGACTGGAGGAAGAGAAGTGGGCACGCAGACGGGAGCCGGTGTCAAGACGGCAGACATCCCTTCGTTCTACGTGCAAAAGAGACTTTGGGACTTGTTTTCTTTGGGGGCTTGGGTGGTGTTGCATTTTTAGGGATTCCCAGGGAAAAGAGGGCATTGGAAATGAAAGAACTATCCTTGTGCCTCATTCTCTCCTTGGCTGCCTTGAGCAATGCGGCAGTTTTGCCCATGGCTCAACCAAAAGAGAATGTTTGGGAAACTCTAGGCACTGCATCAGGTTTGGATACCTGATGCCTGACACACTCAAAGCCAGGGGAAACCTTTTTCAACATGTTTGGTGGAGTTGCCAGTGAGCAAATGGCCAATTCCAGAGAACATCCCTCCAGTGATTTCAAAGTCCATTGTAAATCCAGTGGACCAAGGGGATGTTTGGATGAAGTTCCTTCCTGTGGCTCCTTTTGAACCCCAGGAACTGGAAATTCTTGGGTCAGTCCAAATGCGATTCTGTGTGAAATTCGGCCTCTCCGGAGTGACAAAAAATAAAGCTACAGACGTCACTCCAAACCTCAATTTTTACAGAAATTTATCATCTTGGTGTAATTACACTAAGATGCTGAAGAAACCATCCAATCATGTTCCAGATCAGTTGCCGAGGGGAAACTTTTTCATTTGTGGGGACAAAATTTGGTCCACAATCTTGGCAAATGCCACAGGTGGTCCATGCAGCATTGGAATGCTTTCATTGCTAACACCCGACATGACATTGATGAGAAAACTAAAACATGGAGGGAAAAGATCGAGTTCAAATGTATGATCCAAGTTGTGGTGATGAGGTTCACACATGGAGCAAGGCTCAGAGAATTGCAGTTGCAATTTTTTCACCACAGGCAGCGTCAGGAGCAGCCTTGACACAATTGGATCACGTGGGTTGTTGGCTGAGCAAACATGCCTGAGCTGTCTCTCTTGCACTGAGTGACATGTTGTTATACATTGACAGTGTAAGACGAGCAAGTCTCCAAAACAGGGCAGCGATTGATGATCTTTTGCTGACCCATGGGCATGGGTGCGAGGAATTTGAGGGAATGTGCTGCATGAATTTGTCAGATCATTCCAAATCCATTCATGAGAACGTCAGGCAATTGCAGGAGAATGTGAACAAACTTGAAGAAGCAACTGAGCCATGGATGGATGGAGTTCTCAATTTGTTTAACCTTTCACCATTGTGGAAGGAAATTTTGAAGATAGTTATATATATTTTAGTAGGGCTTGTAATCCTTCTCATGATTTTGCCGTGTTTGTTTCCATGCATACGGCAAACCATGGACAGAATGGCCAAGGAGGTGTTCTTGGTTCAAACAGGAGGGGGAGATGTTGGAGTCCAGGGCATTCCTTTTGTTGCCCTGGAGGGTCAGGGACCTGGGCAGGGGGGTCTGGGACCCCAGCCCAGAGCCCAGAGCTCAGAGAGACACTGGATTTGATTTCAGTCCATGGGAGAGGCTTCTTGCACTGCAGGAAGCATTGCAGGCCACAAGAGTGTAAAAATAGTAGTTTAGTATATCACAGGGTGAAAAAACAGTGAGTTTGGGATTCTTGGCATTGAAGTGAATGGGGCAAGATGGAGAATTTAGGGCGTTGTCCCTTTCTTCTTCCTTCTTGTTCCCTCACTCCATTTCTGCAGTGACGTTGGCACAAAGTAGTTAGTGAGGATTGGGTCAGAGTAAAGATGACCTTTTTAGTAATAGTGATAGACATTGGTAATAAATAGTAAATAAAGAATACGTAGCAATTAGTATAAAAGATAAGGACAGCCCAGAGACGAGGGGAGTCACCAGATGTCCGAGCCGCGGCAAACATCTTTTGGACACTGAGAAAATTGTAAGATAAGAACTAATAAACGAAGCATGTAACCTTGAAGACTCCGTCTTTTCCTGCGTTTGGCACAGAGCTTTGCAGAGGGCCAGAACTCTAAGACCACCTGAATGCCAGGGAATTTAAGCTCCTAAAAAGGAGCCCCCGACAAATGGCGTCCCTGGGTGGGCAGAAATTTCTGGCATCCCTGAGAGGGGACAGAAACAACAGGCACCCCAGATGGGACAGAAACACTATCCCATTCTGATTCACAAGTTAATGGCAAAGGTAAGATAATCCATACAGTATAAAGCAAACCATGAGACAGACTTTACCTCTATCATGCACCGTGTCCTCTCCTGTTGGAACCGCTGCAGGAAAGGACCAACGAGGTGGTAAACGTAGAGCAACTGGAACTCTGTTTTCACAATGGGTATCAACGCTTCCGTGAGGAATCTGTAGTGTGCCAAGACATTCACTACATCAACTGTTTGGTAATTTGGGGTTATTTCTTTCACCTGTACTAAATGCTAGCCAAAACATCACAGTCTCTCTCACACATTTAGACCTTTATTTTAGAAAAAATAGTGTGCCTCTGGAAATATGAGCTATTCCAAATATTATTTCAGGGCAGCTCTAGAATTAAGAATAATATTTACTGTTTCAGCTGATGCTTTAGGAACATGCTACAGTCCATTCTTTAAGAAAAAAACAAATTAGTAAAAGCATAAAAGCCAATCTAGATTTTAAAAGGCTTATTAAAGGCAGTCACACCACACGACAGCCCTAAAGCCTACAGACAACCTAAGTAATTTCAATGGAAGAGGGAGCTGGAAAAAACCTTGTGATCCATCTGGCAAGTCTTGGAGCTCCCCCGGACATATTTATTCCCTGATGCAAGTACTACAGGTGGAGCTTTGTTATTTATATTATATGTGGAATTTAAAAGACAAATTACATTATCAAATATCATTACACCTACTTAGGAATGAGAGAAAGCTGTCCAATGCTGGAATGATGCCAGACTGCATGTGCCAAAGCCAAAGTGTAGCTACAACTCATCTCGGAGTAAGACTGGTGACATGCTGTGAAGTCAAACAGCTGGAATGGGTAACCAACCCACTCTGTCTCCGATGTCAAGCTGGGACTGTTGATGACATTCACAATGCAATCATGGAGAACAATCCAGTAGGGCTCCTGGGGAAAAAAAAAAAAAAAATCAAAACAACAGAACAAAGCCAAAAATTCAGAATTATAAAAGGAACGTCACCTAAGACAATGCTTCCTCAGCTCTTTCTACTATTATTGCATTTCCAAAATGTGCATATATAAATATATATGTGTACATATATATTAAACTGTTTTAAATGACATATGGTATATAAATGGTAGTTGATAATGACATCTGATGAAGATGAAAATTTAAGACACATGATACAGAAAGCATCCATGTTAGAGAGTATGGCACACTCAAGGCTGTGGTATTATCAAGACATAGCGCATGAATTATTTAATCACTTGATATAAAGGTCTCTAAAAGAAGCAAAGATAAGGCAAAAATCTGCCTTAGTGGAAGAGGTCTGAGAATTTTCTAGTCTTCTGAGTGCAAGCACAAACAGACCAAAAAACCAACACGGAAACAAGAAATAAAAAAAAGGTACAAAAGACAAGGAATATAGATGAAGATGCAAGGAGAGGGAACAGAAAGAATAAGAAGCATTATAAAAAATAATAAGGATTAAATTCATGTTGGCTTCCCTCCAAGAAGAGTAACTATTTTACTGGCGAAGAGAGATCACAAGGAAAGGACAGCTGTAACACATAAATAACACGCATGGCAAGATGGAAATTACTCAGGTAGTCTTTGTCAAGTACCTGGAGTCATGATATTCAAAAGATCAAAGTGATCTTCTGAATATCTTTGATCTTTTGAATATCGTATCTGTATCATATCTGATACACAAACTGCAGCACTGCAGACATCTCCTTCTGCAATCTTAGCTACATCTCATTTACATGGCTTAAGAACTACAGGATGTGAAAGCACAAGCATTAATCAAAAAATAACTGCATGAGAACCTTTACAGATCTTCCTATTACACAGTTCCAGTTCTCAATACTACACACATGGCATTTAATTATATATTTAAACAGGGATGATTTAATTCTTTCATCCTAGCCTCAAAACGTAAGAGAAAAACAAGACACCTGGTCAATTTTTCTATGCTGGAGGAGGAAATTTTTCTCTAACAGGCACACAACCTTGGGAATAGCTTGCTGTGGAATCTATAGATGTTGGCTGTAAGTGTTTACAACGTACTCAGGAAAGATGATAAAAATTCCACGGAAGAATAGTTTTTTTTTATTTTAAAATACAAAATATTGACTCACTGGTAAGGCTGTGATAATCAGTCCAATTGCATTCATCCAAGCTGTGATGTTCTCTCTTGGAACCAGGGGCTGACTAGAGACAAAGAAAAAGAAAACTAAAGCTCCAAAGTACCCAACTGCAACTCGTGCTTCTCATGCACCTAACAGACCACATGTACTTACACCAAGAATGTTTGTCAAGTTGAGAGAACCACAAAAACACACATAGGTATTCACAAGAGCCAAAAGATAATATAAATGCTATTGGGATGTTGTGTGCAAAATTTTATTTGGGCGTGTTTTGATTAGAAGCAGGTTTCCTTCAAAGGCTTCAGACTTTTTTCCTTAAGCTTTAGTGCCTAAGGGTTGTTTGTCCTTTTACTGACTCCTTGCCTCCATGTGCCCCAAACAGAGTTAACAATAATATATTACTAAGCTGAATGAGGCTATACCCAAGTAATTCCAGTTTGTCATTGCTCAGTGATGTCAACGGAATGGCTACAAGAATACCAGGTCCTGTCTCTCACTGCAGTTTATTTCAGTGGTTCCCAAGAAGCAGCTATGGGTCAAATTTAATGCATCGTGACAAAAGGTCAGCCTTGGCACACAAAATTTACTGCTTCAAAGTACCTTTGATCTACATGAGCATCAGGAAGATTGAGAGTCCTGCCAATGATTCCTGTCCCGTTCTTTGCACTCAAAAAAGCTGTGATATCAGCTGATGAGATGCCCTCCTCTCAGCATAGCTGAAAGAACAGACTTTCTCCAGGCTTTCTTGCTGAACCCAATGGGTAAGATCTCTGCCTGTGTGAGGTTTCACCTCAAACTCTCATGCCACATCAACCATTTCTGAAGCACACAATCCACTATACCACAGGAGTCTAACACATGATTTTTCCGCTTGATCCCTGTCACCTTGTTTGTTATCCAAAAATACTTTATATATAAAACATTACCTATATTCACTTAGGTTTTTTTTAAAAAATAAGAAAATAAATATCACAGACTACCTTACCAATCTCTAATTATGTATGATATACTGCAGAAAGCCATTTCAGAAAGCCAACATACCTCTTCAGCACAACATTCAGCAGAGCATTGCCCACCTCCTTCCCTGGAACAGCCAGAGCCATGAGCTCAACACAGGTAACGTGCAAAGCATGGGCAGCTGGGTTAGGAAACTCATTGAATCTCCAGTCACAATTTGGAAATGGACCAGGTGATTTGCCTGCCATAGGTGGCAATGGTTAAGGGAAAAATGCTGCCCCAACACAGACAAGTATAAGCAGCACAGTGATTAAAAATTGATGCATATACCACATACTAAACTGAACTGAAAATAATTGAAAACAAGTAGAACAACCACATTTCATTAAAAATAAAAGACATACAGAAGTATGAATACAAGATACTAAAGTACGAATACAAGATACTGATAATCATTGAAGGACTGAATGAATACACAGCTATAAATATAGTACACAAGGCCACGCAAAGGATAAACTTCCCTGATTAAGAGGTGGAAAAAACAATACCAATCATCTCATTCACTGTCTGCTTCCAAGAGGAGAAAATATAAATAAGAATTCTCTACTTGCATATTCAGAAACCATTAATTTGCCTCTCTGTAAGATCTTCTAGCAGACCTCTAGGGTGACAGTTTATACAAAAGGAGCACCTGGCTTAGTCTCTGAAAATATTCCAGTTTCCCAAACAAGAGTAACTTATTTGAAAAACATACAGAAAAGTTCTCTAGACTTAACATTTGCATAAAATCAGGGGTTTATATAATTTTAGTTTTCTTTGGAGACACCGAGTAGACTTCTTTCAAGTTACACATTTAAGAAAGTGAAGTTCAGGAGAAGGAATGAAAGTACTTGTAATGTCCTGAAAATTGGTCAACTCTTGTAAAGCTGCTCCAGAAAGAAGCCAAAGTCCAAGAAGATTTCTATTCTCTAATTTGCCAGCTATTCCCACATCTTAAATGTGGCCCTGCTCACAATCTTTTATACTCAGTAATACTAATAAATGGTATTAGAAAACAGTAATAGTAATCTCATTAAAAAAAAAATCTTTATACACTCACACATTGCATCAAGCTTATTCTTTTTGACAATCAAAATTCAATTCAGAAAGCATAAACATCAGTAACTGTATTTCTAAGTGAAGCTTAAACAGTGAAATATTTATACAGCTGTACTGTACTTCACTTTCACCATATCTTTGAAGATATTTACTAGGGCAGCACATCCCTGTTTAGAATAATAAAGAAATTGAACTTTGTATTTTGATGAAATGAAGCTGTAAGACATTGTCACAGCTTACTTAAAGCAAACTTTTAGAAGGATATTGTCTACTAGTCTTCCAATGAGCTTGCAATAGTAAGCATCATCAGGAACCCATGGATTCTCTTCTCGGGGATTCATGGCACATTTGAGGTAAGTATCACTCAGACACCAGCCTAGTGGACGATTATCTTTGAGAGAGCCAATTATGGCATGAACGAGTTTTCTCTTGAGGTTTGTGCGCTCTCTCAGATGCCCCTCATAATAATGAAGAGTGTTGTACAGGTAGGTCACTGGTCGGTCTGCCAAGGAGAAAGGCAAAACAAGAAAAGCCAGAAATAACTTCCAGCATCATTATTTATGGCAAATAAAACTAAAATCAAGAGCTCTGCAAGACTAAGTTCCATTTATTTAAAGACAGAACATAAGGAATTGATTCATTTTCTTTATTTCAATATACTGTACAAAACTGGTTTT
Source organism: Hirundo rustica (assembly GCF_015227805.2). Classification (NCBI taxonomy): domain Eukaryota; kingdom Metazoa; phylum Chordata; class Aves; order Passeriformes; family Hirundinidae; genus Hirundo; species Hirundo rustica. The sequence continues at coordinate 60,477,867 of NC_053452.1, read as the reverse complement.
CCTTTGTCTTGTACATACTTCTGTGTTAGTGCAGAACAAAAGAAGTGGAACAAAGAAGGTCAGTATTACTAACAGTTCACAACTTAATGGTAATATTAATATATCTGTAAGTAAACTGCCTAAATCATCTCTTCATATACAAGGTATGAGGTAAGAAGAATCCAGGTATGAAATCAGTAAAGAAAGTATTGTAAACACAGTAAAGAAAGAGTATTGTAAATTGTCTGAGCATAACCCAGCAATGACACCTATAAAAAGTTATTATAATAAGTGCATTTCTAAAAGTATTCAAGTATCAGGTCAAGTTATTTGAATCTTAAGTAAGGATAGAGAGAGGAACTGCTTTTCAATTATTTCAATCTTGGTGATAGTTTGTTAAACACAGGTCCAAGTATTTACTGCTAGAAGGGAATGGAAGGGAATGGTGTGAAAGAAGTGCGGATTAGCAAGAGATACCTGAATAAAAATAAGTTCACTGTTAGTAAGTTGAAATTCACTAAACAGGAAATGCACTTCTCTCTGTAAATGTACACAGGGTTCAGAGAACAGGAAAGGAATAAGGCACTGCTGTGCTAATACATGAACATTATGAATGAAAGAGGTGAAGAGGACATAACGATCACAGCAGGAATATATCCGACTGTACTCATGGATAACTTACCATGGAATTTGTATAAACCTCCCAGATGATCCAACAAAGTTTCTAGTGATTTGGACACTGGAAGCAATTCCAGAAATCTATGAATTACTATGTCAAACACTGGCAGAAAGCGCAGGCATACATTTCCAAAATAAATTGGTAAGTACTGAGGCTGGATCTGAACTGGGGGATTTACTTGCTCTGCCAAACCTTCAAAATACAGCTTTTCAGGGTATTTCTGGAAGGAAAGAAATGCACCAAAATCAAAATCTCTTTCTTGGTAAGTAATGGATTAAACATTCAGCATCTACATTGCTTTAAAAAAACACTCCAGAGCCCTCTTTATCACATTTTAACTCAGTGAAGCTTATTGTACAAGCTTACTGAAGAAAACTGAACTATGACTTAAATTGGCTATTAGAATAGTGGATAATATCTTCAAAAAAACCCCCAAGACAAAGTTTCACCGCCACTCAAAATGAGCATAAAAGAACATTAAGAATTCCAAAGCCAAACTGAAAGCAGCCAGCGCTAAAGTGTCCTTTGTCATGTACTTGAAGAGAAAACCTATGGGAAATCAGCACTACTTGAAGTTTCTACATTATATACTAAATTAGAATACTAGAAATAGGCATGAATGTAATAATTCCCTGGGAAAGAACATAGATGAGTACTGCTAAGGGCTGAACTCTTGTTTTACCTGTGACTGAAATTTCTCTATGCCAGGTTGGGTGTAGTGACTGTGCAGTTATGTCAGAGCACTTCCAAGGCTCATTTGCTTCCTGCTACCCGCCCTTACACTTTTAGGCAAAACACTGTACAGCCAAGTCAGAGGGCTAATATAGACCAAACAGCTCCTGAATCAAACTAGATGGCATATATTGAGCTACATGACAGTTTGTTTGTATCTCTTCCATCTCAGTGTTTCTTTTTTGACAGAACCGCTCATTGGGACATCCTTTTCTAGCCAGCAGAAACCAGTATATTTACAGGAGCATTAAAATCTCAGCAATTCTTTTCCCTGATGTATCAGGCTATCATGTTCTTGTCACATGGAAGATGGAAGAAGTTTTAATAATTAGAAGAAAATGTAGGTTTAACTATCGGTATACAAAATACCTTCTCCCTGGTGCACAAAAACTCTGTTCTAAGTGAATTTCAGTAGAACCAAGATTTTAAAATTATTTGATTTAGACGAGCAAGAATGAATATCCACCCAATTCTTAAGCTACTTCAATCTTTGAATATTACTGCATTATAATTTCAAAGTCATTACATATAGTGATTTATTATTTTCATACTAGCCCAAACAAATTACGGGTTGTTAGGCAAGTCCAAAAATTGTTAAAGTGGTCCAGGAAATGATGGCTGATACAGTATCCACAGAAATTATTACAGTAAAAGAATATTATTAGCTGTGATACCTTGTGGTAACTCATATGCTTTGTATGCCAGTCATTCTGCAGCCAGTGTTCGGGAGAATTCTCCTTCACAAAATCACTCACTCTGTTTCTGAAATCATTAGGCTTCAGTAAGAGTAATTGGATTATGAAGTAACAAACTTGAGCTTCGTTTCCTTCATGACTACGCATAGCCTTAAATGAAACAGATCAGATAGCATGAAATTACAGTTGACAGCGCTGTCTGCTCTAAAGCCCTGAAACAAGGCAGCCAAATTTGCTACATCTGCACACAAATTCACACTGAATATATGGTCTTTCAACTCTGTTTTTCAAGCAAAGACATAAAAAAGAGGCATGTTCAATCCCTATCCCATTTTCTACTCCATGGGCTGAAGGTCTTAAAAACTCCCCACTCCACGGGCTGAAGGTCTTAAAAACTCCCCAGTGAGAGCACTTTCTCCAGGAATTCTAGCTCTCTTTTATCTGTCAGTTGTCTTACTGAAAATAACCAATTAAGTGACAATGAAGTTAAGATTGCTTTTAACCTCTGGCCACTCTGACATGATTGGACTTCAGTCTGAAAACCAAATTAGAATTCAAACAACCAGCTATACATTAAGATGAAATTTAAAATTAAAGGACAATTACTGAATGCAGACGTAGTTCTCTCTAGGTGACTACTGTTTTATTTTATAGGCTAACACGTAAAGCAAGAGAATGCCATTTCTTTCTTACTATTGTGGTGAAAGAGGCTGATTTCTAAGAAAAGAAAGTGTACTCTAATGGGTACAAAATTTTCCATACGCTTGTGAATGAATGAATAGCTTGCCATATCCTACCCACCTACCTTTTAAGGCTGCAGGAATCGCACAATAGAACCATTTAGGGTAGAAAAGACCATCCAACCATTAATTCAGCAGTGCCACTAAACCATGTCCTGAAGTGCCACACCTACACATCTTCTAAATATCTCCAGGGATCGTGACGAAACCAGATCCCTGGGCAGCCTGTCCCAACACTTGACAACTCTTTCAGTGGAGATATTTTTCTTAATATCTAATCCAGCACAACTCGATGCTGTTTCCTCTTGTCCTACTGCCTGCCACCTCTATGGCAGAAGAGGCCGACCCCCACCTGGCTACAACCTCCTTCAGGCAGCTGTCGTGAGTGATAAGGTCTCCCCTGAGCCTCCTTTTCTCCAGGTTTAACACCCCCAGCTCCCTCAGCTACTCTTCAAGGTTTGAGCTCCAGATCCTTCAGCAGCTCTGCTGCCCTCCTCTGGACATGCTCAGTGTCCCTGTTGCAGTGAGGGGTCAGAACTGCGCGGCCAGCAGCACTGCACGGGGTTGTGACTCAGGTGCAGGATGCGGCACCTGGCCTTGCTGAACTTCAGACAAGTGGCCCCAGCCCATTGATCCAGCCTGGCCGGGACCCTCTGCAAAGCCTAAATAACTGCAAGGCTCTGAGGTCACAGACCCGAACCACCAGTCACAACATTTAATAATACCAGTTAAATGGTTGCCGTTAAAAATCCAAGAAATGCTTCCCTGAAGACTCAGAGAGCTGTAAGAGCTGGAACTCTACGTTAAAGAAGTAATCTAGTATTTTACTTGATACTGACTTAGTGAATAGTCACTATTCAAGCCCAATCCATTTTTAAAAGATTGCTCCCAAAATGACAGTCAGAAGGCAAGACTGCACGAACTGTCATCTTACCTTCCGAAGAGTTACTTACCAAACAGAGTATCAACCTATCCAGCGTTACAATATTGTATTTCCACACCATGTCATTGAGAATCTCAATACATTTATTGAGCTGCTGTCCTCCTGCAGATGTAGAAAATTCATACACCAAGAAATCGGCAAATGTCCTGACATGTGCAACCAGAGCTCTGGCCCCAATTCTTTCTAACACTCTAGCAGGGAAGAAAAAAAATTCAACAAGAAATTGTTACAGTTCCTAATGCATATCTATTTGATACGAGTAAGCAAGTTTTAACACAATTGTCTTAAACAAAAAAAAAAAACCTACAAAATTCCTTCCCTCTTAATAAGTTAACTGAAGAAAATGCCAAAGCAAGCCAAACACCCAAACTTTAGAGCAAGATAATTCCAAAGTTTAAATACTAAACACGAGAAGTGCTTCAAGTTCACCAATTTTATCTGAAGTGTTCTGTGAATGGCCACAGAGTCTGTAGTCTGACCAGGACAGCTGCTATTCTCCCAGAGAGAGAGGTCTGCTAGACACAGCCTTTCCAGGGGCTCGGGCAGACTCCAGCCACCGGGCAGCCTCAGCAAGGCGCAGCAAGTGATCAGCTCTTAGCAGTGGTTTCAGCTCTACCTTGCGAGGTTATCCCAGGCTAACTCAGGGACAGAGAGACAGAAGTGCCATGTAGCAGTTCCACAGGATAGCTTTTATTACCCTGTGAAGGGGTGGCCAGGATGACAGCTCCCTCCAGAACAGGGTAAACTCTGGGGTATTTATGGGGGAAAGCAAGGGTGGTACCAAAACGGGAAGAACCAATGGGTTTGGAAAGGTGTATCAGAGCATTATGGGTGCCTTGTTCTGACCTGAGAGAGAACTGCCTCATCTAGGTCCTCTCTCCCAGGGAGGGGTTGAGATGAGCTTACCACATTCCATTCAAGGGACATCCCTCCTGGGCAAGGGCCTGGGAGGCTCATCCACCTCCACAGTATTCTGCCCAGAAGCCATGTTTTACTTTTGCAATTTTAGTTAGACACCTCTGAGGACAACTTTCTGCAGCTCAACTTACTTTCCTACGATATGCACTTTAATACAACCACAACATTACAAACCATTTCCTCACTGCACACAAGAGTAACACATGCTATCATAAATACTGTTTCAGCATAACTAGGAAGGACTGAAAAGAAGTAAGTCTATTTTTCACAGCAGGTGCTATTTCTACCAGGAACAAATTTTAAAAATCAGATGATTACTACTTCTGTAATGAATTTTCATCTTAATCCAACATTTGGTTTTTTTAAAGACATATTTGGCCTTTATTCATGTATAAAGGCAAAGTAAATGAATGCTTTAGATTTTCTGTTTACTCTTTTAGATTGTCTGAAACACTGCTATTACAAGTAAACGGCTTAATTCAGACACCTCACACCCTTGTTTCTCACCAGGAAAATAGGTATTGTAGACCACTGCATGGTGGAACCAATCTTAAACACAGCACAATTATTTGGACATGCTGGCTATTACCTAGCTCCACTCTTTATCCATGCTATGCATGTTCCAAATTAATTTCAAAAACAAGCTGTTAATGCACAAGGCCTATGTCCTCAGAACTGAGAATGTTGCTTAATAACTTTGAAATAGCATGTTTTTCAACTCACCTGTAACCAATTTGATTAATGTGATCAGTGTCTAACAACATCTTCCACAGGAGACAAAGGAAAAGCGGGGATGAACCTTGAGCAGAGAAGTGCGTGATTATTTCATTCTCACTGGTCATCGACTTCCACTTCCGGTATTCTTCTTCCACATTCTTCTTCAGATTAAACCGGCTTTCCTGAGGCACGTTGTTCTGCTTGAAGAACACCTGAAAAAAGTAGACTTTGCTGTGACTGAGAGCCTACAATAAAACACTTGAACAAGATAATTTTGCCTGATTTAGCACTGAATGGGTTCCTACTTCCTCGTACCACACAACCTACTAGGGAGGGTTGTTATTTCACTGTGATAGCACAGCGACTGCTTTGTCACAAACAAAGCTACATGACAAACTGCCATAAGAAAAAACGGCTTTTCCAACTTTTTATTTTATTTTTTGATTTTTAAACCATATGATCTACCTTGCACCAGAAGCATCAGTTGACCAAATCTGACCTTAGAATACTCGAGGGAAATGTAGCTTACACATTCCTAAAAAATAGCGATATTATAATCATGCAGCATTCTTTAGGGACTTGAGATTAATGCAGTCTAGACAGGAGAAGAATGTCACCAACCCACAAAAGGCAAAGGATCTTGTTAAGAGAATAAATTCACTGTATTTCCAACTGTAAAGTATTCATGTTTAAACTATTACCTGCAGAGGAGCTGGAAAACAGCTTAGAGTATGTGATGCCCAGTTATGTGGAGTGAAACTCATGATAGTCTGCAGTATGTCCTTGCACCAAGTTCCCTGAATTGAATCAGAGCCTGTGAAGAAGTCTAGAAAATGGATTGATGGTATCAGAATTTCACACAAAACCATTTCTTATTGGTACTCCTTTTGTCATCGTACGCATCAAGGCTTTCCTAGTCTACCACAATTTCCCTTTTTTGTCCAACTTCTCCCAGCCCCCTTCTTTGACTCTATTTGCTCTGTAGAAGATGCTGGATGTTACCTTTTTATGCAATTAAAAATAAGAAAATTATTTATAAGGTTTGAGCTAGAAATAAAGCAATCATAATTTCAGTATTTTATATTTAATTTCCTATAGTGTCAGTAAAACAAGCTTCTGCTGATTAACTGATTAGACTTCCAGAAAAAAATCCTGAGGAAGAAAGTGATGATAAAATTGCCAGATGCCATTTTATATTGCTTCAAAAAGGCTGTTCAGAAGAACCCACCCCAATTAAGCTGTAGAAATGAATGCCTCATTCCCCCAATCCCTGGGCTGATTTCACCAAAGGTTGTGAAAAGGTTAAAAAAATTAAAAAGAAACCAAATCATAGAAGTCCTTTCTCTTTCAGATCACCTCCACCAGTCTTTGTGAATCAGTTGTTATAACTCTCCAGTGAGTCTGCAGACTAGAACCACAAAAAAGGAGAGAGAAAACATCTTCCTCAAAGCTAACAAAAACCTGATCCATGTCACTGCACACTGTTAAAACATTAAAAGATGCAAAGAACGCTTCCTTTTTTCCCTTCCCAAAAAAAAGAAATCCAAAATTCAGATTTTTCTTAAATGCAAGCTATAGAGGGGATGGCTTCCACATGAACAGCACAGCTGCTGTGAGTATTTCATGCTATTTAAATAGCATGTATCAGTAATCAATCCTAACATTTAGACTTAAAATAATGAAACTCAAAATAAGACACTAAAAAACCTCTAAACCCTAGTCACAGCGTACCTCTGAATAAACTTTTAAATACTATCTTCAATAATAGCTTTTTGCCTAAATACAAGTAGTTGGAAATCAAAATTTCACTTCTTCAAAACCAGAAGTGCATGGGATATGTTTTATGACTAGGTCATTTCCATGACACTTTTTGAACAGTACTTTACAGAAATGGTTTGACTACAGCTTTTACTGGGACATACTGCTATTACCTGTCACATGTGTTGCCCTTGCCAGAGTTAAGATCAAAGCCCTGTTGAGTTCTTCTGATTCTGCTGAAAGAGCTGTTTTGGGATCATTGAGGAACCGTGTGAACTGTGGTTGAACTTCCGAGCTGCCCAAAGCTGTGATTAGCCTTAGAGCAGTACTCTCAACACTGAAAGAAGGAAACAGTCCAGTTAGCAAGTAATACTTATGCTGATGCTTCTAAGATTCCAAAAATACACAATTTTTCCTCCATTTACTATTTCAAATAATACAGAAATATTTTGTTTTAATAATTCTGTTCTTAACCTTTTGAAAAAGTTTACTTATTCTGCTGTTTAAGAAATGTATCAACTATTTCAGTATCTTATTTTCAAATAAAGCACTCAAAAGCAGATTTAGCAAAAATTTCAACTGCAGAGACCCTGAAGAAGAGCCTCAAGTGCCTCCAAATTAGAGCCCCTCATTATTATTTTTTGCACATCTTGATCTAAATAAGATAATATAAATAAATATATGCAAAACCAAAATAAAAAAGCATGAATAATACATAGGAAGCTTCAAAGCTAACTACCATCTTCAAGTAGACAGCATTAAATTGTTCTTATTAAAGAAATTAGGAAGTTGAGGAAGTATAACTTTTGATTAAAAGCACTTCAATTTTCAGTGCTTTAGTTGGAAGCACTTTTCACACCAGGTAGTTTGAAATCATTGGAAAGATTTTTATAACTTTGTGTCTTTGAAACGCCAAAGCCATAGTTTAGTTTATTCCAGTTGCATGCAATGTTCATTTAAATTGACTAACATCTGTATTTTATAAACTAAGATGAAAAAACAAGATTGAGGTCAATAAAGACACCAAGGCTTTGAATTTAAGGAGAAACTTGTCTTAACCTGTTTTCTTTATGTTTTTTAAAGTCTAAGCAACAAGGCAATTTGAATTTGGACTATGAAATTGAGAACCCTGATCCAACACACAGCAAAAGAGTTGGAACTAGATGACCTTTAAGGTCCCTTCCAAGCATTGTCACCTTTCTTGTATTCAAATTAGACACTGTTACAGGCTATCATGACACACACCCTATGAGGGACTCCACTCAGGTTCACATACAGTCATCATAGCTTTGCACAAACTCCTTTTCAGCTGCAGGGAGAATCAGATTAATTCTCTGATCTGACTGAAAATCAGTGTCACATAAGAATTAAGTGGAAGCAACTTAACTCTTGTAACAGAATTAAACATCCTCTATAGAAGGAAGCAAGCACAGTCTCACTGTCATACAAGCCAAGTACTGACTACAAGTAGCAGGCACTGCCCTTTATCTACCATGCAAGAAGCACTTCTGGACATGACAGTTCTGCTGTACATCCTGTGTGCTGACTCGTGACACTGCTGCCATGTGTGTGCAAGATGCTGCCTCATGATTCTCTGCAGAGCACTACTGCTAACACCCAACTGTACTGCTGAAACATCCCTGCTGAGACACCCCAAAACAAGTTAGTCACAGAAGTGAGACTGGGAAGTGCCATTTAAACAGGTCTCATGCAGCCTTCAACAAGAAGTAATCTGAGATTACAGACAAATATTGCAAACGTCACTCACCAGAGATGAAGCTGGTTCTGATTAGTCTGTGGCACAGCAGCCAAGGAATGAAGATGGCTGAGGAGCTGGACTCTGTAATGAGGCTGGATGTGATGCATCCGATAGCTGAACATTTCCAGCAGAGTATGCAAAATTCCCCATGCATGAGATTTAAACACTGTTGGCAGGAGCTGACCTGAAAAAAAGTTTGTAAAGTTAAGTTTTACAACTGATCACACCTTGAAATACAAAAGTACACTGGTTTTATTAGGCTGTAAGCCAGACATTTCATTTGAAAAGTGTATTACCTCAAAAAAGCATATGGGCAAGTGCTGTCTGAAGATGCTGTAAATGTATAGAGCTTAATAATCTTTTGAACTAACACATACAGCAGACATGCAAATTATTTTAACAAGAGCAATTAAGGATCCTATATGTTTCAAATTAACTTTGTTTATGCTTTTTCATTAAACATGTTTTTACACAACACAGCACAACTGGAAAGGTCCCGACCATACAAGTGATGGCATAAAGGGACAACAGCACAACTCATCTGGAATTTACTGCAGCACTAGGACACCTTTCACTATTTATTTTACATTAAACTAATCTATACATGCTGCATCATTATATTTTCAGTTTTACTATGGCCTCCAGTTGCCATTAAACAAAAATACTACTTAACAGGAAGAAAGGGAAAAAAAGAAAAAAAAAAGGTTTTCTTTCTTACTGATAAAGCCTTTGATGCCCAAGGATTCTATTTCCATATAAACCAACAGGCGACTATAGGTTTCCACCAGAGCAGGAGCCAAGGCCACACTAGATTTTGCATGAGCCAACTTAATTACCCTTGTAGCTATGCTGTGAATCAGACTGAGGAAAGAGAGAATGTGTTTTTGAATCAAGAACATGAACTTGAAATTTAATACATTTTTTAAGTAAATGAAGAGATCTATATATGACATGTCCAGCCACAGAAAGCCTTTCTGATGACAATTAGCTACACACAGAATTACAGGTTAAAAAAAAAAAAGCTAGCTGCATGTACTATACCTCATTTTGGCATGAACTGTGAGTGAGTCCAAGAGGTTCATTGGCAATGGGGTGATAGACCCTGATGCCATGCAATTAGTCCCTGGAAGAGGTGTCCTCATGCTGCCATTTCCATAAATAGTCTCTACTAGAACACCCATTGGCAAAGTGAAACACTCTGAATTGGTTGAGTAAGCATTGCACAACAAGGCAATTTTGTAGTCATTCATCTGTAAGCTTTTATTCCTCAAGCTCTGTTGCAAAAACCTGTGTGGCAAAAAGATTAAACATTAAGCAGAAAGAATACACATGCATTCCAGGAATATGGCTACAACAATCTCAGCCAAAAAACCCATTATAAAATAGTATAAAAAAATCAAAATAGGTATTAATTGCACTGTATCAAAACAACTACTTCTTATGCCACAATTTCACCATGTTACAAATTTTCTACATTGGGGAAAAACCTCAGGAAAAAAACACAGTTAAAAATCACCTTTCCAGACAAAAACTTAGCCCATTGTACTGCTTATCCACACTTTCCAAACCACAGCATAACAAAACAAAATTGTACATTTACTTTCAGAATCTCTATCAGTAATAAAGACATTATTCTGAGATAAAATATATCATTTCCACTAGCTGGATAGCAGCATTTCACTTTTTATGAAATACTTTGAGTTTGAGCTCTGTCTTTTGGAATGACTTTGAAGTCACTCTATTGATAACCTTTATACAGCATCCCATCACACAAGACATTCTGAATACAGACCCGAGACTGCCTATTTCATTATGCCTAAACATAAATCAAAAAATAACAAAACCCCCACACTCACTCATGGTGAAGTTTAAGAGAATGAGGAATGGGAATCTGCAACTTGGAGTTGTCACTATGGGCCTTCCGGTTCAGATGAATCCAAATGCAGGTCATTGCAAAAGCATGAGTTGACTGGGGTTTGTTAATATCAGGTACAGGAATATACTAGAGAAAGAACACAGGAATGTGACACACCACATGGATGAACGTGCAGAAAACCAACTTAGATAGCCAGTATTCACAAGATCAGGTTTTTCTTTTTTCTGACTTGCTACACCATAAGGAACATTTTTAAGGAACAGGTTCTACCCTCATCAGTATTTGTAATTTTAAATCAAGAGCTATGGAAGAGACCTGCACCTCAATAATTATTCTGAAAAACACCCAAACCAAACAAATGATCTAAGACCTCGGCAAAAGGAAATTCATGCTTAAGAGTATACAGTTTCCAGACATATATAGTTACAAAGCATACAAAAATAGTTACTCTTTTCTCTCAGCCTCACACTTACACATTATTCAGAAACCAGTTATGGTATCTGCTTCCATAGTAGGTACTCAGGGGTTCAACAGTACTTTCCAAAAATTCTGAATTGTTCAGCATCACAGTTAATCCTCAAGCATTAATACACTTCTCATGAAAAGGTACAGATACAACCCCAAATTAAAAAGCTTTGAATCCAGACTTAGCTGGAGTACTGCCATTGGAAAAGGAACTCTTGTCTCTCCCCTTTTACCAACATCCACATTTCTTTCCCTTTGATACAGTACCTGCTGCACAAACACCACTGACAGCCCAAGTGAGACAGCACCAATACATCCTCAACATGATAGCAAGGCAAATCGTCTTAAGAGCAATAGCCAGAGATAACATTTTAAGTGCTCATGAAACTGAATCTTAAAAAAAATGCTTCCTAGAATTCAATTTCACAAGCACTTAAAATGTAGCACTTAAAAAGCACTACTCAAAACAAAGACTTTCAGTAAGTGTAACTTGGAGCCATCACCACAGCTGAAGTAAACAGTCCTACTGCTCTTCCTGTATTTGATGCTAACAAAAGCAATTGAAATCTTCTCAGACAAATTGTACTGAAGAATTTCTGTGGGTCAAAACCAATGCAGCAGGGTGGAAAATTGTTACATATGAGTTCGATACATCACACACTTGTATTATTCTATCCATTCACCCAAAGTAAAAAGCACTATGGAAATAGTAAGCAACCAGGACTTCACTCTGACAGTGCTGCCAGAATTAAAGCTTAAGAACTTCGTTTAAGTGCCCCTTCTTCAGGAGCCTTAGTTCTAGAGGAATATACAAAGCATGAATATGATTTGATTTGCCCTGCAGAATGTATTTGAATTACTATTCTGTTTCAGCCCAGATGTAACAATAGAATTACACATTATTCCTTTACAGTCTCCTAAATGCTTTAATAAACTCCTCAAAACCTTAATCAAACCAAAACCAACGAAGAGAGGAGTTAACACAAGTCTTTCTTGCCCCTAAAAACAAACGTGGTCCCATGGATATGAGATCTTCACAAAAACTTATGAAACATCTCCCTCCAATTACGCAGCACACTGTTTTAAGAGTGATTCAAGAGGGGTAGTAACATTGACATATGAAGGTCCCAAGCTGAAATAAAAATAAAACTTTAATATCAGAGACTTACTTCTTTCTCAGGATACAGGAGGTCAAACAGCTTCATAACTGGGAGGAAGTCAGCCAGTGCATTCTTCTGGATGCTGCCAGAGATGAACTGGAGTAGCACCCACATCAGGTGGTCTCTCCCCTTAATGAGACCACGGCCTGCCAACTGTCAAGAACACTCAGTAACAGACAAATACTGCATGCAGGAGAAAAATCACTGCAAAGATTCTTATAAAATAGAGGGACAGACTAAAACAGTTTCAGCAGAGAATTTTATAGCAGGACATAGGCAGAAACATATCTTGTTTTCAGAAAGAGGGAAATAGGTACATTAGTTGTAACACATGAATGGACTCTGTGACAGTCACAACAATTAATGCTAAGATTTAAAATGCATTTAACTCCTGAGGATCACTGCTTTGAAAATCTAGCAACACTTAAATATTGGTCTTAAATTGTCACCTTGTAGCCCTGTAGCGAAGCACAGTATTGCCGTCGCTAGCATCAGGCCACAGGATAAACTCCTTTATAAACTCCTACAAAGGAAGTCCCTGAGCCAGAACAACTTCAGTTGGCTTCACCTGGACTCACCTGGGTTTGGGTTTTTTTGTTAATTAATTTCTTTATCTGTAACAGAAACTCTCTAATAACTAATATTCTACTCTTACTTGCTGTAGTTTTATACTAGATTTGTGCAATTGTGTTAATGCCTACTTTTTCAATTGTTTATTAACAGTAATTACAGGAATACAGCCCTGGTAAAACTAATTTCAGGGAAAACACAGAGCAGAGAACTACAATCCATCACAAGTGGAACACAACATACATAGTAAATTTTTATGTAACATGGAACTGCGGACAAATGAAGACGGAGCAATGTGTTGTGCGTGTTGGAAGCTGCATCTAAATAGCCACAAGCTGACCCTACAGTGAGGAGAAAGAACATCCCTACCCTACCATCAATAGCATACAGCTCTCTCAGCAAAGAGCTCAGGATATTGCTGACTGTAACCCCTCCTTTCCCTTCTTATGGAGGACTGGCATCACCACCCTTAGTAATATAAACCTGAGCACCAGAGAAAAGGGCAAATACTAGTATCAGTTTTAATGGAATCATTACTAGGAAGTAATAATGACTTGGACTGTGATTGCCAGTATCACCATATTTGGACAAATTACCTTTGATTGCTTGAGTGGATTGATTAGACAAACAGCAAGTTCCTACATGTATTTGCATGGCATGTTTTTTTAGTCCACAAATGTAACAGAGCATTCACTCTGTTCAAAAGTCATTTGTAAACTGGATGCAACTACACATTACTTCGATCTTCTGAAGTTTATCTCTTTATTCTAGTTTTTAGTGCACTTTGAACCCAAATAAATGCAACATCCTGTAACTGAATACAATAAAACCACAACTAGCACAGCACCACAACTTGAGAATTTGACTTCTAGAGAGAATAGTGATTAAAAAATTAATTAATTCTTACATATAAGGTACTTCTTGCAGGGGTGAGTAACACTTTTAGAAAAAATACTGGTTTTGTTTTTTAAATCCCTCTTACCGTGTGGGAACGTTACAAACAATTTACCTTTTGATGGAGAGACAGGACCATATGAGGAAAACTTGCAAACTGAAAGAGCACAAAGAAAATGAGCTGGCTGGAGAGATGCTGCCACAGAAGCTGACTGGTTCCACCATCATCAAACTTCTCTTCAGTCTCAGACCGTTCCATGGCATACACCACAAGGTCCACCAGCTGGTCCTCCAGCACAGGGCAACGTTGCTTGTGCTGTAAGGCAGAGATCAGATACAGTATTCCAAAAGCCTTGCCATTAACTCCAGAACTTGCAGTTACAGTACAGTATTTTGACAGAAGGCTGGGAAGCATGAGATGAAGTCTGAACTTAAGTTAAGGATAAGCCAGTATATTAAAGCTGCACTATGTTACAGGTCACAATGATTTTCACATTTTATCATGTATTCCATAATTCCCTACTCAGTTCCAAAACACATCAACACAGAGATAACATCTGGGGTTTGGTTGGGGTTTTTTGCTGTTTTATAGTAAATTCAGACAGAATGTTATTTCTCTGATCTCACAGTCACAGAAAACAAAGCCCATGCTTCAAACACACAGGCCGGGTTTCTTTTATTTGGTTTGGGGTTTTTTTGTTGTTTTGTTTTTTTTCTCCATTAAGTCCATTTCAAAAGTAGGGATCACCATAGAGAAAATGGACCAGTTATACCATCAAATTCAGAGGAAACATCCCAATACATGCTGAAGATTTGATGACTCTTCTGTTTTTACTCTCATATTGGGTTCACCTACTGCCTGCAACTAGCAGCAGAGTTAACATCTGGTTAATACCCCTATAAGTAGATGCTGTCCTATTGACACAGCACCACAGGTTACATCACCAAAAAGTCTTGAAAATGAATCAGTGGTGTGTTCTACATACTTTAAACAGAACAGAAATTACACATCTGAGGAGCGCTTCGAATGTTAGACTGCCACAGTCTTCACACTGAGCTATGAAAACCCAGAAATAATTTAAAATACATACCATCTCTGATGACTTTTAATAATGATCAAGGAATGCATTATATAGTCAGATATATTCTGTTAGTACAGATATATATAAAATTGGTCCACTACCAGTAATTTGGAACTCAGATTATAAATCTGCGGTTTAAGACTACCAAGTATAATGCCACATGTTACAAGATCTTCAGTGCATCAACTTCTTGTTACTATCCTGCATTTGTATTGTTACACTCACATAACGTACTATAACTAAGGAAAAAAAATGGAGAATTTAACTTACGTCAGAAAGTGCTAGCACTTCAGAAATAATCTGTTTGTTTCAATGCAATCAAGAATGGTCACATTTATTAATTTTTTTATTTGGCCTGATGCCTGTAACATAATGCAGCCTTAAAGAAAAAAGTATTACTTTATGATACAAAAGAAAAGGAACTGAGCTGCTCAAACACTAATCATGAAAATGCATTATCCCTTTCTAGAGGCAAAAAGGTGTATGTAAAAAAGTCTTAAAAGATCACCCCAATACTCATAAAACATTTTAGGGATGCCTTAGATGAATTCTTTGACTTACTAGCCAGGCAGCCTAAAAAAAGGCTAATATAAAGATATAATAAAAGTAAAGAGAGATGCTGAAAGGAGATGCTTGTTCTACCTTCATTGATGGTAGTCTTTTGCTATGAAAGAAAAAGAGATTCTCTTCAATTAAAAATAGAATGCAAGAATTGGAAAAGTTGACAAAATACAGTGAACAGCATCCCCTGTTGCATGCTCTTTGCCAGCTCAAAACTGCAGAAAGCTACAATTCCAGCTGTGCTTTCTTGAAGCATGCTTAACACAAACCTCTAGCTAAGACAGAAAGCATGATACCTTTTCTCCCAGTACGCAATGTCATTATCACAGACCAACCACGGTACAGGTTTACAGAGAGCAGTATTGGCACCATCAGTTCAGAACACTTTGGGTCTTTTGTGGCTCGTTTTTCTCCCCCTCCCAAAGCAACTGATTATGAAGCAGAGCAGGGTGCAACAGACAACACTACAGACTAGTTTATAATCCAGCATGCAAAACTATTATGTACAGGGCTTGAAATTTAATAGTTTGCTAAGCACTGGGTTAATGTCCAAAAGCCTAATCATGTTAGGCTATATTAATTTGGAATGAAGTTATTCAAAGAATACAACAGGAGAAATATTACTGTTAAAAAGTAAGCCAGAATTTCCAGTAGGAATTTTTGCTATTATGAATAGTTCTAAGACTGGAAAAAGTTTAAGACCCAGGAAATTTAAAAAATTTTTTCAAGCTTTTATTCTGAAAACCACACTTTCATTGCTTTAAAAACAATCTTCCATCAGAAAAATAGCAGTACACCACATTCTATCCCAATTAATTTAATTTTCTGGCGACTTTTTTTTCCATGTATTTTCAGTGAATATATTTTTGCAAAGATTTTGTATCTATAGTTTCAGAATTCATGGAAATAAAATACTGTGCTGCACAGGATTTTGCAGGATTGGGCTCTTGTTTTCTTTATTGCTCAAAAGTGAAAGAAAATCTCAGTATAGACTGAGATGAATGAAATTATAGGTGAGAGCTGATTCCCCTCACAAATAAGTAGGAATTCATGTTCTGGCATGGCTTAAGTAAAACAAAAATTAATAAAAAACCTCCAAACGCTGTTCTGGATTATGTATGAAAAAATGTAGCATTCAAAATCCCTATGTTTTTCTCCTAAAGTAAACATGATTCTAATTTTTACAATTTGGTTGTACAAACACATTCTCCATTTTGTTCTGAAAATAACATTTAAAGATCTGAAAATACATAATTTCATTGAAAACATTATTAAACCATGAAGAAATACAGGGCGGAAAAAAATTGCTTCCATGACAACTTGACATTCAAATTTCTCATGACCAGCCCTCTAATGGACTAGTAGTATTTCTTTAAGTGGATCAGAGCTTTAGTTGGATGGTGGCTTGTTGTTCTTATTTGGGTTTGAATTTTTAATTCCTTCTTTTTCTCAGGTGTCGAGACATGGTGAGTATCAAAGGGTGGGGCAGGGGCATTGCTAGCATAAAAATTTCCTAAAAGAAAAATATTTTAAGGAGTCAGTAAGGCTGGCTGATGGCTATGATAGCTATTGAGTATTTTAAACAAACAACATTTAGTAAATATATTCTCTTAAGAAATGGACTCAGAAGACCAAATCGCATAGGCCAAGATCCCAACAAGAGTAAATGGTGTCTCCAAAAGTCCAGTTCAAAATGCCTGTAGTTAACACATGACAGAAGTACTCCCACACTTCCATTTTCCAAAACGGTCTGCTATGACAACCCAAAACCATAAAGCTTATTGTTTTTATTATACCTGACTCTATCATCTCTTCCAAGTTTAGCAGCCATTCTCAAGATTCCCCCATTAAAAAAAGGAGTAAGTTTCAACAAGGAACATATACTTGAGTGTTCTCAACACACACCCTTACAATCAGAAACATATAAAAAAATAATGACACCCCTTAAACTGAGTATTTTGCCACATTATCACCAGTAAAATTTGATAGTAAGATCCCAGCATCAACTGAAATTTTAAAAATAAAAGTGGAAGTCAATTTTTAAATATTGCATTATGTCATTCCTTTCAAGTAACAGTTCTGCACACAACAACTTCCCCGTGCTAATTATCCTGGTTTGTAGCTAGCAGAGAACACAACTACACGTTCACCTGCACAGAGTAAGGCATAACTAATGAGATAAGCTGCAGATCACCACTGCTGGTTTAAAAGGTGACCAGCCAAATACACTATTTAAAGAGCAAAATCATTAATACAATAGCTACTAATGAAACATTTTTACACCTGAGAATTACCACCTGTCCCAAATATTCCCCAAAGCAGAGAAATCAAAATAACAGTTTTTGATTGGAGGACTGCAACAAGATCCTAACTGCAACTATGCAAGCAAAAATGGCATTTTATTCTTCATATAAGTCTGTACATACAGAGAAGGTAAAGATATAAACCAAAACCTCCAAAGTGAATTCATGTCCTGAAGACATTATTTTAGTTCCGTTTTAAGAAACAACTGTAAGAACCCTAAACCAAATCTTAATGTGTATCAGTGTACTAAGACACTCTGAACTGTGTTAATCTTCTTCCAAAAAAACCAAACTCTTATATAGTTTAAAAAATTATTTTAAAAAATAACTAAGAATTTAAATTGACACCCCAGTTAGCAGAAGAATATAAACTGACATAGAATTGTAGAGTCATTTAGGTTGCAAAAGACTCTTAAGATAAGATTTCAGCTGCAAATCATGATAATATACATGACAAAATACAATTTAAATCTCTATTTCCTACAGACCAATTCAAACAGATATACAAGTGTTTGTACTGTTCCACACAGAAATACACAGTAGCAGATACTTAAGAGTCCTCAAGACACCAACAAAAGAAACATTTCAAAATCTATATTATTACATCTGGACTTAAAACCATGTACTTGATAAGGGTATTGGAAAACCTCATCCCATAAGAAAACTTAGAATCCTGAAAGGAACATATGAATCTAAAAACATATGAAATTTTACCTTCATTTTTCTCCCTGCAAGGTTAACAGGACAGCTGGATTTGTATATTTTTATACAACTCAGAGATGGCATGAGTGAATGGTTTTCTATACACAGATCTGATTAGTTAAGACTGAACCACAAAATTTCGTTGTTCATCTTCAAGAATATTTGAGAACTAGGACAAATCTGGCTGAACCATACCTAGATTGTGATGCCAAAAGATTCAAATGAAGGCTCCAATCCTGCAACAGGATCTGTGTAAATAGTTGACAGGGCATACAAGCAACTCCACATAAAAAAATTAATGATCATAAATAAATAATGATCATTGCATTGAGGTGTTTCTGTATTTATGCTGAAACAAACTTGGCACTATTTGCATTTCTAAGTGTCTTCTATTATAGTGACAGTTCAATTTCTGCAGTTTATTTTGCTAATAATAAAATACAAGATTATCAGCCATTTTACTGAAAGCATTGATAGTTACAAAACTTCTGAAAAGCATGCTACTATTTTTGTCAGGTGACTACATTAACAAATTGAAATATAACACAAAGGAAATTTGTACCTGAAAACAAGTAAAATTTTAATGTTTTCCACAATTTTATGCAGAGTATATTAACGTTTAAATGGAACATATTTCCTGTTCTATACCACTATACCACCCACCCCAAATCTGTATTTTTAACTCACAAATTTTCAACTCACAAATTTTCAACATCTTTATACTGGTGTAACTGTAGTAGCACAGCTATAGTTCATGTTCTGTCAGCATTTCCTTTATAAGCTACATTCTTCACGTTTGTTCCTTGGCCATAAAAGTTCACACCAGGATGAAACTTTGTGTAAGAATTCCTATACTAGCAAATAAATTTTAGAAAGTATAATTTAACACATTTTATTTCTTTAATTACTATTAGAGGATGGTGAAGTAGGAGTTAAAACCAGCATTTTTAACATAAATGTTTTGGGTTTTTTTACATGAAAGAACAGACTATCCATAGTTAGAAGAATAAAATGGGTTCAACGTAATTTTTGTCTGTATCTTGTATTATTTACCAGCTACAAGATGGATAGAGGAATAGTTTGGTTTATCAACTCAATGCAGACACAGAAAGACACACAAATATTACTCATTTAAACAGTAAACCCAGCAGCTCGATTCCAAGTTTTAACATTTCAGCTGCTTTGAGTCTTAGGTACAAAAGATCATCATATACAACATAGAGTACTGTCAGCCGAGATGTAGGAATCTGTGCATTCAAAAATATTACCCCAGTTCAGAAAAGGCACTGGTGTATTCCATTACATTGGGAAATGTACACAAGGTTTCAGAATCATGTAAATTTTATAGTCAAGTTACAAACCTAAAAAAAGTTTCTTAAATGGAAACACTGACACAACCTTCACTATAGTATTGCAAACAGCAACGCTATTTTGTGAATCTTAAACAGTTTTTTTTGAAGTAGGTGTGGCAATTATTAATGTAATGAGGGATAAACTATAAATATAACACCCATAATTTCAAATTTCAAGCCAAAATCCACTTGGTTGACTTGCTCAGTTGTTTATTTATTTCAACAAGCAGTCAAAATTTTAAGGAACTACTTTTTGTGTGGTATTCTGCACTACTCTCAGCTAGATTGGAGAATATTGTAATTGCCTGTTGGGAAGTTCTTTACAGAGGCTTTCTAATGATAAGAAAATTCCACTAGTAAACTTTTTTTTTTTTTTTTTTAATTATATATTTACAGCCTTATATTTTTACAATTAAGTCCAGTGGATATTTTTTCCACCAGCTTAAGGAAAGAAATGTTGAACTAAAAATCTCTCCTCATCCGAAAATTCCAGCAAAGTAGAACTGACTGGTAAGGGAAATGGTAGCAGTCCATTCCAACAAAAATTTTAGTATCAAAGGACCACCGACTGTCAGCTTTATGCTACATCTCTCATATGCCTAGAGAATTGTAGTGAGAATTTGCCCTTGACTAATGGTCCTGCCAATTTCAAGCCCTGACTGTACATGTATTCTCTACCTGGAATCAGTGGCTACAAAGCGGCCAGCGTATCGTTAGTCACAATACAACAGTAAGGTTGTGAACATACCTGAGCAATGTTCAAGGTCTAGAGCATTGGAGGATGGGCAGGACAAGACAGGACAGAACAAAAATAAAGGAAGAAAAAAAGAAAAGACAAAACAGTGACTATGAGGCCAGCCTCAAGGTTCCCCAAGTCAGACTAAGCCCCCCCATTCTAAAGTTTCAAAAGAAAAAATGTAACAAAACAAACCCCAGCTTTCAACTATTCTAGTACTATAACATTCCAATATAACAGAGTACAACAACACTTTAAAAACCAACGAACAATAACCAGTCTCCTACTGTCTGTCAAAGGTGTACTTGAGGCTGGCCTTATAGGAAAAAAAAGCAATGCAAAAAAAAATCATATTTTAAATCTCTACTTTTCAATTTAACATTCGTAAAGCAATATACAAATGATAGGAATATCAGTGTCCAATTAACCTAATATGATCTCATTAAAAAAAAAAAAAAAAAAAATCACTCTCTGTACCTAAACTGTTTTGCTTAGTTAGCTATAGCAAAGAAAAGAGAAAAAGAATAGTGCAGATTCTATGCAGAATTAAATCACGTGTTACAGCACAGTACAGTACCTGTTTATTCAGACCTAGCATATTGCAGACCATATCTCTTGAATACGGCTGTTCCAGCACATATCTCAACAAAGCAGTCTGCGGCTCAAACAGATCCTTGAAAAAGAAACAAGCCATCACATAGAAACATGTATTTGCCTCAGGATCATGTTTAATACTGAGCTTACATTTAACTGAATAAACAAGGTTAGAATGAATGGCTAACTTATGCAGGTATGTGTTATCTGGGAAATCCTCTTGCTCTCTGGTAATGAAAAGAAATGAGGAGATAAACATAGCTCTTAGGAAGTGGCAGATTTTATGAGGTCCAAGTAGAAGAACACTTTTCATCCAATAAAAGGATGGTACACTTCTTGGAACAGCCTTGAACTCAAAGGAAACAAGGTAAGACAACTGAGGAAATGCACCAAAAATGCATAAAAATCAGGACTGATGTGAAGAAATCAGGTATGAAACAACTGCTCGCTGCATCTTCCAACAGCCTGAATCACTTTAAATAAAAACATTATCTGGAGCTGGGTTCAAAACAAACTGAAGGAGTTGATTCCTCATGCAACATGAAACTGAAATGTGGCATTCCTTGTCAAAGGAATGTTGAGAATACTAAAAGCTTACAGGGACTTGAGAAGAGTCTATACAGGTATTTCAGAGATGAAGGTTTAAGAAACCACATCTGTGTGACGAAACACACAAAATGATAATGGCTGTAGATAGTGAGCACTGTACATGTTAGACATACTGTATTTATTTCCTTTCTTAGACATCTTGGGTATGGGGAATGGGATGCATAACAACAGGGATTTTTGTCCTTATCCTTTAAATTCTTTCAGTACACCACTACCTCACATTCAGAGTTTCACACTTAAAACCACAAATTTTAAGTTTGAATTGTAAATTATCTTTCCTGTGCAATAATGAAGGGCAGAGAAAAGAAGAAATTACTTTTCCATTCTCTTCCATCTGGCCAATTTTCCAATCAATTCTCACTTGCTCTCTCACATGCACACAACCACAAAGCACATTAAATTATGTTTCATATTCTTCAGCATCCTGGACAGCAGTTACACCAAACACTACTTTCCAGGTCCTCTATATATAGCTTGAAATCACTGAAATATAAAATATCTACAACTTTGACGTTAGCCTAACTAACATGGATATTCCTAGTTGAAATTTTTCCCTGTTTTAATGATATAAAAGTTTTGTTTTACTGAATACAACCTATATTATAACATAAGTTTAAGAAGTTTAATAAGGCATACCTTATCATATGGTAGGAGACCTTTCAAAGGAAAACGAAGGGTTGTAGGATCCAGCTTCCATGAGTTACACATAGCACCCGAGTTATTTACCACAGGAAGGAGACTACAGCGACCTACATACAATGAAACAAATTCTCAAGCAGTGGAACTGGCCCATGGCCGAATCATTTTGATGTAAAAATTGGCCTTGGCCGCTTTTATACTCTCCTTCAATTTCCACTGTTTAAAGGTTTTGCTTCAAATTGATTTTATTTTTCTAACGAATTTTCAGCTAATAAAATATCTAAGCAGTGAAGTCTCCATTTATACACCTTGGGTACCCCCGAAATAAAAGTATCCACATATATCAATCTAAAAGTACTCTTACAGATTACCAGAATACTGTTCCTCTGCCACTGGTTGACCTAGGGATTTGATTTGGCAGACTGACCCTTTCCACAAAGAAAATAGCCTTATAAACCTAAGTATAACCTAGTCTTTCAATTTCCCTTCATTGACCCTGTAGGCAATATTGTGTTCAGTAAAGCAGTCAACTGCAAGCATGGGTATTCCAATTAAAGTCAATGAAGATCCAGTCAATTCAGTCAGCGTAGCCCAGTGAGACTAAAACACATGAAGTGTTTTTGGTAGGCTAAATTTACACTTGTTAGTCAGTGTAGACTAGAAAACTAGCCTTTATTTTAGTTCCTTAAACATAAGCATCTGAGCCCCAAGCAAATTTCTATATCAGCACGTAAATTTAGGTGCCTCAGTGTTGACCTCTCTCAGTTCAAATTCCATTACTTCTTTTATCCAAACTGGCCATATTATTATCAGATAAAACAAGAAATAAATAAATATTTATTTCTTCCCTTCCATCATATCTATACACATCATTTACACACATAACACTTGGAAAAAAAAAAAATGTGATCCCTGTCAGTCATGTAAATAAAAGCCATGCCACACTTCCAATACAAGAGTAACTAGATGCTTCTGAAACTAAATACTTTGGGACCATTACAGATGAATTTGTATTTTTAATCTCTGCACTAAAGAAGTTCCATCACAATAAACCTTGCTCAGAACGAACACAGCTCTTATTAAACTACTCAAAGCAAAGAGAAGACATTTTTATCTTTTGAAGAAAAATGCAGCAGGCATCACACTAAAGCATCCAAATTTTGATCATCATATTTCTAACAATAAATGAAGATGTGCATTTCTTTCACAGAAAAGATTACCCATCTGAGCTAGGAAAAGTTCACCCAGAAGCCTGCAACAACAGAGAAGAGGCTGAGCAGCTACAAAAGCTCCAATGGAAATTGAAGTTGAAACACTCCAAAACTAACATCTCAGTGAATATTTATTAACTCAAAATCCTTGTATACAGAAAACCTACAATTTTCCTACTCTAGTAGCGACCTGTAGTTACAAAGTGTATGACCATGTAACAGCTAGCACACTTCCACTACCATCAGGTAGCAAAAAATTATTTTGATCTCAGCAATGAATTTTCCCCTTCAAAACAAAAACTGAAGGGAACCAAGTCTGAGAACAAACTTTCAAGGGTAGAGATACTATATCTGTATTATTTTGCTTAGATAGAGGTCCCAAAAGGTTCTAAGAAAAAAACAGATCAAAATAAATTTATTTATTTTAAATTCATTCATTAAGTCATTCTCTTACCACAAATAGAATTTATTCTTGCTGTAGGTCTGAAGGTATCCACAAAATCTGATACTAAATTACCTAGTAACTGGGTGAGAAGAGGAGAAAAATATTAAAGTTCCAAACATTGATAAGGAATATTTAAGACTTAAAAATATATACATGTATGCATTTTAATAAAATATGCAGAAATCTACTAAAATAAGTAGCTTCCTATTTCAAAAGGTTGGACAGATCATCTGGAACAGACAACCACAAAATGAAAAATGTGGCATTAGAAAGGAGGAGCAGGAAGCACTCTTCCCTCTTCGCACTCAGGTAGGAGTTTATGTAAGAACTGTTCTCCTACGCAAGCTATGTTATTTGAATGCATAACAATTAGATTATTTAAAATAAGCTGTAATTTCAGCTCATAACAAATCTCTGCTGCTGAAAAACAATTCCACATAGAAAAATGACCCACTCTAGTACAATCTACTTTAAATCTTCTCTCAAAAGACAGTAATAGTTCTCCCATTAATACAAGGGAGTTGGGATTTTACCTTTTTCCAAACACCTAGTTATATTAACAGAATGCAAAATTAAAAACTGGACCTATATTACGTTATTTTTTTGGAAACAATGACAATTTTCATCCCACCAGAGCCCCAAATGTTTCTGCATAACTCAGTTTAAACATAGAAAACACTGGTCAGGTATTTAGTGATTTGTCTTATCCTGAAGCCACAGAGAAAACACAAGTGGTAGATATGTATGACCTGCATTTCCAAACATACTCAACAAAACCAACTCAGTGCTTCAAGAGTTTTGAACATCAGACCATAGGTCAAAATTATGTCATCGGTTTCATGCAAGAACACATAGAGCTGCTGCTGCAATCACATCAAGCCTGTATCTTCATCTATGTGACTAAACACAGAGCCTACTGTTGAGCAGATTTTAAACTTTCACATACACTTTATTTTAAAATATAAGTATTGTGTGCAACAAAATTCCAGGGTACATTATTTTATATCACATCATTACCCAGTGGGGAAGTTTTCCTTCAGGATATAGTTTCCTGATTTCTGTAACTGCAAAGTAGGCAGGCAGTAAACAAGCATTTCTTTCCAAGATGTAGGCTACCACCTATAAATAAAAAAAAATCATTAGTGTAAAAGAACCTGGACGGGGTAAATGAATGTGTAATCTGTCTACTAGTCTGAGACAGCCCACTAAAACAGATACAAGAATTAAAAAACTTTTTCTTAAGTTGTATTCTGATAGTAATACATCATTCTCAAACCTGTTTTAAATTGTACAAGCATAAGTTAGACTGTTTGAACCTAATTAAGACCACGCCTCTATGTCTGCCCACGAAGTACTGAAAACAATTACTATTTTTATTCACTAAGAAAAAACTATTAATCGTTATTATATCCTATACATCTTACCTTAGGCATGTCAAGCAGAGGGTCTGACTATCTTATTAGGGATTTTAACACTCACAATACCCCACAAAAGCACTTTGTTTACTGCATAAACTGCAATTACAGTAAAGAATTAGAACACAAAGAGTATGACCTTCCCCTTGAACTATACCAAAAATCAGAGCTATCCCAACCATCAGAAACTCATTTATAACAAGAGAACAAGCCTGTCTTCCTCTACAGTGATATAAAATCCATATACTTACCTCTCTTGCTGCTAGAAGCTGCTGTACAACAGCTGAGCTCACAGTATTTGGAATTGTTAGGATTTTCTCTAGGATCACTTTCAGCAGATCACGCACACCCTGAAAGAAAGCACATGAAATTAACGTTCCAAGATATTCTTTATTTCTGGCAGAAAGATTACACAGTCACTATGGTCAGACAACATTTTGACAGAAAAATTAGTTCTTGCTGTCAAGTGTCAGAAGACAAACTGCTCCTGAGAATATTAATACTGATTACATAAAAAATGAACACAAATTACATTAAATTCCTTATGGAACTTCTCAGAGTTAGGATGCTCCAGAAGAGAAAGTAACTGTTGGTATTTTAATGTGCATCCAGAAACAAAACCTTTTGCAGCCTGACCAGAGCACAGTGTTGTATTTTATGTTTTTTGCTCTAACATGATCAACAATGCAGCAAGGTGACTGTCTTCAAGAGATGCATGGTTTCCTACTCCTTCTCTTGGAGCTGTACCATGCCAAGGACTCAGCTCAGGAGCTTTTTTTGCTATGTAGCAACAGAGATTAAAGCAGATGCAAAATTCCAGCCTTAATGCTTGATAATTTTTATTTTCTAGTGTTTACCACGTCTGCAATTGCATTAGGGTTATTTAGCTTGTCAGAGAAAAGACTATGAAGGAGTTACACTGTAAATACAAAATTATCTCTTAGGGTACAAAAAGCATTGAAAGTGCTCACTGAATTTTATTTTCTAAGAAAAGCAGACTTTGAAAAATTGGATGCCTCTGAAATAAAAATCATAAAAACAACGGGAACAAATAACATGTCTTTGCAAAGAGAAAGGAACGAGTGGAACATACCTTGTAGTCTACACCTCCAATAATCTTCCGAACCAATTTAAATGTTAATGCCCACAGTTGAGTCCTTTCCCACTCAAGTGTATCAGAGTTTATCAGAGATTCACAAACCATCCTAGCAGAAGAAGACAATGCAAGAATGAATGGCAGATAATAAGCACATCTTTTCCAGCAGTAACACAACAATGTCATTGCAAAAATACCTCCAGCATAACATCTTCCATGTATCTAATCAATTATTCCAACATGGCTCACCTGGGGGGCAGAAGTCCAGTTTCTACTGCCATTGCTAGGCAGTCATAAAGAAAAGAAATTCTTTTAGGACTATGTTGGCTATGAATGAATCTTACAATCCACTGGACACATTGTTCATGGGACTCCTGAAAAAACAACAGAGAGCAGGAAGAATGTATTTACAGGTAGTGAAACAAACTGTAAAATTCACATAGTATCCTACCATGAAAAAGTAGTTAGTACGTAGTTAGTATGAAACTAACACAGGACAGGACTGTAAATCAATAGAAGTGATCCAGTAGCCCAACCTATAGTTTTCCCTACAAGTCTTTTGATCTTATTTGGAAGCTCACTTGTCTAGCAGAAGTTGGTCAGTTGTCCAGTACAGGAAACATTTCCTAGCTTAACCACAGATTTCTATAGTCAACTTTGGTTTTCACAAGCAAGTTAGCACAGTCTAAAGTAAAATAGAACTATTCTACATTATTTTCACTGAATTTGATTATAATTGTGAAAGGGAAAAATAAAGATGAACAGGCCTCCAATTATGGAGCAGTGGCTGGAGGTATCTAGCTTTTGAAAGGTGATTTTTTAACTTAACCATCTTATTTTTTCTCTTTTACCTATTTATTCACTTCTACCATAAATTCTGTAACAAACCACCTTTTATTGTTTATTTCTTTACCATTACACTTTATTTGCTTATCTTTACTTGCACTGCACACCAACCTCTGCTGAACAACTATATAACCTTACAAATCTCAAAATTACGTTGTGGTTTTTTTTTTTTTTTTCCTCACGAAGTCTTCCCATATTCTCTACTATGCCATGTCTGAAACCAGATTCTGAATAACTGGATACAAACCTTATAGTTTAAGGGTTTGTCCCTTACTAGATACTAGAAAAGGTATCCTTATATTATAAAAGTATATAAAGTACAAAGACATAAGCAACAAATCAAATGTCAACCTGGGAAAGACTGCTCCAGAACTGTCTAAAAGCTCCCAGGCAGCTGATCAGTTTGGTTCTCTCATCTTCAGGAGTGTCCATAAACATCCTAATGCAAATAAGAACATTAGTTTTTAGCCATAACCAATGAAACAAGTAGAAAAATACATTTATAGATAAAACCTTGCTCAAATAAAGCAGTATCACACTTACCCAGGAAAAGCTTCTTCAATTACTTCTGTTTTCTGTAAGAGAAAAACCCCAAGTGAGCTACTGCCAGAAGATTTTCCACAACTATCATGGCCCCAGGACAAAGCACAAAAGACAAATTCACACTGCTATGGGACTGTAGCAGAGAACCATAGGAGTCTTCTGCTAAATCACACTATTCCAAAAATGAGACTGCTTTGTTTTCATTGCACATATAAATGTTGCAGATCTAGATAAAGGCTTTGTTTCTTTGGGTTGTTATTGTTTTTTGTCTTCTAAACACCTAGAGATTAATTCACTTCCCATAGCTGCAAAAGTTGTTCGATTGTATTATTACAGCTATCTTCTCATAATTTAAAAATAATTGGATTTTTGAATCCATTATGTTTTTGCCCCTCTTATGTTCCATGACACTCAGTTACACAGATCAATTAAATACAATTACTTTCTCATCCAAATTTAGATCCATTGTTTTTTAAATTTGATTGAATGATGTAATAGTCTTGTACTAGGTAAAATCATTAAACATGCATATCCAATTTATCTCCTCTAAGACCTTCTTTTACATCCCCCCCCGCTTTCCTTTTTCAACTCCATTTTGGTCAAAGGCTTCTACATTGTTATTCTAAAACTTCAGCAAAGTGGTTCTGGAAAATATTATCCTAAAGTTTTTCCTACCTTTTGTAAAAAATTCATATTATACTCAGGTGTGATCGGTCATGGATCACTCTGTATTTTCACTGTTACATTACAGACATAAGAGCATGTAATAAAATCAACTTTCTGGTGTTCCTTTTCAATCATTTGGCTCAGAATTGTCTGTCATTGCTATTCAGAAAGCAAAGGAGAAGCTGACACTCATCTGCTCTGCACAGAAAGCAAGGTAAGGTTTGCTGCTATCCACCAAGTTGGTACCTGCAGCAGGGAAAGCACTAAGTTGTTATTTTATCAGTTATAGCTCCAAAAATACAGAGAAATTTTCTCAGGAGCTATTTTGTTGTTGTTCTTTATCAATCTTAGGCAAATAACAGTGCATAAAAACAGGTAGTGAGACAACACAGGCAAATGACAATGTTAAAAACGCAAAACCAATCTGAATGGCAGTGCCAAAATGAGGAATCAATCATGTGTAGGCAACTAATATGCTACAAGCAGCTTAACACCACACAAAGAAAAGCACATTATGCATTTTACAATGCCAACTTAAAACAGAAAGGTTGGGCTTTTTTTTCCCTCTACTGAAATTCATCATATGGAAAATTTTTCAATGGCTCTGAGACCTACATATTCTTTCCACTTCAGACAGCTCAATCAGCTTCATTTTGTCTGAAATGTCAGTCAGGCTCCTGTTCAGGATCAGCTCCTGTCACCCCAGTGTTTCCAGCTGTGAACGTCTCATATCTACCAAGAACCTCATTAATCTGTGCTCCACACAGATGTGATTAATGACCCACTGACTTGGCATCACAAAGGGAAAGTCCTGTATAACTAATTTACTATCTTTCTATCATAGGGTCACCCACCTAGAGAGAACAAAGAGAAGGCAGTGCAAGTACTTAGTCTGGCTAATGCTTTTGACACTACCCCTCACAGCATCCTTCTGGACAAGTTGTTGAGCTGTGGGACAAGCAGGTTCCCAGTGTGCTAGGTGAAGAACTGGCTGGAAGGAAGAGCTCAAAGGGCTGCAGTCAGTGGGGCTGCATCTGGCTGGTGATGGGTCACCAGTGGTGTTCCTCTGGGCTCAGTTCTAGAGTTCAGTATATTTATATTTATATAATGGTGCACGAGTTGAATACACCATTAGCAAATCTGCTACGATACTACACTGACAGGTGCTACTGACACTCTTGAGGAATGAGAGGCCTTACAAAAGGATGTGGATAGATCAGAGCACTGGACAATCAGTGACACGAAATTTAGCAAATGCCAGATTCTGTACCTGGGACAGAGTAATGCTGGGCACAAGCATAAAGTGGAAGAGGAGTAGCTAGAGACCAGCCCTGCAGGAATGGATCTGTGGGTGCTGGTCAGCAGCAGCTCAGTGTGAGCCAGCAGGGAGAGACCAGGAAGGCAGCAGGGCAAACCCCATCCCGGGATGCATCAAACCCTGTGTGAAGCCCTCCAGACAAAAGAGGGGATTATCCTGCTGCACTCAGCTTTGGTATCGAGTACTGTGAGCAGTTTCGGGGCTTGAATGCATCCACGGATAGGCAGCAAAGCTGGGTAAAGTGTTGGAAGGAATGCCTTATGGAAAATGGAGAAGCCCTTGAGTAAATGTGCTTCGTTCTGCAGGCAGCACTGTGCGTGTGTGTTTCCACTACCTGATCATGCCACTACGCCGGCTCGCCTACTCGGGACATCCATCTTCTTGTTTCCTTCAAGACTCCTTTAACTGTTTATTTTACAGCAAACTCAGCAAACTCTATAATTCGGTACTGGCTAAGCAAGCCGTTTTACGCTCAGTCCTACTCTGTCCCAGCTTTCCTATGAAGCCCAGCGGGGGCAGATGGCAGCCCTGAACAATCACCGCCCCTCATGGCTCCTCCGCCGCCGCGAACAGCGCCAAACACGGCCGGGGACGGCGGCGGGCTCCATGCACCGACTGCGCCCTGAAAACCAAAAGCACCTCTCCACCTGCTTTTCATCTCCTTCAGGACGGCTCCCCCCCAGAGGAAGCACGGCGGGCCGTAAGGGCACGGACGTGCGGCGGGCCTGCCCACAACGCTGCCCCGGCAGCGGCGGCGCTCCGGGGACGGACTCACCACCACCTCCTCGAAGATGCTCTGCAGCTGCGTCTCCATGGGCACCATGGGGATCGCCATGGGGCCGGGCCGGGCCCCGCCGGGCCCTTTGTCAGGCGCAGGCGGCGGCACGCACCCCTCCTTCCCCGCCGCGCCGGAAGCTCCGTCCCGGCTCCCGCTCCCCGGGAAGCGCCTGCTCGGCACGGCCGTTCCGGCAGCGCCGCCCGCCCCCGCCTGCCCGCAACGCGGGGAAAGAAACAACGCCTTAGAGCTTTGAGAGCGCCTTGGTTTTGTTTTTCTTTTCCTTTTCGCGAAAATATTCGCTTAGGCTTCTTTGGTTTTTTGAGTAATCTCTTCTTTGAATAATCTTTTCTCAGCATAGTTTGGCGAAATGCTGTTCCTGGTTCTTACGGCAAGGACCCCGTCGCTTATTATGAGATCCCTCTCTGTAGGACTGATCTCCAGCCACTAGTCCCCCAGGTTTTGCTTGCGCCCAGTTTGGTGTAATTACTGTGGAGTTATCCATTCATAGTAAATCACAGAACTGAAAAATCTGTAAATCTGAAAATTATTTATCATTTATCTAAAGACATCCAGGAATACAGAATCACGGAACTGCAGGGTGGGTCGGGTTGGAAGGGCCCACAGTGGATAATCTGCTCCAGCCTCTCTGCTCAAGCAGGGTCGTCCCAGAGCACACGGCAGAGGATTGTGTCCAGGCGGCTCTTGAGTATCTCCAGTGAGGGAGACTCCACAACCTCTCTGGACAACCTACTTCAGTGCCTTATTACCCGCACAGCAAAGTTCTTCCTCATGTTCAGCTGGAATTTCCTGTGCATCAGTTTCTGCCCGCTCCCTCTTGTCCTATTGCTTGGCACTAGAGAAAAGCCTAACTCCATCTTCTTGGCACCCTCCCTTCAGATACTGACAGACATTGATTAGGTCCCTTTTTAGTTGTCACTTCTTGAAGCTGAAAAGCTCCCTCAGCCTTTCCTAGTAAGGTGCTCCAGTCCCCTAGTCATCCTCTTAGGCTTCCACTAGACCCAGTCCAGGAGCTCTATGTTGCTCTTGCCAGAACTGGACACAGGAAAATGCAATAGTATTACATTTAAAAATGAATACAATAATATTACATTAGAATCATGGAATCATTAAGGTGGGAAAAGACCTCTAAGAACATCAAGTCTGACTGCCATGACCCCAAGGGCTACATCTACACGTGTTTGAACAGTTCCAGGGATGGTGATCCCACCACTTCCTTGAGCCGTCTGTTTCAATGCCTAACCACCCTTTCAGTGGAGAATTTTTTTCCCAATATCCAATCTAAACCTCCTCCTATCTGGTAGAAAACATTTTTTTAATATATATATGTGTGTGTGTGTGTGTGTGTGTGTGTGTGTGTATGCAGAGGTTTTTATACTAAAAAGAAATGTAAAATGCTGAATCAAGAGAGTTCTAATATTTTGTGTGTGTTTGATGCTAACACAGGGTTTTCTGAGCTCTCTGTGGATGTTTGGCTGCAAACATCCAGCCAGTGCTGGTAAACAGGTACAAATTTATGTCTTCAACTGAAAAATAAAGCTGATCACCTCTCTGTCGGATCAACTAGCAAGCTGATAACTAGAGGCCTCAGAGCAGTGAAAAATTAATATTTTCAGGCTTGGAGTTGAGCAGAAAGTAGCAGAGTATGCTCATGGGGGAGATGCTCACATGGAATTGGATAAACAATTACTTGTTTTAAATGTAAACAGCTTTTGTGTAAATAGGCCTAGAAGAATACATAAACAATGAGAAATGTCATAAGTAAATTTAAGAAGTACCGCATAAGACAGTGATACATGGGGCATCAGTGCTTGCACAGCTAGCAGAGATGTGTGTTGTAGCCTTCATGCACACGATGCTTTGAAGTCAGTGTTTTCTTGTCAGCAATGGGAAATAGCTGATTAGGAAACAAATAATGCTTACATGCTTATATGTTATTTACCTACATATACATGTAATAGATGATAATTGAAAACAGAGGGGATGCAATTGAAGATCTTCTTGTGTTTGTCTTGCTCTTAGAACTGAGTTGCCCTCAGTCTTAACATGAAGTTATTTACTCTGTAAGAATTGTTCTTTTTACTCTTCATTGTATGTTTATTTAAAGAGTGTTGCACAACAATCTCACATGTCCTGTCAACACCCAGTGTCAGTACTTGTCCATCCTAGACAGACCACCTCATGTTTTATTAAAATGACAAAGGTCATTTTAATGACCTTTAATTTTAAGAGGTTATATGTCTACTCAAATTCTCTGCCAAACTCCTAATCCATTCCCACAGTGTCCCACAAGAGGACTGGAAACTGAGCCCAAAAGAAATTGCTTTACTCATCATAATGTCTTATTATTTTGAGGACCAGTCTACTGTTCATGCTTTTTTTTTTCCTGCCTTACTGTTCTGTCACACTCCTGGGCTGATTCTTATCCAATCCTAATACATACCAACATACAGTCTGTTCACTACTTTGTGCCTAATACAACTTTACCTTGATTTTAAGTCTTTAGCCAACATACATTTTAAACAGAACTTAGCATGCAGGCCTAAATCTAGCTGGTCGTAATTACTAGACAGACTCGGTCTAATCCTAGTTAGGATCCTGGTTCACAATTTATCCTAAATGCTATACTGAATTTTGAATTTTAAAACTGAACCACTCAACTATGTAATAGCCTTGAAACACAAACAGGTTCAAATGGTGATTTCTGTCTCAACATCTTGTCTAACCAGATATCATTTTAACAAAACTGAACTACCTATGATCCTGCCTTTGCATAGAAGAGAACTAGAAAGAAGGCTCTTGGCCAGGCACAAGAAGTATGAGACATAATGTAGATGATTATGATTAGATTTATTCCTAATACAGTACCTAAATATTGCCAAAGTGGTATACAGTATAAGCATGTTATAATATGTAAACATATTATAACCAGCTTGTATTATAACCAGTTAGAAATATACAGGTTTACTGTCTTTGGAGTTACCAAATGCACAATGGCAAAGCATCGAAGCACCTCTGGAGCTGCTTTAGGATTTTATCTCTTTACATGTTTGGATTTTGGTGCTTTTACTCACTTGCCCAAAAGTGAGTGTTCCTCATCTTTGGGCTGGATGTACCCTGTAGGCATCCCTTCCAGGACAGGGGGATCTGCCTGGAAGCTGCCTGCAGCCTGGGAGACCAGTTGGCCCAGTTGGCCCAGTCTCCAGCAGTACTTTAAACACTTTTGCAGGCTGGTGTGTGGCAGTCAGTCGAAATCATTACAGCTCCCTCTCTCTGAAATGCGTCATTATTGGTAACATCCAGACAGTTCCTCCTGGAATGCTCACTGGGTATTCTTATCTTAACACCATTTTCACTTGGTATTCTTATCTTAGGACAAATCATATTTACCGTCAGAGACAATTGTAAAGGAGAGGGGTGTGTGTATGGGAAAACACACTCCTAAGGACCCGACTAACTTGTCTCAGTCACACTTTGGCAGAGAATCTCATTATTGAGATGGAGCTGGGAGCAAGGGGTGCTGCCTAAGCAAAGGTCATCCTGCTTTGCCTAAGGGAGCCAAGTATCCAAGGAGAAACAGTACTCCTATTAACCCTGGAGCAACTGCACCCGGGTATGTCTGCCAAGGCATGAACCAGAATGAGACTCTGTACTGAGTAACAGAGCCACACACCTCCCCAAGAAAAGCAGAAAAGCAGCATTTGAGTGAGGATGAAATTACCTTCTTCACTCAGACACAGAAAAAGCAATGCACTTTTCAAAGTGATTGTAAATAAAATCATAATACTCTAGCAAAAACACCTTCATCACAGTGACCATTTTAATGATTGTGGGTGGCAAGAAACATTTATGAGAAAAATGGTTAAATTTTGAAATGTGTTTCTCCTGAGCGAGTGCCGTTCATTTTAGAAGATAGATAACAAATGAGTACAAAGGCATCCTAGAATTCTTGGTCTGTAGGGTCTGTCTAGTTCTTCATGGCCTTAGAGGACTTGTGGCTTCTTCGTAGTGAAAATTGAAAGTGTCTACAACACAGTGCTATTCAGAAATTACTCTCCCTATTTTCCTGACATGCTTTTAACCTGTATATGGCAGAGATGTCCTGCCTGTGTTCTTTGAAAACAACTTCTTCTTCCTGAAAGTATCAGATGAACTGAAGACGGCAGTGTAACTATGGGGGAAATGCATCTCTTTTGTACCCTCACCCTGCATTTGTGTAGTGTCAGTCTGTATGCAGAACAGTCACTCAAAGTTATGATTTAGTAATTGAGAGCAGAAAGGATAATTATTTCTTTCATCCTTATTTTTTTTAGTCATGTATTGATAATACGGATTTTTTTTAAAAAAAAAAATGTGATTTTTCTTTTGGTAGGGATGAAAATAAGTATTTTTAGCATATGAGGTCCTTGATCTTGCAACAGAAAAGTTTGGGTTCTTGGTCAATACTTTTTAAGTTTTTTACTCGAATTTTATTGGGGAGAAGTGTTCTAGAATGTCATAATTCATCATGTGGACAGTAAAGTATGTCAAGTTAGAGCAATGATTAGGTAAAAGTTGTAAAATCAGGTATGTGAGATGACATTCTCTTCATTCTAGCTGTTGCTGAGCAGTGCTTATACAGACTAAGAAACTTCTCTCTGTGTAGCATGGAGTGCACAAGAGGCTGGGAGGGGGCACAGCTGGGACATCAGACCCCAGCTGACCAAACAGACACACCAAACCACATGATGCTGTGCTCAGCAATAAAACTTTGGGCGGGGGGGGGGGGGGTGGGGGAAGAATAGGGAGTGGTCAGAGTGATGTTTTCCTTCCCAAGTAATCATGATATGTGGTGGAACTCTGCCTTCCTGGAAGTGGCTGAACACCTGCCTGCTGATGTGAGGTACCCTTCCTGTTCTTCCCTGCTTCCCGCAGCAGAGGACAGCATGAGTGGCTGTGTGGGGCTGAGCTGCCTGCCTCATATTAACCCACAAGTGCTTTTTGGCACCCATTGTGGGGCCAGGGGTGTTGAAGGTAATGACAGATTTGATAGGAATGCGCTCTACTGGATTTAGAGCTGTTACAGCTATTTGAAGTATTAATTGGCAGATTGCTGCTCTCACCGGAGGACCTGCTTACTTTGCACTATATTAGAATGGAGGGATTGTTCGTGGCTGCCATATGCTATAGTGCTTATCATCCCACTTTCCTGTGCCTGGGAACGTTTTGATAACAGCACCGGCCACATGCCCGGGCTGACAGATGGCCTGGTCACTGCTGCTGTTCCTGTACTGCTCTAGGCGTGTTGTAACGATAGTCTGAACTCAGGTTGAAAGGGGCTGTGAGCTCTGAATAACACCAGGCTGGAGCAGGTATATCCCAAAGTGTCTGTGGATATCTCCACAGTGGAGCAGTTACACCTCTGAATAATAGAATCACAGAGTCATTTACGTGTGAAATGAGTGCTAAATCCACCACTGAATCGTGTCCCTAAGCACCGCATCTAGTGTCCTTTAAATACCTGCGAGGATAGTGACTCAGCTATGCCCCAACACTTGACAGTACTTTTGAAGAAGAAAGTTTTCCTAGGAGCAACTTGAGGCTTTTTCCTCTTGTTCTGTTGTTACCTGGAAGAAGAAGCCCACTTGGCTACAACCTCCTTTCTGTAGCTGCACACTGATAAAGTTCCTTCCTAAGCCTTCTTTTCTCCAGGTTAGGCACCCCCAGTTCCCTCAGCCATTTCTCATAAGACTTGTGCTCCAGACCCTTCCCCAGCTCCATTACCCTGCTCTGGACACACTCCAGCACCTCAAAGTCTTTCTTGCAGTGAGGGGACCAAAACTGGACCCACTCGAGGTGTGACTTCACCAGTGCTGGGTACAGGGCGATGATCACTGCCCTGGTGCTGCTGGCCATTCTATTGCTGATCCTGGCCGGGATGCCATTGGCCTTCTTGGCCACCTGGACACACGCTGGCTCATATCCAGCTGCTGTTGACCAACACCCCAAGGTCCTCTTCTGCAGAGCAACTTTTCAACCAAGGGAAAGCCTGTGACCTGGGAGTCTGTGCCAGCATGGTAAGAGGAGGAGTTAATTAAGGAACCTTATAGACTTGTTCAAGGGGCCCAGGTGTGGAAATTGAAATGGATGCAATATTTAAGTATTGTAACTCATTGTTTGAGTTGTGTGTTATTATATGGGAAGCGCTATAGCAGAAGCCACCTGAGCAGAGGGCAAGCCTCACAAGAATCCCTATTGGTTTGACCCAACCTGAATAGGTTTTGGCAACCAGTAGCTCCACACAGCACACCTCCTGTCCTGAGCAATCACCAGCTATGGAAGAAGGGATCTCAATGGGTATTTTATGGACATTTTACAGGGGTTTCCCATAGAGTAAGGGAGTGATATCTGTCTGCAAATTAAAGGATGATCATGTGCGTGTGTGTATGATTAATGGGGAGGTACTGGATAATGTGGGACTTGAGCATGACACAAATTGTATTGAATAGAGAAATTGTACTAATTTGGTTGCAGCAGAGTTGATTTTCTTCATATCAGCTTGTATAGTATCATGGTTTGAATTTTTTTAAATATATAATTATAAACATTATAAATTTCATTATTATAATCACAGCTCATGCAATGCTCATTTAGAATTTAGAATCAGGTCAATATCTGAATGATTACACATTCATAGTCCTAGTAGGCTATGAAGGTAGATTTTCATAACAGCTGATCCTTCCAGCCACCAAGTGGAAAAAACAATAGATTTTAAATTGTACTTAACAAAACTTTTTTTTTTTAATTGATTTTGATTTGGCTGTATAGAATTTGTTTCTAATTAGCACAGTTATAACTACTGGGAAAAAAAAAAAAAAAAAACCAGTGTAAGAAGCGGAAAAAAGTTGAGACAAAGATGGACTGAAACTAGCAGGGAGGAATCCTCTGATGTTAAATGAGGAAACTGATCTGAAAACATAGGCGTGACACAGAAGAGAAGTAAAAAACCGCCTCCTTTCATATTGGTTTCGTATATTTAACACTTTCTTTGAGGGTAAATTCTCAGAGGATGACAAGCTTTTAACCAAATACTTGAGTACTTGAGTATTTTTGCATTTTATTGCTTAGCAACATTTGAATTCTAATCTCAAGTGTTTGCCTAATGCCGTTCTTATCTTGAGAAGTCAGGTTCCCCGAAGCTGATAATGCTTTTTCAGCCTTTGACCTTTCAGAGTAGTTTTCCTGCTTGCTTTGGCTTCTTGCAAAGCTAGCACAGATGCAAAACCTGAGGTCTCATAAAAAGTTCTTTGAGCAAAGTACTAGAACTCTTGAAGGAGAAGTAGCATCTAACTCACAGCTAACACAGCTGGGGAGGCTGAGGAAGGCAGAAGACACAGAAGAGAGGCAGATCTCGACAAAATGGAGCTTGGGGATGGTATAACCAAGAATTACAGGGGATATTCGGAGGAGATGTCTTTACAACCAGAAGAATATGTGAAGAAAAAAACCGTCTTGAAATACAAAGTCATCTGTGCTGTAAGTAGGTCCTGCTCTTCAGGGCTGCTCGTTCAACACTTCTTAAATCTGCAGGATTGTTTGAAGTTTCATTGTATCAGTAAATCATTCAAGGTAGCTTAGTAGTTGTTAGATAATATTTTACTGCATGAGTGTGTCACCGAAACTGCACTAGCTTCACTGGCACATTTCTAAAGTTCTGGTAGCTATGAAGCAATTTTTTTTATTGGCAGTTTCTGTAGTACTCCATTAACCTGATAATTCTTTTGCGTAGTGAAGACATTGCTTCAATACTTTATTTTAGATATTGTCTTAAAACAGATGTGTTTGTGGTCAAAGCAACCACACTTTCTTTTTGCTTATTTTTTTACTGTCATTAATAAAACAGAACCTGTAGGCAAGTCATTGGCAAAAAACACTAATGGGAAAAGCCTAATGTAACATATTGTACGGTAGTGTCAGTCCCATATCTCAAATATCATGCCAACTCTTTATGTCTTCCCTGAGGCTTTAAGAGCTATGTAGCTTCCTTGTACAATAAATAAAGTGTAGGCTTTTTGTCAAGTTTTTAAAATATTCTTTTGTGTCTTCTGTTTGTGACCAGAATAGAAACAAACATTAAATATGTGTATATGTTTGCACAAGCTCTTGCATTTGTAAATTGAAATTTAGAGAAAATTACAGATACTGATTTTTTAAATTCTTGCAACCTAATTTTAAATCAGCCCTATGAAAAAGAGAGTCAAGCTACTGTACTTTTCAGTTCTATGTCATCAGAAAAATTTCACATAGTGCAATTTCCTATTTAATGCTGCATTGTGCAAAGTTTGCGTAAAATAGGAGGGAAATACTGGAAATGGTGAAAAAAGAAGATGAAATAGCAGATATGTTTTTCCTAAAGTCATCAGTTAAAAATGAGTCACGAGAAACAAAGTGGGAAAATTGCATAACTATACAGGAAAGTAAATTATACCTTCAAGAGGTACTTGGAAGAATAAAATGAGAAATTTAAGTATCCTAAAACATATTCATTCTTTTAGATGCACTAGTTTTCAAATGACTGCCTGTACAAAACCCAAAATCTATAAATTGGAGGTGCAAACTGTTAATATTCCACATAACTCATTTTTTTTATAAATCCAATGCATGAAATACTTTCTTGGCAACCTTTTCCTGCAAGCTGAGGCAGAGAATTGTATACTCACAAATAGGAGTCAGAATGTCCAGTAAATCCCAGAGCATATGCTCTGAGAACAACTTTTCTATGAATAAGTCATTGTAATCCTGAATTTAGTCATAGAAGTTTGCTGTGGAAAGCCTTAGGATTTGAAAAGGTGCTACCGATGTTATTTTCTTAAGAATCAGTGTCCTCAAATCAAGGGTGCTTGTGTAAGCATTATAATAAATGCAATATCTTATCTGTATACCTGATAGGAGTTTTTGGGTTTTACTTCAGCTGTCTCATTATTTGAAGAAGTGGAAATGTTTGTTGCTGTAATAGCTGTACTTTAATTTGTACTTCAATTTAGTATCATCTATTTATTACAAATGTGAGTTTTAGTCAAAATGAAGGGTAAACCCACAGCGTCTTTAAGGTGAAAAGTACATGCCCTGGTCATTAGGCTTATCTGTGCTCCATGAAACATGACCTGTTAGGTGAGCTTGGCAGTGTTATCCTCCCTGCCAAGAAAGTGTGGCTGCTGGTCTAGCCCAAAAGAACACCCCAACACCTTTATTCTCAGACTCTGCTGACTGGATGTAGGATTAAACTGCTGCCTTCACACCTGAGGTCTCTCTTCAAGGGGCTTCAGCATTTCTGCCGGTTTGGGCAATCTTTCCACACATCCTCACTTCACCTGTCTCTCTCATCCAGTTCTGTCATCAATTCCATTTCCACTCCTTTTGAGGCACATCTGTACAAAAACCTGTGAGGAAGTAGCAGGAAGAAAGTAAAGGTGAGGAAAGGAAAAAGTGCGAAGGAAGTAACTATGGCATTGCTAGTGTTTGGCGTTGCCTGAGAAATAAATCAGTTTTACACCCGCACCTTAGAATTGAGCAGTTCTGCCCAGCCACCTGCAAGGCAGGACAGGCAGCAGCAAAGATCAGGGG
Source organism: Hirundo rustica (assembly GCF_015227805.2). Classification (NCBI taxonomy): domain Eukaryota; kingdom Metazoa; phylum Chordata; class Aves; order Passeriformes; family Hirundinidae; genus Hirundo; species Hirundo rustica. The sequence continues at coordinate 60,437,465 of NC_053452.1, read as the reverse complement.
ATGCACGTGCAGTTGTTCTCGGTTCCTTAAAATTGCTGTAGTCCCAGATAAGAGGATCCATTACAATAACGCTGAGCTCGAGAACAACCCTCTCTCATTCTACTTTATTTTCAACCCTAGTATTTCCAGGAATCAGTCAGCTGAATCCTGGAAATGGCAGAAGAAAAAAGAAAGCTCTGAGGCCAAAGTGGGACATAAACTGGGCTGGTTCACGGTGATTTTTTTCTGTGATATGCGTTTTCTTTCCCATGATTATCTTAGTGAAGAGGAAAGTGCATACATCACAAAATACTGTGAGAGAGTTGTCACCTTTGACTGCACCTTTCAATCAGCACGAATTGCCATTTGTCTTTGATGTCTGTTGAGCTGATAGAGGCTTCCGCAGCTCTGCCCCAGTCTCCCAAAAGTTATGCTGCTTTCTGTTGCAGAGCTTCCTTGTGTTGTTAGTCTCTTTCCAATTTCCTCTAACTTTAGTAACAGGGTGACTTAAAAGGAACTGGCACATGGGTGAAAATTTTACACTTGCAGCCTCAATCCAGCTAAATCTCTTAAGAAATCCTTGTGATCATATCAGGTGTGAAAAACGCTAATCACTTGTTATAAAATTTTAAAAGTTTAATGGTAAATAAGATGGTTATAAAAATAGAATTTGAGTAAAAAATTGAACAATTTTAGAGTTAGGACAATACGAGACAATAAAAAACAAAGTTACAGACGTCTGGGTGCCTCTCCGAGCAAAAATGCTCCGAAGAAGGGCCTCTGCTAACAAAGGACCATCTCTTAAAAGCAATAGCCTGTTGAATATTCATATATTTCATACATGATGCATAAACTCTATTTAAACAAAGAACCGTCTCTGGTTAGTATCACTTTTTTTTTCCTTTAATCTCTGTGGCATTCTCAAGGCTGAGAGAGGCAGGAGGAGTTGGTTTCTTCTGATAAGGAAGTAGGAGATTCTTTTTTTCTCTGAAAGATTTACGTTTTCCTGTGGTTGGTACATAAAAACTACATTTTAACTACAAAACTTCATTTACTATACTATCAAAATATTAATACAACACCAACAATTAACACAACACAACACATATAGTAAATATCTTGTGTAGAGCCATATAATATGCACTTTTCACATCAGGTAAACACAGAAGATAAATACCTTTATTTGTACAGATAAAGCATATGCAAATCAGATAAACATACTGATTACTTCCTACTACCTTTTCTCCAGCAAAGATATCCTCAATTACAACAGTACAACTGGTCATTAGGGTAAAAGTGCAGCATTAGGACCTCGGCTTCTAAGGTTACAATTATCGTGCTTGTCCTGTCTTCAGGCTCGATTTTTTGATGAAAAACTTCAGAGAAATGATTAGTTCTTAAGAAATCATGCATTCCTAGAATATTAATAATAGAGTTAATTTCTAATAAACATAACAATTTATCACAGTTGTGAACATGAGTTTCCCTGTGTCTGTGTGACAGGTTCTGCTGTGTGCTTTGGTGGTTGTATCCCTGGGACTGGGTTTAGGACTAGGACTCAACCGTGGAATCCAGGAGCAAGGTATGTTTATGATACTTTCAGCATAATTGCCAACGACCTGGATCTGATAAAGGCTTTCAGCAAAGGCTCTTTTATAGTGTAATGTAAACGATCTGTGAAAAGTCACCACCTGTGAAAATAAAGCTCTTGCATTTTTCGAGCTTGATTGTATAAAAACTGAACACTCACAATCTATACTTGAAAAACCTATCCTAAACCACCAAATACCTTGCTGAATCTTTTCAAAAGTGTGAAACCTAGTTCACAGCACATTTTATTACATTAACACTTCCAGAAATTTTGAGATAAGTGTTATCTTATTACATATAATTATTGCAATTACTTGAACACTATTCTGTGAAAGAAATATCATTAGATCACCTTCAGGGCTCATGTTTTGAGTATATTTGGCATTGTTCAGATAGTTGATGCTAAAACGGATTATGAATATTCTTTGAGAACTTGAGTTTCTGTAAAGCTACACTGAAAAGTGAGTAATGGCTTGATTTGGTGGAATGGTATTTCTTAGTTAGAAAGACAAAGTAATGTTTTGATGTCAGGGGGTCAATCTAGGTGAGAACAAACAAATGCAACACACTGTGAATTAAATAAAACACTTCCTTTAGCATCAAAACAATAGTAATCCCACACTGGAGGAGTTCAGAGAAGCACGGTCTCTCATTGCTAATCAACACATACTGTACTTGTTTACCTAGTAGCTCATCAAGTCTTAGACCCTTCTGAAGACTTTCAGTAGCATGGACCCTAGCAAAGAAGATGAAATGGAACCATATGTGGTTTTTGCTAATTTGAAAATCATTTTAGCTCTGCACAGGCTCTACAAAGTGGATACTAAAGCCCAAATTTGTCGGCAGTGCATCCTGCAAAAGCATGACCTTTGTGGTAACCCTTGTGGTAGAATTGCTCCATCAAGCCTGAGTAGATAGTTATACCTATTCCTGTTTAACGGCGTGACTGGAGAAGAAAGCTGGAAATGGAGGGGCTCAGCAGGGTTCAAACAATATTTCTGGAGTATAGAGAATGTGGATGTGGTGTTGAGGCTGGCGTGGAACTACAGGTCATCTTTGAAGATTTGGCGTTGTCTTTAGGAGACCCAGAGCTCTCCCTTCACCCTTCTTGAAGGTGTCAGAGCTGTGCCAAGGAGTATGTCTCAACTTCCAGCACCAGGCCCCTCATTTGGACCCTTTTCTTTGTTTTAATGAAAGCAGCCAAACCTACAGATTTTTAAGGGACATTGTAACGATAAGGTAGCAGAGATATTGCCAGAGTCCTGAGTGCACCAATAAGCTTTGTGGATTGTGTCCAGAAGGCTTTTGAAAGTCTCCAGGAAAGGAGATTCTCCTGGGCTGTCCCCACCCTGCCTAGGGCCCAGCACTGTCCCAACAGGGATGGCCTCCAGCTCCCCACAGCCTTGTCCTGCCTGGCCATGAATCCTGCTGAGCCAGGCCCACCCACGGGCCAACAGCCTGGCCTTGACCCATCCCTGTGGTCAGGGAGATGCCCGGTGCCTGGTGTGGGGCTGCCCTGCTCCAGGCTGCCGTGGTGGGCTGGGTCCTGATTGCTGGTCCCTGCCCAGCTGCCCCTGGGGAGCCCCCATGGCTCTGGTACCCAGCCCTGAGGGAGCTCCTGTCCCATGCAGGTATGTTACAGGACACCCAAAGTGGGAATCACTCTTCCTCTTTTATTTCAGACCGAGAAACAAGCAGGGGAGATGCCAGTCCCCTCTTTCTCCCGCTGGCAGTGCGGGCCACCCTGGCATTGCCACCTGTGCCAGTGGTCCTGCAGAGGAGGAAGTGTTTCTTTCTGCTGCAGAAGCAGCCCTGCTCTGGGCCAGCACGGTCCCAACAGCTGTCAGACCTTCAGCTCCCACAGGGATTCCTACAGCCTTGCTTCCACCATGTTGGCCCATGTGCTAGTGACCTTATTGGAAAATGGCTAGGGAATCAGATTTGGGAAATTATTCAGCACATACCCATGGTCTGTTTAACTGGCCCACCTGGAACAGGGTTACCTGAGCACTCAGCCTCATTGCCTTCTCCCTACAGTCAGCTGCAGACACAAGTGCAATGAGCCACACGGGAAAGGTGTGCCCGGCTGCCAGTGTGACAGCGGCTGCAAGGAGCGTCAGGACTGCTGCTGGGACTATGAGGACACCTGTGTGACGCCAAGTAAGTTCCCTTCCAGGCAGTGCTCTCTGGTGTCCATTTTATTTTGAATTTGTTTCTGGGTGTGACTGTAACAAAGAATGGGTAATTCTCCTGTTTATGCAGATCTGCAGAAGTCATGCCACATTTTCTAGGGAGGGAAATATGACAAAAATCACAAAGTCACAGAATAGTTAAGGTTGGAATGGACTACTGGAGATCATCTAGTCCAACCTCCCTGCTTGTATAAGATCCTAGAGCACACTGCTGAGGCTTGTGTCCAGATGGCTTTTGAATGTCTCCAGAAAAGAAGATTCCACAACTTCTCTGGGCAACCTTTCCAGTGCTCCATCACCCATAAGTAAAGTTATTCTTCCTGTTCAGGTGGATGTGGCAGAGTCAAGCTGCCTCTGTAATCAGATGGCTAGAGAGCTGTAACTTGGTGACCTGGCAAGACACAAAATTTTCTTACATCTTTCTCAGATCTCTGCATTTTTGTCCCTTATGGATAACCAAAGCATTTTCCATGCATATTTCATGGCACATATAAAGGTGAAGATGAGCATGAGCAGAAATAATGGGTTATCTTTAAGCAGGGCTCTTGAATCAACCCTGTTGTGCCGGTACCTCTTGCACATTTAAAATTAAGGGGGTGTTTCCCAGTCAGTTGTGTTCTCCATCCTCTTGCAGGCTTTGGTGGGTGCCTGGGACTGGAGGAGTCCACTTGTGTTCCAGGGGAATAGCCTGGTTCTGCATTGAGGCAAGGTTCCTCTCCAGTTACTGTCTCTGCTTTCCCAGCAGTTGCTCAGATATTTCTTCATCCTTATTGCTTTTCCTGCCCACTTCAGCCTTTATTTCTCTCTTTTTTTTTTTGTCTCTGATGGAAGTCATGTGCAAGAGCATGAAAGAGATCAGTTTGCTTCTCTTTCTCCTCTGTAAAAGGAATATGAAGGTGTTTTTTTGTTGTTGTTTTGTTTTGTTTTGTTTTGTTTTCCTAGATCTTTTTGGAAAGATGGAAGGTATTGAGGAAGATGACTCTGGGGGCACCTTTGTAAAAGAAATTACTTCATGACTGTGTTACCATTCAATGGCCAAAGAAATAGGCTTTTTGTGTTAAATGAAATCTTGAGTTTTCTTTCCACAGCAAACTTCTATATACTCCTTCTGTATACTATACTTCTATATATACTCAAACAGTATATATAAGTAGCATTTCTTTTTCTTTACCTTTGGAGGTATACCTTTGTTTGGAGGATTTCCATGCAAAGAAGTTCACACGAGGTTTTGTGAACTGAATCATAATTCTTTTCTTTGGATTTTCAGCCCGATCTTGGAAGTGCACTAATTTCCGATGTGGTGAGACAAGAATACCTGGAAGTTACTGTTCTTGTTCTGATGACTGCTTGCAGAAAAAAGACTGCTGTGTAAATTACTACAGCATTTGCAAAGGTATATCAAAAGTCAAAAAGTTTTACATATAAATTATTCTATGAAATAGATGGGCAAATATTGAAAATATAAAGACAGGTGAATTTGTCTCACAAGACCAGAGTCTGACTGGCATTTTGAAAAATTAATACGTTTTGAGCTGAAGCTTTTGGTATTTTAGACTGTGGAAAAGACTGTTTCTGCAGAACACTGTGAACTGTGTCATTCATGAGAAAGACAGAATGATTTAGATATTGCAGAAGTCCCCCCACACGAGGGGACTTTGCATTGTTTCCTTTTTTTTTTTTTTTTTTTAATCCCCCCCAAAATAGATGGAGACAAGCTGAAGTATATGTTGTAGTAGTCATCCCTAATTTAAAATTTCCCATCCTTTTTATTAGAAATCTGGTTTTAGATTGGATTTTTAACTTTTTATTTATTTTTGAATATCTTTGTTCATGGCTGATTGTTTCATACTGGCTCCAGCTAAACACATAAATAATAGCACAGGTATAATTCTGTTACAGGAGTGACACTTGATGAGTATGCTGGTGACATGGTATCTGTTATCAGAATTCCTTTATGCTGTGGAAAGGGATAAATTTAAGTCGTCTCCTGCAAAATTATATTTGTTACCTAAATGCAGATTAAAGCTAAAAGGAGTTAAACCACAACATACAGAGAGAAAAGAAGTGCTAAAGGGACCCCTGGACTTGTCTTTAAGTGTGTCAATGGTACCCAGAAATAAAAAGGAATAAATAGCCAAGTGTGGATAGGATACAGTTTGAATATTTTTTGTTTAAAATCCAATAAAAGGCTAAGCTTTCATAGTGTTTTCTTCTTCATTTTGCTTGATTGCTTTTCTGTGTAATTTATGTGCTTTGTTTTTAACTTACAGTTGTGAGCACTAGTCCTTTCTGGGTTTGAGGGCCTAATACGTTGCACCAAATTGTTTCTAAAGTAAAGGTGTCTTTAGCCCTACATTTCTGTTGAAGCAGAAAATGTTACAAGAAGGGCTTTAAAAAGATCACCCTATAGTTGCTTTTTTGCTGGTGGGGAGGACTTAGTGCTAACTCAGGGTTTTTTGTGTTTTTTTTTTTTTCTTTTAGGTGAAACATCTTGGGTAGAAGAACCCTGTGTGTCAATGGAGACTCCTCAATGTCCACCTGGGTAGGATAAAGGAATTTGTCTTCTTAGCAGATAAAATGTTTGCAATGATCAGAAATACTTCGGTGTCCTGAAACAGGTTTTCATATTTACAGAGAGTAAAGTCCTTGCCCTGAGGAATATTCTGTAGAAGTGATTTGTGGCTAGGAATGTTTGTTCTTTTTAAAACCTTTGTCATGTTTTTGCACATTCATTGATCATTTACAGTTTAGAGAGGAGTACAGGAGTTCAAATTCAGATTGAAATTCAGATTGCAGACCTGGAAAATTGTTAGAGTTATCTCAAGGTTCATTTGTCACAAATTGTTCATAGTCCATTTTATGTTACCATATTGTATCTTTAACAATTCAGAAAAGTCACCTTATGCAGTCTGTAATAAAAGTTAGAATCTGTAATTACGATTCTTTCGGCATGAAGGTTGTTTGGTGTTGTGGTTTTTGTTGTTTTTTTTTTTTTTTTCCCTGCCAGTTATTTGCAGGAAGAAAGGTGTATTTAAAAGGAAACTATGAAGTAGCTGCATATCTACAAATGCTGAAAAAATTTTGCTATTTGTGCAGTATTTCAGAATCATAGGTAGGGGCTAGGCAGAAACACCATTTAAAAAGGTGTCCTTAAGAAAGATGAATTGATTTCTGGTTCTTGTTATGGTATTTGTGATGTTATCCATAATTTTATTTTACTATCAATTCAGTTTATTGTAACAGTAAGACCATTAGCATTGTGACTTCTTTGTGGGCTCCTGCATGCACCTCCCATATACCATATACCATTTAGGTATAAAAGTACACTTTTTAGGTTAACAAATAACTTGCTTAATTAGCACAGTTTCATAGGCTAAAGCTTGGAAAGTAGTGGAGGGGGGTTTCTATAAGTGCTACAAACAGCATTGCAATATAAAGATCCATTTAATTTCAGATTCAAATCAGTAACCTCTCTTATGCAGACTGTTTTTATGCAAACTATCGATGCTAGTGTGCTTCTGTATTTTGGAAAGACCACTGTTAATAAGAAGCAAACTGGGTTAGTGATTACAGCCTGATGTCAATATGTAACTTTTTTTTTTAATATTATTACTGAAGGGATTACTTGCATTTTGTTCCTCCAGTGTTTCTTTCTTACCAGAAGGATTGTACATTTGCTCTCAATATTGAACTATTTCTTTGTCTCACGCTGTGTTATTAATTCTGGGATGCACATGTATATTCTAGATCCTGCTCATAAAAGCTAAATTTATATTGTTAGAAATCTTAATAAGTCACCAGCTCCCCAAACTTCTTTATGATGATAAACTTATATTTTCTTCTAGATTTACTCTCCCACCACTTATCCTTTTTTCAATGGATGGGTTTAGAGCAGAATATTTGGAAACCTGGGGTCCTTTGCTGCCAAATATTGAAAAATTCAGTAAGTTACCAAGGGTGCTTTGATTGTTTCCTTTAAAAGTCTGCATGCAATCTGTCTGGTCCTTTTTGCTACTGTCATGCATATGTGTCACTTAGCAATAAAAAAATCACAAATCAGTTCTCTCTCATCAGTTGTATATTTTCATTATTCTATGTTCTGCATTACTTCTTGTATTTGCACAGCAAACATGACCTTTTGTTTGTTTTTAATGAGACCTCTAAAATTGGTCAGCAGGTTTTTTTTTAAATACATTAATAATTTGAAATATACATTAAAATACAGTTAAAAACTGAGAAAAAGTTCCAGATAAGGATTTCCTGCACTCTCAGTACTGAATTAAAAAATACATAGCTGATAAGGAGTTGAACATTAAAGTATAATATATTGAGGTTTTGGGAAATTTTTCTTTCTTTTCAAGATGTTAGTACGTTGATGTTATTGCTCAAGTTACCATTTTCCATATTTCTGAATATTGTGAGGAAGAGTAAGTTGAAGATCTTTAGCTTGTGCTTTAAAGCTCTCTAAAAAGTGAGACCATTAGTACACACTTGGTTAAAATCCCTGAATATTTTAGAACTCAGATCTCCAGACACTTCGTACCTGTACAAAATATCTCCATATTTAATAAATTCTTCTCAGCAGCAATAGTCTAAATTGACAGTGTTTGTATCAGTTCTGTGTATATTACATTATGTTTCTATTGTGGTCATTTGAAAATTTCACATGTATGTGTGTTATGAAGTGCTACATTTTACCAAACAGTTAAAAATCTTGTTTGTGGATAATGAGGGTATCCAGAAACCTGAGCTTGAACTAATGTGCAAACCTGACTTCTCGGGCTAGTCGTTTATTCTCTGATGTCATTCTGACTGGAAGGAACTTGAATCAGTGAAGAAGTCATGAATGCTGAAGTCAGTAGTCAGTTCCAGTCTTTTGAAACAAGGTGAAAAGGAAATGCCAAACTGGCAAAACGAATGAATACCATTCTATGTCTATGTTTCCAAGAAATCCTTTGAAACAAGACCTGATCTAATTCAGCATTGCTCATATTTGTGGTCAATTTGAGCAATTGTTTATGCACATTCTTATATTTCTCAGAAAACTACAGGAAAGGGAAATTTCTTTCTTTGCAAACGGAAAAAAATGTAATGCTGATTTGTACCATAAAATCTTTCCTCTCCTTTAACCTAGAACTTTCAGTAAAGGTAATCAAGCTTATAGAATATGTACACTATGAATACAGATCCTTTATTGTGCAAGAGAAATCCATAGAAAATTTTGCTGATTTTCTCATGTCTTTCAATTATTCAATTATTCATCCATTCTTCAAAGAGTCTTTAAGTTTTTGTTGTTTTTTTTTTTTTTTTTTTTCTCTGTATCACACTGTAACAGTTTTGCTGAAAATTTTCACACTTTCATTGTTTTGGTTGCTTAGTTAAAATCATCTGTTCTTTGACTGAAATGTTCTACATCAATTAATAAAGTGTGTTTGAGCACAAATGAAATAATCATCTGTGTCACCGAGACACAAAGCAGTCACACGCAGACAAGAGATTTTCTCAAGGCAGAGGTCCTTCCGATTCCAGCTCACAGCTGAGAGAGCCGAGAGAAGGAAGAGACCCCTTTGTTTATTTTTTTACTTTTTATACATTTCTAGGTCTAGCAGAAGATTGGCTTTTTGGGGTTTCCACCCCTCAGCCTCAGTGGCCAGACCAATTGTCAGTTACAATTGTTTTCAGGTTAGAAATATACAAACAAAGGACAGAAAATGAAAAACAAAAGATTTGTTTATGTTACATCTGTGGGAAAGGTAGAAAACTGCTCTAATATTGTACAGTAACTAAAAGATCTGACTCCATTTATAAAATTCAAAAGGCTAATAAAAAAACTCAGAAAAACCAGGGTAACACATCTGTTTAGAGCTTAATATAGAACTTTGTCCATATGAGTTGTCCATGTAGAAACATGTATAGCTAGGCCGATTTGGATCTCAGAAGTATCTGAGAAATTTACTTAGATTGGCAAACAGGATGGAGGAGGAACATCTGAGGGCCAGACGGAATCATTTAAGATTTCTCAAAAGACCTTAGGCTGTAGGTTTTAGGTAGCTGAATTGAGCATCCAGGTCCACTGGCTGCAGTGGGACAGTAGGCTTAGCTCACAAGGAGAAGGCAGATTGTATGAGTATTGTTTTGGAGTGACATTTCTCTGTCTAAAACCACAGCACCTGATTGTGGTGATTTTTGTTTGTTTTTAAGACTGTTAGTTTTCAATTTAAAAAAAAAAATATAAGAAAATGTTTATTAATACCCTGATCTGTTGCAGAAACATGTGGCACACATTCAAAATACATGAGAGCTGTTTACCCCACAAAAACCTTCCCAAACCACTACACTATTGTTACGGTAAGTGAGAATTTTTGGTTTTCCTTTTCATTATCTGGATAACACAGAAAGGATTTTGTGGTGCTTGTCTTTTTCTGGGACATGGGAACTCATGCTATAGATATAAGAGAGAGATAGAGATGCTGAGATGATACATACAGGCATGACCTGTGTGGCTGTACATGTTGTGCTCTCTGTCCCTGGCCTGTGAGCCAGTCATTCCTGATCCTTGTAGGTTTGATTGGGCATGGGTGAGCCTGGGTGAGGTCACAGCCGTTTGATGATAGCGTTTCTTAGGGTGGGTTTGGCAGCTGATGTACAGCCACCTGACATGCAGGGTACTTAAAGTAATAGCACATCAGGTTTTAATTGGGCTGGGAAGAAAATATGGAAAAGGGAATTTGATGGGGACACAATTCATTGGCAGGAGCATCATCTGCTTGAATTAGGAAAGCGTTCTGTTTCTAAGAAAAGAGTCCTTTAAAAATTGCAACACTGTAGCAGTGTGCATTGAAACATAGTTTAGGGTACATTTCTGGAATAAGCATTTTATTTTGTTTATTCTCTTTTTACAGGGATTGTATCCAGAATCTCATGGTATCATTGACAACAACATGTATGATGTACACTTGAATGCGCATTTCTCACTTTCAGGGGAGGAAAAATTCAAACCTGCCTGGTGGAAAGGGCAACCAGTAGGTTTGTTTGTCATACGGTATTCATGTCCAGAGTGGTTTGTGTCATATGATTAAAAAAAAGCAAAATGGGAATAAAATTAAAAACTGTCCAATATATTTGCAGAAAGTACTAGATAACCTGTAGGCTTCATATTATAGGCTGCCTACAAAATAGTTTGCTTGTTATGAAAGTAAAAGGACTCTTAAAATGTTAATTCTGAGACTTAAAATGTTCACTTGATGTGGCAGTTACTAAAAAAAGACTGAAATATTTAATCTAGTACTGGAATGGATTTTTTGCCACAAGGGGCCACAGTACATTTTCAGGTTTTGATTTTGGAGTATTTTTTTTACTTGTCTTTTGCTGACTTGCTACAAAATAAAATTAGTTTCCAAATTACATCTATTTACATGTATATATTTGCAAATATCCAGGCATTTAAAAGCAAGGGAAGAAGTGGCAAATAGCTTAATTTCTGGGAGGGGGGGGAAAAAAAAAAGTCAATTATATATAACATATAGTACATTTCATAACAAACCCGAATTGTACCTATGGTTGTGATTAATATTATTTTCCTAGAAACATCAAGCTCTAACAATGGTGCTGAAAAAACCCAAAATATATGCAATGTGTATTATACTTACTTAACATGCATTTATATATGTGTGTCTGTGTCTGTGTAGTAATGTTTAAAATATACTGAAATACCAAGATTTTGGTGCATTTTTTTTCCCGCCAAAGGATTCCATCAGGCTTGTAACACAGCTATAGCTGCACTTTTTAGGATTATTAGAAATATACCTTCTTACAATCATATAATTAGAATCTATATCTGAAACAGAAATAGATACAAAATGGAACTAATACAATAGAATGTTTCAGTTGTAATGGACTTACAGTTATCATCTAGTCTAGCTGCCTGACCCACTCAGGGCTGGCCAAATATTAGATCACATTTTTATATGTGTTCTCCAAATGCCTCATAAACACTGACAGGCATAGGGCAGCAACAACCTCTTTAGGATGCCTGTTCCAGTGTTTGACACTATATGCATTATAAAATGTTTCCTAATGTCAAGTCTGAAAATCCTTGGTAGGCATCTTCTTCCATCTTCACGATCCTGGGGTTTGCCACAGGAAAAAGGATCACTGCCCATTGCCATTTATGGAAATACTTATATGTTTTTTTCCTATGCTGAGAATATCCAAGAAATGACAACATCATGGTTTCCACGCTACTAATTTTTCTTCAGCATGTGCCTGTAGGAAACAAAACTTCAGATCACATCATGGTCATTAGGTAACTGTGATGTGTGAAAGGAGAAGAGAAAATGCATGCTTGCAGCATATATTTTTACTTTCATGATCTGAAGTCCTCCAGTGATGGCAAGAAGATCATTTGTTTGTATCTTTACCCAAAGGTCTGGCTGACAGCAATGGAACAAAAATTGAAAGCGGGCACCTACTTTTGGCCAGGCTCTGATGTTCCAATTGGGGGAACATTCCCCACCTTGTACGTCGTATACAATGGGTAAGATTTGATAAGGCTCACACAAAATTCCTGCTGATTACTCCAAAAATCCAAACTGCTGTTTGACGATTGAAGGAAATGAAATACAAGATTTTTAAACAAGCCGGGATAAGTGCCGTATAACATTGTCCTGGTTGTGTCATGGAATGACCGAAAATACTTGAAATTTTCAAAACCATTCAGGGGATTCACAAAGAGAAGGTCAAAGGGTACTGTATATTCTGTGCTCCTAGAGAGCTTGGAAGTCTTAGCCTACTGCAAAACACAAGGAGAGCATTCTGGAAATGTTTAGCCGCCACTGCTAAGCTGCACCTATGATTGCCATATTTCCATGCATAAAAATCAACAGATTATATAACACTTTAAAAATACTTGCGCTTGAGGATACGCTTACAGATAACCTAAGACAACAAACACAACCTAGGAAGCCATGGCAAGAGGCTACGGGAGACAGAAATCGTTGAAGTGAGACTGCTTGATAGGGAAGCTACTGAAGGAAGAGGGCCTCTAAATTTCCTCTGGTCTTGCTTGCATGTTTGATAATGTGCACACAGCTGCTGAATCATAGTTCTTGTAGTTTTTTCTAGTTCGTTCAAACGTTACACATGTGAAGTACCAATTGCCTTCGTAATTTTTGTGGCATTATTTTTGTTGTGTGTGGTTTGTGGTTTTTTTTTTTGGTTGGATGTTTTTTGGTTTTGGTTTTGTTTTTGTTTTTCTGTTTGTGTTTTTTACATTTTGTTTGTTTTGCTATGGAAGGCATTGATATTAGTAAATTATTTCTAGATTTTTGATGATTGTGATGATTGCAGTGTACTTCCCATGATTCTTCATATTTAGAAAGATAATCTAAAGCAAGTAGGACCAAAAGTCTTTATAGATAACGGACTTTGCAGTGATGTGTAGGCTTGGTACTCAGAAAATATCTGAGTACTGTAAGTAACTAACATACAGCTTGTGCATCACTTTGAGGGAAAGCAGAGCTATTTACTGGGTGAATCCTTTCACAGGAAACAAAGGATGATCTCAAAAAGACTTTGATGGAATTATTACTTACTTTTAAAAGATGAAAGTCCAAGGCTTATGCTGGAAAGAATAAAAATTATTCTACCTTGTATTTCAGGTTTATTTCTAGACCTTATTGGGGTTTTTTTCTGCATGTATTTCTAAATATATGAGTAGTCCCACCAACACAGATTTGAATTTGCAAAATCAGGGTCTGTCTAATTCACCACTTAAAGTGACTTACATTCAATTAAAAATGAAAGTAATCAAATTAATTGCAGTACCTTGTTAAAATGCATCATTCTTGGTTCCAGATCTCTGGCTTTAATATATGACTAGAGTATGGACACTTTCTCTGTAGCTAGGAAATAGAAGTGCTAGTCAGAAAGTCTTGTTAACATCATATCTTTTAAAATTATTTTTTCTTTTCAGTTCGATTCCATATGAAAAGAGAATTTCAGGGATACTGGAATGGCTTGATAAGGCCCAACCTGAGAGGTAACACTTTGTGATATCTGCCTGCTTTGTGGGACTATAGCTTAGAATGGTTTTAATGCCTAGCAATCGAAATTTTTAGGTCTTTGTGAAACATGGAATCCTCCTCGCCATTTCAAATAGTTATTTGCCGAACTTAAGCCTGCTCTGTATCTTATCATAGCTATGATAAGACTGTAGGTACAAAAGATTAAAAACTGAACATATATCTGAACAGGATGAGTTGTATGAGTTTTATTTGATTGTTTTGTCTTTTTTCTTGATGCGTGGCCTGTAGGAAACATTGAACATTTGGTTTCTAGTCTAAGTGTATGGGTGAAAGATTTTATATCAAGGCTATTGCACAAGAAAGGTTAAATACATGAGAGTAATTGCAGTAAGTATTAAGGATGAAAAGTAAATGTCAGTGCTGTTTGTGGTGTTAACTTTATGACGTGTAAAGAAATTAAATATTTTATATGACAATTTGCTAATAAAATCCTAATATATTTGCAGTTAGAAGATTCTCTCTAGAGTCTTACTGTCTAGTCAGGAGCTCTTTCAGATGGTAGTTCCATTTACATCTTGAAAAGGAATGTTTGCTCTGGTGTCTGAGATCTTGAATTTTCTAGAGTGATTTCTGGTTACCTGTTAGAGACACTGGATATTGTTTCTGAAATTGTGACTTCAAAGGCCCCATGTTGATTAATTACAAAACTCATTATATAAAACTGATTATACTTGCTGTATGGACTGTTATCAAGCTTTACAGAGGATATTCATAATTACTTTTCAAATGTCATTTAATATTGCCTTTTTTTTTTAAATCAAAATATTCTCTTTAGATGCTGCCTCTAAATTCTCATAATGTTCCATTCTTATTTATTTCTGAAGGCCTGATATATACACTTTATATATTGAACAACCAGATTCTTCCGGACATTCATTTGGACCAGTTAGTGCTGGTGTAAGTAGTTTCAATATTTTTCTTATACTTAATTGCTCTAAAAATGGCATTACACTATGAACTTTACCAGTTTATAGACCTGAAAAGCATAGTAGATGAAAAATTGCCATAACTATTTTATGAGTTTTTGTTAAGAACTTTTGCTTGTGGTTGAGCCCATTGTTATGATTTCCACACTGTGTGTGAATCAAAAGAACCGTAAACCAAACAGACTGGCAGAAAATAATTTCAGATCATACTATTAGAAAAAAAATTAACATTTATATTTAGACTGAACTTTAATTGCATTACTATATGATATTTAGAAACATGTGACCTGGCAAATCCTCAGAGCTGTCTTTTATTTATTTCTACACTGTACTTCAATGTTTGCTAATTTTTAACCTGAAAGTTTTACATTTTTACTTACGTGAAGGCAAAAAGTTCAGCCTTTAAGGATCTTAAATGTAACTGGTTTATCTTGCAGGTAATCAAAGCCTTACAGGCAGCAGATCAAGCACTGGGGATGCTCATGGATGGACTTAAACAAAGAAACCTGCACAAGTGTGTAAACCTCATTGTTTTAGCTGATCATGGTAATGTATATATTTATTTTTTCAATTTAATTTTACTGAGTCCCTGTTTGATTCCTCTGTGAAATATGTGGGTTTAGTAGTGTTAATCCATTTTATAAATCACTTTACCTTCCTTGCCATATGAAAAAGAACTGCTTTTATGTTGTCCTTTAGGCATGGAGAAGACCTACTGCAAACAGTTAGAATATATGACTAATTACTTCAAAAAGGTGAATTTCTACATGTATGGTGGGCCTGCAGCTCGCATTCGAGCCCTGAATGTTCCAGAGGACTATTTTACCTGTAAGTATGGACCAATCCTGGGACTGAGCAATCAACAGAGCAGAAAACAAACAAACAAACAAATAAGCAAACAGATAATCAGTAGTCATCAGCAGCGGGAGCAGCTTTCTGTTTCCCTTAACTTGGCTTCAACATCTATGGAAGTTGTTTGGGGTGTGGTGGTTTTTTGTTTTTTTTTTTTTTTTTTCCCCCAAGAATGACTTTAGATGGAATTGAAGGTTAGAAAAGATTGTTGAAGACTCTAATTTGTATTTTCTTGGTATGGAAATATGAAGTAAAGGTAGTATATATATATAAATTTTTTTTAACTGGAATTCAGGTCTTTCATAAGTGCATTGCTCTTCCCAGATTTCTCTGCAACAATGGCAGTCAGTCTTTTTGAAGCAATGAATATTTCTGTGTTTACGAAGTTACAGCATCTGAAGCTTGGCACACTGACATTTAAGCTTTGGTTAAGCCCTTTAACCAGTATCTCAAAAGAACAGAAAATTGAAACCATGTGATTTGAAACAGATACCTTGCTACCAGACGGGAAAAAAAAAGTAAATCCCAGAACCTTTTGTATCAGGGAAAAGAATGGAGATAAAATCATGGAAATGCTCTATGTATTGACTTCAAAGAATTTGTGAAGTATTGTGAAAGACATAATTGTTGCAGGTCGCAAGTAAGAGCTGGGATCCCATTCTACTTTTTATTCATATTTTATAATTGTACTTACATTTGAAGGCACAATAGTTATAAGCAGACTTTCATTGGTTTAAGTCAGACAAAAGCAGAGTAATGAGCTGAGGAAAGAATACTCATGGTTTTTCTGTGTCTCAATCTCAATAAAATTGTTGACTCATTTCCTCTAATAGTCTTAGATTTTCTGTAGGAATTTTTCTTCCATGAAGTGCTCAGATTTGCTTTTTATAAAGGTAATGTCAAGTGGTTAGAACACTCTTTCAAAATGTGCAAGGTGAAAATACCAAGATAGACTGAAATTTCCTGTGTGACTCTTGCTGGAAGCAAAATACAAGACAAGTGCTCCAGGTCCTGTTCAATGTGGAAAAGGTTATACTTCAAACAGGGGTTAGATAAGAGGAAAAAACCCCAGGTCTGATGATCTGGCAGCTTTAGGTGTAGGCAGTCATCACCATGGTAGCTTTCTACAGTCTCTTCTGATGTACCCAAAGTTCTAGTGTTCTAGTTACTTCCACAGGCACACTTACAGGTAGTTACCAGTGGAAACATAACATTCCTACCTGTGGAAGGCTATAGTTGCCACAATCTTCACAGGCTAATAAAGAAAATCAACTTTATAAGCAAAAAGCATTTTAAAGTTTTTCTCATGAGGCTTTGTCCTTCAGCTGCTTGAAAGTATTTTAATTGATCTTTTCTTTTTAACAGTTGACTCAGAAGGAATCGTTAAAAACCTCACAGTGAGTAAATTTTCTCATAACTTTCACTCATAGCTACTCTTAATAGGAATCCGAAGGAAAAAAACACAGTTTTTAAAAAAACAGAGACTATGGTGCCAGTTTAAATAGTGTACTGACTCCAAGTGTACCACGGGAGACAGTTCTGGAAGTTGTTCAAAGATGATGCACAAAGGTTTGTCATAGGGGATCTCTGTTCAGAGAAAATGTGTCTGTACTTCACCTTGAAAGAGAAGTGGCTGACTTCAGGGGCAGAAACTAGGGCACATCTTCATGATAGAAGAGAACACAGGACAGAGGTGCTTTAGACAATAGGCAGCTGTTAGCACTGAACACAGGTGTTGCACTCAGACTGGGCTAAAGTAACTTTCCCACACAACAGATAATGACATTGTAGAGCACATTGCCACAAAGTGTTGTAGAGGCTGGAAATATAATTAGGAGGGGGGGATTTTAGACACATTCATGCAGGACAGCCCTGTAAGGGCTTTTAGACCTGATCCGCAAGGAGCATCTGACTTAAAAAGTCCCTGAAGCCTAGAAGAAACTAAACAGGTAAGAGAAACTTCATTCAATACTTGGCTTGTTCTTACACAGTTTCTCTAAGTGACTGAGTCTCGAAATTTTGGAGATCTGATTTGAGACAGAACACTAGGCAAGATGGCCTTCGGCATCAGGCAATAGGACTCTCTTCAGATCTCTTGACATATCACTGAAATAGTTGTAGTGCTTTTAAATATGCAGCACTGTGACAGGGCCCTGTACTGGTGGTTCTGCTTGGAACTGAGCTATGCTGAATGATTGTAGCACTTGAGGCAGGTCCAAGCTTGCCTGTGTCTCCCACGTGGGAACATTTTGACAGCTGAGTTCTGAAGGATACAAAGAAGTGCAGCACATAGTGCAAACCAAAGGAAGAGGAAGACCAAATCTATTTCTTTTACTGAAAGGTGATATGACAGTGCGTGGTTCTTTCCTTACACATTTTTAGAAGACTATTCACCTTTTTTTTTTTTTTTTTTTTTTTTTAAGAGCTCAAGATTAATACATGTGCTATGAATGTGCTGGACAAACTGAAAAAAAAACTTGTAGGACAGTTGTATTTTTTTTTTTTTTCTTTCCTTTTAGAATTTACAGCGAGTTAAACATTTAGAGTGCTTGCTCTCAATGTGCTGTCATAACTTCCCCTTCTTTTCTTCATTGCCAGTTCTGTGGCTTGCCCTGGGCCAAGCAGTAGGCAGGTCTTGTGGTACATTTGCTCTCAGTTTATAAAAATCCTGGGCTCCCAAGTGGGTATGTTTCCGATAAATCACCACAAGAGGTCTCCCTGTAACCTGTTGAACATGTGGGAGTAGGCTCAATGGCTGGAAATAGCTGAAGGAGCTTTCTCAGTGCGACATCCCGTACCTCGCTGTATGATGTGGAGTCTGTCACATCACAGAGCATTGGTATGAGGGGATTATCATAGTTTGCATGTTCTCAACCTCAGCTGAAACTGCTAGTGCTAATAGTTACAGAGAAGTTATATCTTGTGCCTTATGGGAATAGCCTGGTATCAGGATGTGTCCTCTTTCCTTTTCTCTTCATAAATGGTTGGTGTATTTTGTCCCTATCAAGTTATTAGAATGAGGGGGTTTTGCAGAGAAGGGAGCTGTGTGTTGTAGATTGATTACCAGTGAATAGAAATAAGTCACATGCTGATTTCCTCTGTTTTTCCTTTAAATTAGACCACTTCTTATGGGCTAGCAAACACACATAATCCTTGTTTTTTCTTATTCCTGGATTCCTCTGTTCTTCTTTGATGACTACTGAGGCACTCTCACGTCACTTGTTAAAGTCTGTATCCTGTGCAGAGCATACAATTCTAGTATTTAGAAGTGAAGATGTCAGACCAGGCTCCGAGCGTGGTATAGTTTGCACAGCCTGTGTGGTAAAACAGGTCTACTTCTGTGGCCTACTCAGCTTCCTAGCAGCTCTTCCCTTAGCATTGTAAATATTCTGGGTTAGCCCAGTGCTGGATTCCTGACCAGAAGCAACACTTCTGAAACATTGCCATGACGCTTGCAGCCAGCTGGAGTGGCTTCTAATGGCCACATATAGTTAAGTCTTTGCAGTATGTCATATGGTTATCATTAGGCTCACAGTTCCAAGCTCTTCCATGGCACACCTGCTAATGCAGCAGTTATATGAACGCATTAAACACGAGTATAAAAGCTAAGACCCTTAGCTAACAGCTGAGCAATGGACATCTACATGTTCAGGCTCGCAGCTAAAACCCTAGACTGTGCTACATTGTGTATACTTGGCGTGCTTTGTCATTTGTTGAATGGTAAAGTGACAGAAGTTGGCAGAAATAAACTGCCAGGGAACTTTTTCTTGTGAAGTGTAATCTTACCAACTAGATGCCGTTAGTACAGAACGACAGTAGTACAGAAATATAGGCTAAACAATTCTACTGAGTGTCTTTAAGCCTTAGATGTACTTTTACCACAGTATTTGTGGACTTGATTGTACTTGATTTGTATTACAATATAAATTGTACTTAGTTGACGTTCAAAGAGTTCCAAAAAAGTGTCGCTTTTCCTTGCATTGCTTCTGGGGCCAAAAAATGACATCTGCAGGTTGTCCGAGAGGCTCTTTGTGAATAATGAGCTTTGTGCTCGCGTTCCTATCGCTAAGATGTTTATGATAGCTTTGAATGATGGGCGGTTTTTTGAAACTGAGCGAAACTCGTGACTGGACTCTTTCCTCTTGCACAGTGCAGAAGATCCCCTCAGCACTTCAAGCCCTACCTGACCCCTGACTTGCCCAAACGATTCCACTACGCAAACAACATTCGTATTGATAAAGTTCATCTTTTGGTTGATCGACAGTGGCTGGCTGTGAGGTAACGTAATTTGTGTGATTGTTATGCTATTTTTTCATCCCACTCTCAACCCTTTAATTTCCTTCACAGATGCTTCATTTCCTGTTTTGTTGTAGACTTGTTACATTTCCATGTTTGTTACAGTTAAAATCATACTACGTGTAAAAAAAACCCCAACAAACATGGTTGTTTTGGTGTAACCAAATAAGACATACAAAAAGAAACGTGCACTGAAAAAGATCCTATAATCACCCTATTTTAAACTGTGTTCAAATGTTCTTGGGCCTCTGAAAACAGGATACCTGCACCTGAAAACTGTGCATTAAATTGGTATGGGGTGACTATCTCTTTATTTTTCCGTGTGTCTTAGCAAGGGGTAGATAAAAATAAGTGTTAGTCACTATGTCAGAGTATTCTGTTGTGTTGTTAATTCTATAACCCATCCCCACATTATCTACATGTCTCTTCACCTTTCAGAATCCATGATGAAAATGCACTGTCTTGTAAGGCAAAATCCCTTGCAGTCTTATTCATATTATTCCACAGAGGCTAACAACAGGGTTCTCCCATTGTAAGCTTCCTGTTAAAATGCCAAAGAATATAACTAGGAATTCTTCCAAAACAAATTACACTTGTTCTGCAACCTGTAGCTAGGTAAAGGCCTCAGTTAAAAAAAAAATTTTTTTCAGTTTGCTTTGAAAATATTGTTTCATTGTACACTCATAGCCAGTTAGGATAATTTATTACTGTCCATAGCAATTTCTGTTAAAGCAGAAAGAGGTCTTCATGGAAATGAACACTGTGATGAACCATAAGTGCTGCAATATGATGGCACAGTCAGTTCTCAAGGAATAATGTAGTCTGTGAGCCACAATGACTGTTACTAAGTGTTTCTATTTGTGTCATTTTTATTTACACTCTGTAATGGTTTCTCCTTAGGAACGAAGGTTACAAATCTTGTGATGGAGGTAACCATGGCTATAACAATGAATTTAAAAGCATGGAGGTAAGATGATTTCTATTCTAGTCTTACATTTTCTTATATACAAAATCATGATGTGCTGGGTAAATCACCAGAATACAGAACAATGTTAGTTTTTCTTTTCTGGCCACAAGACATGTTAACTGCTAACACATACTAGGTCCAAATACTTGTATTGCCTTTCATCCGTGTGTACAAGGCCTAGTAAAAACAGTCTGGGCTTACCTTACCTTCTTGGAGACAGGTAGACTACAGTAAACCAAGTCTACCATGTTTAGCTACAGGACACTGAATTCTTTTGTTCATTCATTCTTCCACTGAGGCATTGACTGAAAAATCTCCATAGGCTCTGGGAGTTCATCTGAGCGTCTGAAAGCTTGTATGCTCAAGTAGTCAAAATCTCATTGTCTCTGCTTATCTTACAAGAGTTAATCAGTTATCACCAGAACAAAAAAAATAATTAGCTATACTGTATGTTAGTATAGCCTGTGTTGCAGTTTCATCTTATTTTCACTTCTGGTTACAGTGAAAATATTTTGAGGTCTTGAGCTTTTGGTTTTTCATGTACTTTCTGTGATGTGAACCTTTAACAAAGGTCAAGCATACCACTCTAAGTCCCATATTCTGTGCCTAAGAATCAGATCCTTCCAGATCTTTACAACTATGTTAAAACCAAATGTCAGTGATCAGAATTATCTTGAATGTTTGTATGGAAAGAAAAGTTAAATTCTGGTTACCATGGAAACATGAATAATAGATAACCTTACGCAGGTGCCACAACTGATGCCTTTATTTTATTTTATTTTATTTTGTTTTATTTTATTTTATTTTATTTTATTTTACTTTACTTTATTTTATTTTATTTTATTTTATTATTTATTTATTAAAGAAAGAAGCAAGATGCCATCTTCCTATAATAAATTGAAAATTCCTTTTCTGTTATGGACACGTAATATTATTTTAGAACAGATCATTGTCCTGTTAGTCATGTTTCCTGTATCTCCTGGCAGGCAGCTCAGGAGGCTCATAAAGCAGTTGAAACTCCTGTGAGACTGTACTTAGTATCAGTGTTCTGCAACAAGGCATGCAAGCTCCAGAAGGGCTGCCCAGCACTGCATTGTGGTACAGAGGCAGGTCTCTGCTCGGCTGGGAATGCGCCTCTGCAGTTCTCTGCTCCTTGCTGTAACCATGGCCGTAGACTCTTACATCGCCCAAAGAAGTCACAGTGCAACAGGTGTTAAAAAAACACACCAAAACCAAATCAGATTCATTACATAGTTTAAAATATCCTGCTAAATGAATTTTTGCTTTGAATTTTTCTTAAAATTATGTGGAATGGCAGAAATTTGCCTTCCTTACCAGAACAATCCTGAATTTTTAACTTCTGTGACTGTGAAAAGACTCTATTTTGTTCCATTGTCCCAGTTTTCGTAAAGTGCGACTGAATTGGTTTTGATTTGTATTCCTTTAGATAACCAAATTTTTAATTGTTACTATTACAATCTAGGCTATATTCTTAGCATATGGCCCAAGCTTTAAAGAAAAAACAGAAGTGGATGCTTTTGAAAACATTGAGGTTTACAACCTTATGTGTGGTGAGTAGAAACAATCCAGTACTTTATATGATAAAGTTCTATCATTTTCAGATACCAGTGTTGTAAGTTCTAAGAGAAGCACAGCTAAAAATTGAGTGAATTAATTCAAAACCAAAACACTGAAGCCATGCTCTCAGGCCTTCTCTACACTGTCAAGAAATTGACTTCCAGAAGTTGTTCTGCTTTGATTCTGTTATTTTCTGATCGCAGAATTTCACTAAAGAATCAGAGGGAACCACGCCTGCTATATGGGTTTGCTGTCAAACTGATGCCTGTCTAATTGTGGATAAGAATCTTGTAGAGAGTTAACTGCTCTTGCTCATAACTTAGGATGGACCATTGCAGTCCCAGCAGTGTGCAATTAGGAAACATGTGCCTCAGAAAGTATGGATTAAAGCATCACACAAAAAATGCAATAGGTTTCACAATGTGATACACTTGCAATAACAATACTTTGCATTAAACTGTCTAATCTTGTGAATGTTATGACAAGGTATATAACTGTACCAACAGTACTCAAATCCATAGTTACTAAATAAATCTTGATGCAGTGAAAGATACCAAAGAACCTTCAAACCTAGAAAACTGCAAGCTGATGGGAGTAGTTACTGTAATAGTTTAAGTAATGGCATAAACTATTTATTCTACCTTTAAAAATGACTAGGAAATGAGTAGAATTGGAAAGAGAATAACTTTTTAAAATACAGTTTTAGTCTTAAAATGAGTTTACAATTTTCAAATGTTTCAACAGATTTGCTGCATATCGTACCAGCAGAAAACAATGGAACACATGGCAGCTTGAATCACCTCTTAAAGAAACCTTTTTACAATCCCTCACATCCAAAGGAAGTCTCATCTCCCTCTTCATGTCCAGTTTCCAGTCTGATTCCTGCAGATAACCTGGGATGCGAATGCGTACAAGTAAATAGGGGTTTATGGCATCTTTTAATCATCTTTGTCAAGTGCGTTCTGCTTTCGTAGTTTTTTTCTAAACAATGGATTAATTTTGAATGATTCTCTTATTTTTTACAGATTTCAAATGAGTCAGATGTTAAGCTACTAAACCAGAGGTTAAATCTCACCATGGAAGAAAGTAAGTAGTTAAAAATAAAAAGGGCAGTGGTATTTTTAAATCTACACCTTGTTTATATTTTATGTCACTGGTTTCAGTGGGAATTTTTGCAGTGTTAATTAAAATTGAGAGTGGAGTAGGAAAATCGGGTCAGAAGCACATTTTTTAAATTTTTCCTTTACATTTCTTAAAAAAAAAAATTGTTTTAGCAACATGTATATATAGGAATAGGATCTGAAGCCCATTAAAATTTTGGAAAAAAACATACAGATTTCAATGGTCTTCAATAAAATCTGAGCACTGTTAGGCTGTGTGACATAACTCTTGTTCTGACACTGTTATCCATATCCCTATGTTATCAATATCCATATTCATATCCCTGTATCCATAACTTTACCTTTCTCTGATCAAAAATTCCCATAGATGCTTCTTTCTGCTTTTTTTTAATGGGGTTTCTGGAAATTTTGGGAAATGTTGTAATGCCTCTCAGTCAAGTAAGATGTAAATTTTACTCCACTGGCAAGATAAATTCAAAATATTTGCATTGTTAGGAAATTTCAAAGAAACAAGCATTTGCAAATCTGATATATTATACTGACTTTTGTACATTAAGCATAATATGAAAGCTATTTTCTACATTTTTATTGTACTTATTAGCCTAAAGAACCGCATGACCAGGTTTACTCTTGGATCTATTTGTATTTGCTAAAGTTTTAATTAACAATTTTTGTCTACTCTCTTAACCCCTTGTGACATCCAAAAAAAAGTTCTAGAAGAATTAATCAATAATTATTATTTAAATTTTAGTAAAGGAGGCAAGCTTATCTCATTTGCCATATGGGAGACCCAGAGTTCTTCAGAAGGAAAATGCCTACTGCCTCCTTTCCCATCATCAGTATGTGAGTGGATACAGCTATGATATCTGGATGCCACTGTGGACCGCATACACTGTGAATAAGCCTGTAGGTTATCAAATATCTGTATTACTCTTAAATATGTGATCTAATGGATTAAAAATGAGGTCCATTCATCAGGAACCCTGTTCAAGGGCTGGTAGATGTCATCTGATTAGGCCTCTTGTGTCTGATAAAGTGTCTGATATCATTTACATTTCAGGTATCTTAAAAATGTAGTTTTGAAAAATGGGAATGACCATTTGTTAGGGACACGAAAGATACAGGAGAGTAGAGCTGCTGGTGAGCTGGTACTGTTAAGCCTGCTCTGTAAAAGGGATATGCTGTCAAGATAATTCTCCATCTTGCTTGTTAGTTCCTGTGGAAAAGCAGGCTGTGGTTTCCCATATCAGAGGTTTTAAGCTTTCCTATGAGTACCATGATTTTTTCCCTATTAAATGCCCTTTATGCAACTGCACAAGGCAGTTTGCACTAGTACATATTTGAGTATGTTCTTCACTCTCTGTTACATAATTTCTGAAAAATGTAATTATAGTTGAATGAACTTCTGAATATTCAGAGGTATGTGGACCCGGAATAAAGTGTTTGAGTTTTCAGGGTCAGTAAACTAATGGACATTCATAGGCTTACTTGTCCTTATAATTTGACCCTTTTTCCAAGCTGTCTTGAGGAAATAGTTTCTACGTTGATTTTTCTGTCTAAAGAGGACTGTTATTGGTGTCGATGTGATTTCTTATTTCATCAGTACAAATATAAGGAAATTATTTTAATCAAATGCTGCTAAAATCAGTATTTCAGAAAATTTCACTCCATACTTTCTACTGATTCTTCACTGCCTTGGTTGAAAGATCATTAATCAAATCCTAAGAAGGCTAAAAGTCATTTAAACAAATGTCCATTTCAACAAAGACTGTTTATACTTCATATTTGAAGATCTGCCCTTAAACTTTACTATGAAAGTGCATTATCCAAATGAAAACTAGTTAATTATGGGCAATTTTTTTGTGTGATTTTACTTTAAAAAGATTCAAAAGTCCCACCAGAGCTGCAGTCTTTTTAACATTGAGCTTAAAAATAGCTCAAAAACCCAAAAAACTTTTCAGACATTTTCCTTTGTTGAAAAACAAATTCTCAGTTAGCAAAGAATCATAGAATCATTGAAGGTTAAGAGGTTGGAATGGACCTTAAAGATAATTTAATCCCAACCCAGCCCTGCCAAGGGCAGGGATGCTAGACCACTAGACCAGATTGCTCAAGGCCTTATCCAACCTGGCCTTGAACATTGCCATGGTTGGGGCATCCACAACCTCCCTGGGCAACCTGTTCAGTGTCTCATCACCCTCACATAAAGAATTTCTTCCTAATATCTAACCTAAATTTCTCCTCTTTCGATTTGCACCCATTACTCCTTGGCTTATCACAACAGTTCTTGCCAAGGAGTCCCTCTCTGGCTTTCCTGTAGGTCCCCTTCAGATACTGGAAGTGTATAAAGCAAGTTCTCACTCAACTTAATATCAAAATTAAGAGAAATACATATTTTGCAGGAGTTTCTTATGGCAGTTTATGCAACAATGTGGGAAGCAGTGAATGACTGAGACTGAAGTATTGGATGATATAGGTCACAGCAGACTCTAATACAATGATGCATGCTTTCTGTAGAAAGAATAGGAAAAAATAAATTCCATCTATGTCAGAGACACAACAGTGAAAGGCTCTGAGTGCAAGAGCTCACACACAGACTTACCTTGCATAGTAAGCTGACATCATGAATTTTATTACATGAGCTAATCGAGAGAAATAGGCTCTGTAAATTATGACACCTCTGGAAGGACAGAGGGTTAGAGCTAATGCCTTTGATTTTAAGATTTGGCTGCAATACTTAGGATTGACAGAAAGTTGCACTTTCTACAGAATTTTTTATTGCTCCCTGGGTTAATTATGTTTGGATGCAGCCTGTGCAGGGCTTTACACGATTTGTTAGATGGGGATTATCTCACTGTTACGTATCTATAAAGAAGGGCTTAAATATTAAACTATGTAATGCAAGCTGGGCTTTTGCTGGTTTTGTGTGATGTGGAAATTTTGAAACTGGATGACTAAAATATACCTGCAGATCTTAAATAAAAAATCTCAGCATTTTGGTTACTTAATATTCTCAGGAATAAGGAAAATTTTAGATTGAAGGACATTTGTTTTCTCAAGGTTTTATACTCGTCTGCCAGGGAGGAAAGCACATTTTCTTGCAGAAAGACAAGCACTCCTGAAGGGGGCTGAACTTGACATCAGAGACCACCGCAGATTCTTGAATTCTGTCATGTAATGCAAATGACCCATGCTTCTTGATGTTATTGCTGGCATCAAAAAGCAATAACCTGCATCAAAAAGGACAATTCATGATGTCATAGGCACAGCCAATTTTTAAGTTTAACTACTTTCTTCAGGAGAGATTATGGTTCTTTGACATGAAATAGAAGGAGCCAAATTGGTGATGAATGGTTTGGGGGGTTTTTTTTGACACATGAACTGGTCAGGAGTCAAAGGAAGACTTTTGTCTTTTATGTTTCATTCCATGTGGTATATATGTTTTCCATTAATATATTACCTGACTATAATATGGTATCTACTTGAATTCTGATAGAAGTAACTAAAGAAATTAAGTCAAGGAGTACAGAGAGGCACAAGAAGAACATCCCAGTTCTTTATTTTTGCTTGGTTTTAATTGATCAAAACAATGTACTGAAAATCAAATTAGATGTTTAACTTCTGTTTATAAAGGTATAATGCAAAATATATTCCAGTCTTAACAAAATGAAAATAAATATAAATGAGGATGAAAAAAAAAAGTTAAATACAAAAAAGCATTTTCAGATGATTTAATGTTGTTGTAAAATTATGAAAAATGTGTAGTAAAGGTTATAGGAAAAAAAAAAGTGAAGGTTATAGAAAGAGTTATAGTAATCAGAATCACTTCTGGCCAGATCTTAGCATGCTAACATGTTTTGGTGAAGTTAGTAAAGCCAGTAAAATATACTAAATTTACCACAAATTTCTTTATCTGCAACTCTCCAGCAGCACAAATTCTTACGGAGACCATAAGATGCCTAGATGAGGTGACAGTGTCATTTTTATATTCTAGCTGCTTTCCAGGAGGATGTGACATTGAGTTTGTGTTTCCAGAAATACGTAAAAGTGACAAATGAGTCAGATGTGAAATCTGTTTTTGCCTAGAGGTGTAACCTTATTTTGCAGCTACAGTTTTACTTGGTGTATACAGATTTCCCCGAATTACCTAAAAACAGAGGTAGAAGAAAAACACTACCCAGAAAACATTAGTGTCCATTACTTGCATTGACTTGATTCACTATGAAAATAGGAGAAGATTCAATGAAATCCATTCTAGAAAGTTAAAGCCATGCAAAGCATTGGCTTAGCCACAGCCGTGGGTGTAAGACTTTTTTTTCCTTTTCACAGGAAAACACATCTCTTCCTCCCACTGTTTCAGACTGTCTGCGGCCTGATGTTAGAATCCCTGTTGCTTGGAGCCAAAATTGTTCCGACTACCCAGAAGAGCTGAACTTGACCCACAGTTTCCTCTATCCTCCCAGTGAGCATAGTTCTTTTTATAGAGAGACCTTAGAAAGTCTTAATCAGCTGGATGTGGGTTTATGTTTAAACATACACCCGAACACCAAAACAAACTTCTTTGGATCAGCATGTTGGGCAGAAAAAGGTTTCCAGTGTTCACAGACTGACCAAAAGCAGGACAGCTGCTACTTGTATCTGAGTATTTTTGGTTAAGAACATGTAAGGGGTTTTTTTTTTTAAAAATGGAACAACTTGAATGTGATGAAAACTGGTTGGAATGATGTAAATGGTTGGAAGGAAAGGCTGTTTCTCTTCCTCTGCATAAATACTCTTTTCCTATTTTCAAATTTGATAATTATTATTTATTGAGTAGGTTTCTTCAACAAATTTGGAGATATGTTTGCAGTAACATCATGCACTCATGCTCAAATGAAAAATGTGATTGAATTACATGTACCTACAGTTTATAGTGACATATGAATCAATTGGTCTTTGTATACTATTCCATTCACTTATATTTTGGTCTTTTTATATAGACTATAATTCATCTGATCTTGAACAATATGATGCCCTTCTCACCAGCAATATTGTTCCAATGTATAAAGCTTTCAAAGGTAGGTTACAAAGTTTTGATTAATTATGATTAATTTTCTAAAAGTATTGTTCTGGATTTGATAAAGCTGTCACAAAAATTTAAAACATTAACGCATGGTGTGCTGTATATCCAGATGTTGTGAAAATATACTTAAAACTTTTTAAAAGTATATGTTTGAAAATTAATGACACAATAATATGGGGATTTTTTTTCTTTGTATAGTCCCATCTGATTTCTGCTTATCTCTGCTTACCTTTTTGCTTTTGAATTTCCTCTTTATCTCCTCTGTGCTGTCCTAACATGAAGTGCTAGCTTTGAAACTCTCATAAAAATTACCCTTGGGAAATTGCTCAAGGTGAATGGAAATGGCACTTTTTTTCCAAAATCTGAAGACCTCAACAGTATTAATCTTGCAATGCTGTTTCTATAATAGATATTTTTATTATGCAAGTGCGGTAAACTCTTCCGATTCAACCTGACTCACATTTTTTTGTAATCATTGATAAGAAATTTTCTATAACTGCTTATGATCCCATTTTACTCTTAGGCCTAGTCTCATTTTCTTAGAAAGAGCATAAAAAGAGGAATTATGTAAGGAAAAAATTGGGAAAAACTCGATTATGTAACTACCTTTCTAATATATTCAGACCTCATTTATTCATTCACTCATATAAAAAAAACAGATATCCAGAAGACCTAAGTGTCTTTAATCTTCCAAGTAAATCACAGACTGTGAAAAATCCAGTTTTTCAAGGAAAATGAAAAGTTTCTATAGAGTATAAACAAGAGGTAAATCAATAGGTGATGCCCTCAATACCCCAAACCCATCAGTTTTTTTTTTTCCCATGCCAGTTGTAAATATTTAAATAATCTCACTACCATGTATCATACAAATTGTATCTTCTCAAATGATGTCTGTGGAATTAGCCAAGTTATCTAGTGATGTTTGGTATTAGTTCTGTACAGTTAAACTAACATTCAGGTGGTGAGTATTCTTCTCACAAAACCATTATGTCAGTACCTGCTACTTGTCACACTGTAGGTACAGGCAGATCAGCCAGAAATTAATGATCTCTCAGCTGTAAGTTGAAAACCTACAGCTGAAAATTTGATCTTCAGCTTTAGATCAAATTGTTATACAGTCCAGTAGTGCAATTTGCCTTGCAGAACTATAATAGCATTTACAGCACCTCTTTCAATGGCAAGTGGGAGTGTGTCTCTTCTGATGAAATCCAAATTTTGTGTAACAGAGTTGATTTTATGGGCAGTTTAGTTCTGAGCTGTTTTTTATTAATCTACAGTGAAAACACAAACCCACTATTTTTCTTCAGTGGTGAAATTACTTTAAAGTGATATTAATTTTGCTTTTATTTTCTTTTTATGGCAGAGATCTGGGACTATTTCCATGATGTGCTTCTTCAGAAGTATGCTAGAGAAAGGAATGGGGTAAATGTTATCAGTGGACCAGTGTTCGATTACAATTATGATGGCCATTTTGATAGACGCGATGAAATTAAGCAGTAAGTACATGGAAAAGTCAGAAGTCAAACTCTGTATGACTTCCACTGTACTTCCACATTAACAAACCATTATTTGAAAAGACCAAGAAACATGGAGAATGCAGTATTCTCTTTATAATCCTGTATCCACTATTACTCATACAATAGGAAATGCTCTTGCAAGCAGCTGCAGTACCGTAGAAGTTGAAGTTCAAGTAAAGAGTAAAAAAGCTGTGCAGTTACCTGTGTATCTCTACACACATGCACAGGTACAGTCTAGTAATTAGTTTCCCAAGATTATGCCTAGATTTTAGATTTTGGGCCTCTGCATCAGAAATGCTGGGAGAATATATGACATTTAAACGTGCAGAAGACACGCTTAAGCATAATT
Source organism: Hirundo rustica (assembly GCF_015227805.2). Classification (NCBI taxonomy): domain Eukaryota; kingdom Metazoa; phylum Chordata; class Aves; order Passeriformes; family Hirundinidae; genus Hirundo; species Hirundo rustica. The sequence goes on along the minus strand of NC_053452.1, from coordinate 60,406,951 downwards.
TTCTCACTTTCATGTTGTGCTCACTCGTTTGTTGTTTCTTTCTTTGTCTCAAACTGATGTATTTCATCAAAGGTCAGATTTGTGTGTTTGCCTTCACTGATAATGTAACTGGAAATGCAAAATGTAACATTCCTGAGAAGTACCTTTGCATAACTATGGCTTACGCAGCTCACTGCAACATCTGACATGTTTATGTATAAATTAAAAAGACCAATCATTTATGTCTGTGAATAAGGATAGGAGGAAATAAAAACAGAATTAGAACACCTTAGATTAGGGAAAATACCTTGTGAGAGTAAGAGTATTTATGAAGTAGAAAGGTGCTGGCAAATCAGCACAGCTGAATATGTTACTGGAGATGTTTTATTCAGGCTAGACTTGACCACATCTGTTAAAAATGGTTTGGGGATGGGAAAATCACCCTGCCACGTATTAGGATGGTGGAAAGGAGGAGAGATTACAACTTCCTTCCAAGCAGAATACTGTAATACCCAGTTGACCACATAATGCTGCCTCCAGTTTGGAATGAGCATGTTTTAGTCAGCATGGTTAGGCAGTCATACAGAGCAGTATAATAATTTCAGTGACAGTATTTTGTTCAATACTGATCAAAAAACTTGGGAAACATTTACTTCTTATGCACAAGAGTGATCTTGTTTGCAGAATAGTAGGATGAGGGCAGCAAAGACATTTTCAACTGAGTATCCTAAACTGGTTTCCACAGCACACAGCCACAAATCACTGTTCTGGCATTTCTCAGTGGCAAGGAGTCAGAAGTTCATTTTCTCATTGCTCTCCTCCAATTCACACGGTTGAAATTCTTAGTAAAATGAAGGGCAAATATGAAGCTCTATTCTAACTCTTCCATAGGTAGAGACCTCTGGCTTTGGCAAAATGGAGTATTGACCATGTTAAGCAGTCCTGTTTCAGTGGGACTTCTTGTAGCACACAGAGTAATCCATGTATGTTTGGCTGTTTATGAAATAAATGGTGAAGCTGTCTATCCCATAAGGTATTTTTTTCAATTCCAAAAGAAATTTAAGTCACATAGTGTTGAAAGATAAATGCTGAGATAAATTCTATAAATTTCTAATTGCATCAGTGGTGTTGATACCTGATATCTCAGTAAATGCCTTAATTATGTTTGTTTTGTAGGTATGTAAACAATACAAAAATCCCTGTCCCAACCCATTACTATGTGGTTCTCACAAGCTGCAACAACACATCCTATACTCCACTGAACTGTTCAGGGCCCTTGAATGCTTTGTCTTTTATCATTCCTCATCGACCTGACAACACTGAAAGCTGTGCTGTAAGTATAGTTCTACGTTCCTGTGTGCCAATGAACTTTGTGAACTAATTCCCATTGGAATCTAGTCGTCCAGAGAATCTTGATCAGTCTGTGAAATTAACTCATTTCTCATGAGCTGGGAATGAGCTGAGAGTTAAAGCAATCACCGGAGGGGCAAGGAGCTCCAGGAGACGTAGCTGGAAACTAATGCGCTGATAGGAAGCAAGGAAGAAGAAAGGAAGGTAAGATAAGAGGACTAGGAAATGCTGTCACCTGAGAAGGGCTGAGAACAGCAGCACAGGCAACAGGGAGATGACATATCTTTATGGAAGACTGTAGGATAAACTTACTCCAGAGGTATCAGAGGACTTTGAGTTTTATTCCCTTCAGTTGCTAGAAAATTCCTTCATTTGCTTATTCCATCTCTATGAGAAATTAGATAGCAGGCGTTTGGATGGATGGATGAAGTTAAAATTCATACTTGAATGAAATAAAATCTCTGTTTACCACTAACAGTGTAAATCTTACACCTTGTAGCAAACAAAATACATGATGTGAGTGTAATATGTATTGTTGAGGCAGCTGAATGTCTATTCCACAAACTCCGGGTTGCAGAAGGTTCCTAAACTTAGTGTATATATACTGCACGAGTTGCTACACAGACTTGAATTGGTCCTCACAGACAGTTTTTATTTATAACTTTGAACTCATAACTCCAGACAGGTACAAGCTTGCCCTACTTGGAAACAACTTCTGTGTCTCCGCATTCGTAGCGTGGATAATCCACAACTTCCCAGGGAGATCTTTTTAGTTACTGAGGGTTGACTAATTATTAGAATGAATTAGTCATTAATTATTGGAATGAATTTGTCATTATACTTTGGAAATTGACTGTAATTTCTAAAGTTTAGCAATAAACCCCAAATATCTTGACATTTTATATTCATAATGTTTGGCAGTAACATGAATTTAATGGATCATTTGCATCTGAAGCACGTGTTGTTTTCATTGTTCATGAAAAAGCAAATTACCATCTATTTGCAAAAAAACCCCTTGTAGTAAAAAAACAGAAAATAACATTTTTGATTGAAAGTGGTTACAATTTAATTGTTTTCCCTGTCTAACCAGCAAGTATTGTTGCTGTCCAGCAATCAAGACTGAGCTGCTGTAAGGACTTTTTGTGAGTTGTCAGGTGCCTATTGCTTGACTGACCTGAGCAGTGCAGTTAATTTGTACTGTAACTAAAGCTATCCTTAAGTGTGTGTTTGAAATGTGACTCACGCATTTTGTAGTTACAAGTCGCAATTGCCATTTCAGCACAATTCTTCTTCTCTGTCACTTTGGAAGTGGAGACGTGGGTAGAAGAGACATCCACCTGATTCTGTTTAAATGAGATCCCTAAAAGCAAGGCTGTAAATGTGCCTAGGAAAGCCTGAAAGAAGTTTACCAACTGGCGGCCTTTAGTCTGTCGAACCAGGTCAAACATTGGTAATTGCCTAACACTGCTGCCAAATAACAGAGGGCCTTTTATGTGTTTGAAGATTGTTCTTGTTTGTTTTGACAGGAAAATAAGACTCTTTCCGAATGGGTTGAAGAAAGAGTTCAGGCTCATGCTGCACGTGTTCGGGATGTGGAGTTGCTAACTGGGCTTGACTTTTACCAAGAAAGAAATGAATCCGTCTCTGAGATCTTGAGGCTAAAGACATTTTTGCCAATATTTGAGGCTGAAAGTAACTGATTATCTTTGATAAAGGGGTCAGTGCTTGGAAGAAAGAAAATTTAAGTTATTTCACTTATTTCCTTGCTTGAGTATGTGGGAGTATTTTTCAAATTTGTGTTTTTCAGTCAAGTGTTTTGTGCCAATAGAATATGAATAAAAATTATACATAAAATTATCTAAAGTGAATTAAATTGTCATTGTTGAGCTAGGCTTTCAAAATACAGAATATATATTTTATTATGTAGAAACTAATATATGATATTACTATAAAAATACATTACATATTATATGTGATATAATATATATAATAGTAGTAGTAGTGATTTAAAAAAAATGCAGAAGGAATATATTTTATACTACACAGCCACCAGAACTGTAAATTTTATATAAAATATACAATGGAGTTGAAAAATGAAACCGTTTGAGTGGAGTGTGTGTGTTTTTTCCTCTTGTGTTTATCAGAGAGGTTATGGTTCTCTAACACAAGCATATCCTGAAATGTTCTGAATTTCTTTTTCTCACTTATTAATTCACATGGAAACATACTCAGACAGAAAAAAGTTTGTATATAGCACAAATGATCATCACCTGTGTTTTCCACTTGGGTTAATTCATTATGCTAATAACACGTGAAGTGAAGTGAATGAGCTATATTGTTGTACCCTTCAGAAACCTTAAAACATTCTGAACATGGAGAGGTAAAAGAAATGCTATACACAGAAGAATTTTGTCGTGATATTTACCTGTATTTGTGATGGTTTCCAAATGCCTGGTGATAAAAAAAATGTTTGTGTCTATTTTTAAATAGTTAAACTTGAGATCAGAGCACAAAATTAGTAGTGACATCCAAAATAAAGTCACTCTTTCTGTAGACAGAAACTCTGTAACACTGTGCTGTACACAGATTATTACTGAGAACACGTAAGTAAGACAAGACAGTGGAGATTCCCAGTAAAAGAGTGTTGAGATGAACTACTCCACTACAAATGTTGCTAAATGTATTTATGAATAAAATAATGATATTCATTAATGAAAACAGCAGACAATTGATAATTTGATTTATTGACACAGTGGGAGCATTTTAAAGAAACATGTCAACGTGTGTTTCAATTTATAAAGCTTACTGTGGACTGAAGGAGTTATGTCTGTTTAAAGAAGGAAACTTTAAACTTCCAACCTTTTCTGCACAAAAAATCCAAACCCACCACAGGACATTTTTTCCCCAAGTCCCCAAGATGATCAGTGCATGTCCACACACCAGACAGAGCTTAGCAATACTGATCTTAAAATCACGATCTGGGACCAACCTGAACATAAAGATTTTTATCTCAGTGAAACCATTACACTATCATGGAGTTGTAATTCACCACTCTACAATGTTGTGGCATCTAAGTCTGCCCAACTAAATAGGAGACTTCTGCTAAACTGCCCCCATTAAGAACACAGCTGTTTTTTCATTTCATGGTAAATCATACCCTTACTCAAATAGAAAAATCTACACTCTTACTGTAGAAGACCGGGACAAAAGAACAGTGACTAAATGTATAAAATAGGTTGGGTTTTTTTTACTCCAAAATGCTGAGAAATTCAAAAGTTAAAGTAACAACAAATAGACAATGCCAAATAAACACCATATTTAATTTAAAAACATAATCCTTCTTTCTTAATAATTCTGCTTTGTCCTGAGATGTAAGAAATTTTGCTGTTTCTGAATATTTAAAGCTTCTGTTTTCTAGAGAATTTGAGTATAGCTTTCCCGAACTGGTAAGCCCTTTGTTTCTGTGTTTTTCAGGAAGTTCTGAAACTCCCAAAACTGAAGTGGAATAGCAACAAATTAATCTGCTAACTGTAAAAGCAGATGTTGCCAAGACTCAGCTCTCAGAGCCATCTTCCATGTGAGAATTAAAAATGTAAATTCTGTAAAACATGATTTTCCATAGACCATTATTGAAGCTAAGAAACTGAGTGCTCCTGTAGACATTGAAAATTTGAACTCTGGAGGATCTTGCTGATTCCCTCTCTTATGCTTGGGTCCTTTTAAGTTTTAGAGTAACCAACCCTCTAAGCAAACTTGGCACTACCTATATCTAGTCTTCTCTCTGTAGCAAGGCAGGGTAATAATGAAAGAAAATAGACAAGAGAAACTGCCTACCCTGCTCCAGAAAAGGCAGAGCAAGGAAAAGCTTAACTAATGGGTTTTTTTAGTGAGTGCTACTGTTTCCCTAACACCGCACCCTGGCTCTGTGGGATTGTCACCATATAAAACAAACCTTTTTTGTTCACTGAATATTTATTATAGAGACTGCTGGTTTTTTGTTGTGTACCTCCCTGAAGTACCTTCAAAGCTGAGTGCAGACATGGAAGTCGCACAGAATACCCATTACCTTGGACATCTTCCCTTGAGGGAAATTATGTCAATGGATATATATAGAACGGGCTGTTTTTAAAAATTACCTTCCACACTGGTCCTGCAATGTTTGTACATAGAATGATGAGATTTTTCATATGCAACATGTGCATTTGTGGTTTTAAGTACAGATTTTTTTTCTATCCTTACTGTGCCATTTCTGTGCAGTGAGGGAGTTACTATCTCTGGGTGAAAGGCTGTCAATAGGAAGGCAAGCAAATCTATCATGCCTCTGAATTCAAAGTTTTGAGAAAAGTGGAGGCTCAGAAGTGTCCTCTTACAACAGCACTTGCCTGTCCCACCACAATTTCCCTGGGGAGGGAGCAGTGAAGACTACTGGCATGACTTTCCTTACCATAGTCTGACAGTTGCAGGAAATACAAATCCTTCCCAGATCCTGAGCATGAACCAAAGAATGGGAGTGTCCTCTGAAAGATGAAAAGTGCTGGGTGGAATTCAAATTGGTATTAGCCAGGATCAGGACTTGAGATAACTTTGGGTTTGTCACCAAACAGACTTAAAGCAAGAAAAGTGCCAAGGACACCAATTGCTTATGAATGTACATTAAGGAGATTGGCAGCTGCTGTGTCCCATAAACCAACCTTCCCACTGTCCAGGAAGCTCAGCCACTACCTGCTTTGCTTGTAATGGTTCGGAGTTGGAAGGAGAGTGAAGACTGGCTGCAAAGAAGTGCATTTCTCCAGGACTTACCCTGTGTGAGAGAAGAATGGCTAGGAGGAAGAGTACTTTGGCTTTCCAGAGGCTTTTCAAGGAAAGACAAAATTGCAGAGCTTTGGTGTCTAGCTTGCCTCTTATCAGTGAGTCAGACTGCTGCCTAAGAGATGGAACAACTCCCTAAAGGGATGCGTGGTTTTGGACAAGAGGGACTGTGCAGATTGGTGTTACAAGCCAAGAGGCTGGGAAGCTTAACCTGGGCAGGTGGCAGGCTCAGTCTTTCCTTCCTGCCAAAGAAGGGGCTCAACTAATCTGATATTTGGCAGTCAGGATGCCATTTCTCTGCCACGTCGTACCTTAACAACAGGTCCCAGAATCACAGTTACAATGGCAGTAGGAGATGATTTAGAAACAACTTTCTCAGGAAGACCATGGCTGAACAGGTGAATTTTGACAACTTGGTGACTTCAATGGGATCAACAGTTCACAAAGAGATTTGCCAACCATACTAAATCCAGCTGTGCTTGCAAATCACACAGAAAAGGCAACTGAGTTAAAAAAAAAAATTGCATGACAGTCTGTGGTGCCATATAATGGGGATAAAAATGAGCTCCATATTTTGATGGGGGCATGGGCCAAAGTTAAGTTCTGGAAATTCCTTAAATCAAAATTCCCTTTCTTTTCTCCCTCATTCTGTCCTTCAGTAACCTGTGCTCTTCTATACCTGCTTCAGAAAGGATATCCACATTAATTCAGGAGGATCTCTGAATGCCTACAAGGTCTAGTTATAGAGTAAGATGGAGGCAAAACCTGAAAAGACCTGTATGTAACTTGAAGGTTAGTCTAGATGCATTTTACAGATCGCTACAAACATAGTGGATCTTAATGCACCGAAGCTTTTTTCTCATGTTTAAGTTGAATCTCCTGTGTTTCAGTTTGTGTCCATTGCTTCTTGTCATAGCACTGGGTACCAGTGAAAATAGCCTGACTCCATCCTCTTTGCACCCTCCCTTCAGGTATTTGTACACCTTGAGAAAACCCACCCAAACTTGCAGAGGGTACACTCTGACCCATGGGATATGTTGGACACTGGTGGAGGCAGTATAGACCTCTAATGAGTACTCAGCAGTGGGAATGCCTCAAAGGTCCAAGGCTAAGTTTTTTGCTTTTTCAGGAATGCTTTTTGAAGCATTTTTTATACTGCTCTGATTTTTTTGTTAGTGGCAGAATACAAGCCTGTTATTCTGTAGATAGGATACAAGTTTTCTTGTAGTCCTGTAGTTTAGATATGTCAGACTTTTTAGTATGAGCCACTTAACACTCATCAGCACAGATGAAAGCTGTGTCAGTCGGCTGTAAACATAAAAGACTCAATTTGACCAACCAAAAAATTCCCTGACAACTATGGGAATGAAGAATCTTTCTGTCCTTCTCTTCATATCATATACAGATCATACCACAGAATTCGCTCTCAAATCTTAGGAGTAACCAGCTCCTCCAGGGAAGAAGGAGAATTTATGGGGAATTGCTGAGAAAAAGCATTTTGAAAAAAAAAGCTCTGTTTGCTTCTCAGGCAAGCTAGTGAATGTAATTTCCATCTATTCAGCTGTGCTAGTATTTTTTCCTCATTCCTATTTGTTGTCAGGGGAAAAGCTGATGGAATTGTGTCCAGCTACTAAAACTACATCTGTGAATACCATTTCTATGATCTCTAGAGCATTAGAGGGATATCCCCATTAGCCAAGAATGCAAAACATGATTCAGAAATTATAGTAAGTTTTAATTTCTCATTATGATTTTCTCATTCATTTTAGGCAAAAGGATAGCTTTTCTGCATCTGTAAACACAGTTTCAAGAAGTGGCATATTCCAAAGAGGTTCATTTGCAGCCCTCCTTTCCACTCTTCCCCAAGGGGCACTGTCTGCATCTTTTAATCTCATTAGTTTATATTATTTTTAATTTTTTGTTCAGATTACAGATGCTGGGTATCTCCCTAACAACATTAAGCATTCCAAATGAATCTCCAGTTACAAAGATGAGGAAGGTCAGAAAGAAAAACACTCTCTGAATGCAGAAAAACCCAGAATATTGAATTTTTTGTTCTTTTGCATTTTTAAAAGCTTAACTGCAGACCCATGGGAAAGGTGAGTTCAAGCTGTTGCTTACTCTAATTCTTTCCACAGAATGAGAAATCTTGCCTCATTTCCTTTACTCAGTTATGAGTTAGATCCACATTTTATGTGGTATGCAACTCAGTCTTATGAGCAGTACAAACTTTTGGAAAGAGTTTAGCTGCATAGGCTGAGGAAACACATTATATGAGCTCATATTTGTTTTGGTAAATTTTAATTTTGTATCAGAAAATTTTAATTTGTGAATATTTTCAACAATTTTAAGGTGCTGTTTGGTGTATCAAACTTGCTTTTGGTAGTTTGGCAGCAAATAATTCCCTGTAATCTTGATTCCTTAAGGTAGTGCCAGACAGAGTGACAGCAAACAGGATGGGAAGGCAGATGGCAGGGAGGCCTGTTTCTAAAAGGACCAGTAATGTTTCCTTAGGAAAATTATGGGCTGTGGTGGGCACAAGGACTGGTCCGTGACTTCTCTTTATAGTTGACTTACAGTATTGGGTAGAAGAAGAAACAGCCTAAGTTCCTGGGGTTTTTTGTGTGGTGTGTTACTGGCTGTGTTGGCTGTCTGACATCTTTCCCATGGTTCCTGCATTTCTCTTACGCCAATGTGCATCTTTGTCTCTCCCCAGCGCTGGTCATGTTTCTCCCCATCGTCTGTGTCTCAGTGTGATCTTCGTCTTCTCCAGCTGGTGGCACTTGCAAGGAAACAAATCTCAGCTCTGTTCTCCAACTTGGCCCTTAGCATATGGCTTCACTGCTCATGTGCCAACCACACTTCCTAAACCATTAATTTGGAATAAAGACAGTATGTGAACTAATTTCATGCTCAGTCTTTGGGACTCTGATCACTGCCACCCATGCCTTCTCAGACCAGAAATCATATTGTTTCTGCTACTCAGGATAATCAGAATGTTTAGTGTAGGAGTGATGAATTTAGTCATTAAAATCACACAGTTTCTGACAAAGGAATAGAATGAGCTATGGGAAACCCAGAAATAAGCATTTTTCCATCACAAAAGTCTTTAACATTTTATAACTTGCATGGCATAACTATTCTCTGAGATACAGATTGAATTTAATGTAATTGTATAAAGATCCTTAGAAAATTTCTGTTGGTCTGAATGACTTGTATTTGAGAATTTCTAAGTAAAAACTGAAGTTTAAATAGTTTTTCTTTTAATGTCTTCCTCGCAAGCAAAATGAGAAGAGAAATAATCCAGCAAAAATGTTGTCACTGGTACTGCCAGCTATTCTATCTATTATTAAAAGCTACCAAATATTACCAGAAATACTGCATAAAAGCAATGTGAAATCTTTATATAGAAATAAAACTAGAATAAAATATTTTTGTATCTCACATAATAAGCAGCATATATTTCAAAGCAGCAGGGAGAAACTGCTACCTGCTGTTAGTGCAATTATGGAAAGTTCCCTCTTTCCCATCTATGAATAACCTAATTCAACCATGGGCATAATGCTGCAATATTACTTGACAAATTTGCTAATTGATTGCTGTAAAAAATGGCAGCGTTTGAAACACAATTGATATATGTCATAAAATCAAAAGGAAATCGGTATAATTCCAGAACAAAATGAAACCCACTGTAAGAGAGATTATATTTTTTCATAGGAATTGATTTTCTATTTTCTATTACGTGTTTCTCTGCTGTGATTAATGCAGAATAACTTCACTGCAAAACAGCACTGAACAAAGTTTGTTCTGGCTGAAGCTTCTGCTTTATGAATCACTGAATCCACAGTCTACTTCTTGTCCAACCAAGCTGCACAGCTATTCTGGACAGCTATAGCATGGGATAATGACATATGGGACATGACACATCAGTGTCCTGTTTATGCTCAACGTTTTTCCTGTGTGGCATCTTGGTTTGTTTACTGAGGTTTGAGGTTAAACTGAAGAAAACTGTGATTTCCTCCTTGTCTCTGATAATCCATTTGCTTTTTAACTGCTCAGTGTCCTTTTTGAACTGCTGTCATCTTGTACTTTGAAAGCAGATAAGGTGTTCCATGTGTGTTGGTGTCTATACAGCCACGGGGGCTTGGCTGCACTGAGGAACTGTGGTGATACCCTAATAGCCAAGTAGAGCAGAGAAAATAAAGAATGGCATAATTACTTCTTCAGATATTAATTCAGAATGGTTTCACATATAGCTGCTTATGGGTTTGGCCAGCTCAGACACAAAGGTTGTGTGTAGACCTGGAATGACCATCAGTGGCAGTGAAACTTCCAAGAACGTGGTCTTGGTCATCCTGAAGCCTGTACAGAGTGCACACAGGGCTTCAGAAAGCTCTTATGTAACAGAAAACTTGCTTCAAATGAGGAAGGGTGTGACTGCCATTGGTGACACCTCCTGTCCTGGATTGCCCGTAGATAGACGGCTTGACAAAGGGTGATCCACATAGCTTTCAGAGGTAGTAGCTGGAGGCAGAAAGAGTAGAGCTCATGTAAGGCTGGCAAATACACACTGATGATACATTTTTGTTGTTTTTTAGTACAAGAAAGAGACTTCAAAATGTAAGGAAACACTGTAATTCCATATAGGTGTGGGGTGATTTCATTTTGGAGCAAAAGCAAAGGAAGGCTCTGATATATGGAAAATTAAATCCCTATATGCTTACCTACTTTAATCTCTTCACAAACAACATGAGATTTTAAAATCTTTTCTTGTTTACAGAGCAAACTGGAACCTGAGAGGAGATTAACTACTCTTTCTAGCTGTATTGCTAGGAGAGACAGTAGGGATGAACAGCAGAGGGAAAAAAAAAAAAAAAAAAAAAAGAAAGAAAGAGTTGTTTATAATGTAGAAATACGTTAGCACCAAATAATAATAGTGATACATGAATTTTCTAGCAGTAGATTCCAGCTAGAAATCAGAAGACAGATTCTCAGCAGTAGGCTTCTGGAAGAGCTATTCTATGACAATTGCAAAGGATGAACAAAAGTACTCTAAAGTAAAGAGCTTGCTCAACCTCTGAATCAGCCTGTTACCTATCATAGCAGCAACTGCCTCCACGACTCACTTGAGCCTGTGTTCTTTGCCTCAGTGTATAATGGTTAAGTGAAAGAAAAAAAAGGCATTTTACTTTAGGAAGGTAATGCAAGACATGTTTGATTGATATAGTGATTAAGGATGTTTAACAGAAATTAACATCTCAAGTCCTTGCCAACCAGTAAATTGAGAAACTTGCCTGGCTTTAGTGCAATTTAAATAAAAAAGAATCCATGTGGTCAGGATTTGTATGAGCACTGCTGGTGCTGCCATTTCATCAGTCCTAGCTCATGCTTTGCTTTGGTTGCTTGTGAATCATATTCCTAAACATGTGGATAGGAAAACTGCTTGCTTTACTTCCAGCTGTGTTTGCAAAGTTGGGAAGAATGACAGAAGGCATCATGCTGGGCCAGAAAATGTCTGTACAAAGTAGTTTTGACTAGCTATGAGGAAAAACGCATAGATAGAGTTGGTCAGAAAAAAACTTAATAAAACTTATTTGGGTTTAGTGGGGGGGTTTTGTGGGTTTTTTTTGTTCTTGTTATTTTTGGGGGGCAGGGTTTTGTTGTTGTTGTTGTTGTTGGTTTTGGTTTTGGTTTTGTTTTTAATGAATAAGTCAGATCCATGAAATTAAATAATTTTGCAGAGTCTGAATTTGCTTTCAGGGTGTCCCAATACAGCCACGTCAGCCAGACAATTTTCAGAAAAAGGTTAGATCCCATCACATCATCTCCATGGCTTTTTTTTTCAGACTTCTCCCAAGCTGACAAACAACCTGAACTCACTGGCTGACAGTCATATTGCTCCATGGCCTGCTGAGGTGACAAAATCCAGAACTGGAGCAGCTTACAGGCATGAACTTGATGCCATATTTTGTATAAAGTTGTACAAAATCTGCTGCTTGTTTTGTATTTTCTCTGTCTGATGGGTCCCCACACCTGAAAGACGGCTCTGACCTGCGGCAGAATGAGAGGTTTTGAAGTCCCAAAAATTCCCTGAGGACAGGAAACATTTTCCAGTGCAGCATTCCTGCCATGACTCTCCTCTTTAGCACATCCAAAACTCATGCTGTTGTCCTTGCTAGCTTTGCCAAAATCCTATTCCAACTCCTCATAAGAAAAAGATACATGAACTTTTGTTGGAACATATACAGAGACTGGGCAAGGCAGCCTGGCTAAAAGGAGAACAGGCACATGATGGAGGATGTGGTCTGCTCAGAAACTTTCATGTCAGAGAAACTGCCATGCAGGTCATTTCTATTTGTATCTACTGAGAACAGTCAGAAGATAGAGAAGAACTGTAGGAGCCCAAAGGCAAGTATACTTATTAAATTTCCTAGATGTGAGATATGATGACTGGGTGACTATAAGGTAACTATCATAATAGCTTGGTCCCTACAACTTTTATTATATTGGATGCAGCAGTTCATCACTATTTATCAATATCATTATTTCATTAGTGTCAAAAAACTTCTTAACTCTTATGCTAGGATTCTTGACCTGCCTGTATTATGACTTGCAGGATTCCAGAGTAGCTGAAAAAAATATTCTTCCTTTCTGTCCACCTTTCACTTATCTATGGGATACACAGTGCATAAGATAAACACTAATTGCTGATATATAAGCTCAGAAAAAAGATCAGAGGGAAAAATTTTTATATCACAGAATCACAGATTTTTTAGGTTGGAAGAGACCTTTAAGATCATCGAGTCCAACCCATCTCTAATACCTCAACTAGACCATGACACCAAGTGCCACATCCAGTCTTTTTTTAAACACTTCTAGGGATGGTGACTCCACCACCTCCCCAGGCAAGCCATTCCAGTACTTTATCACTCTTTCAGTGAAAAACTTTTTCCTAATATCCAGCCTATATCTCCCTTGTCGCAGCTTGAGACTGTGTCCTCTTGTTCTGTCCGTTGTTGCCTGAAGAAAGAGACCAATCCCCAGCTGTCTACATCTGCCCTTCAGGAAGTTGTAGAGAGTGATAAGGTCATCTCTGAGTCTCCTTTTCTCCAGGCTAAACAGCCCCAGCTCCCTCAGTCGTTCTTCATACGGCTTGTGCTCCAAGCTCGGGCTGATGCATGAGGTAAACTCCTAGGATGGGGCTTTGGATTTTTATACCATAGAGGGGAAGAATGAGCAGATTTACTGCCTTGTAGCTTTTAACATTAAAAATGTTGGTCCAAATTCTTCATGTAAACCACGCAAGGATTCAGTATTTATATAGTTCATAGGCTGCAATAAATGCTTACTTGTCTCTGTTCCTCATATAAAATTTGTAAAAAGATTGATGTGTGGCATGCACTTTGAGGCTTTAAGCTGACATACAGAAGGAAGTACAGTAATATCTTCCTTGCTTCCTCAAAATTAATTCCATTAATATCTATATTCCAATAATTAGTGGAGAATCTGAAAAATAAAAATATTTGCTAACATGTAGGCTTTTGTAAACAAAGTACAGGCTGGATGGAGTACAAGGGCAACAGCACTGCTGGAGCTGACCATCAGTGTTTGGGATTCACCCCACCTTATAACCTGATGCCACCTGATTAGTTCTTTTTTGAAACTAGTGGTTGTGATAAGAGACCAGGTCACAGTGGGATCCGCAGGTGTTGGTCCTGTGTGAGTCAGATTCCTTATAAGTTTGGTCTTCCTGATTGATCTCAGGTTTTTGAGTTGGATTTCCTCCTGAGAGACGTGGAAAGGGAGAGGCGTGGGGCTCCTGTAAGGAGGGCTGTAACAGAAGCCAGAGGAAATGTCTCTGTGAAGCAGTAGGAAGAGGAACTATGACTTGTTGTATACATGGAGAAATTGTCTATGTTGTTTCTGTAGAAAAGTTAATCTGCATTTACTGAATCCTCTTAGACACTTCCATTGCTCTTGAAGAATGCCAGGAAGAACATAGAGCTATGCCCACAGTTTCTCTTGATTCATAATTCTTTGTACATGATCTGAAACCCCTTGGGGCATGGTGGATTGCTAAACCAGAAGAATATGGACATTGGCTTCTCTCAATTAAAACACATCATTACTTCATCTTAAGGAAGTGGTTGCCCTATGTCTCTTCTCCATGGAGAGAACTGACATATATACTCTTGACCTCTTTCTAAATAGGCTAAATTAAAATCATATTTTGAAGTTCAAAATATAAATTCTCATCTAGCTCTTTGCTGAGCTGTTCTAACTGTGTGTTAAAGGCATCACTATGAACTGACTTGCTGTCAGTGAATGCTACTGTGATTATCAACACTAAACATTTCTAATGGGGTAACAAATGCTGTGCCATGTTCAAAATGCCAGCAGTCACCACTGTTTGTGTGCTTCCTCTGCAAATTATTCTGCGGTTCAGAAGATAACTTTTAGGGTAACTAAGTTCAACAACCCCACAGTTAGTTAATGTCCTGAAATCGTTACAGCAGATACCTTCCAAAGACAAGCAATTCTTCAGAGACAAACTGATTTACTAACAACTTGTAAGCTATGTTTTTAGCATATCTGGTATGTAGAACTTTTGGAACTTTCCATGAAAATAGAACCCCAGACAGAAATAAACATTAACTAAAAGCCCACCATGTTTCTTTCTGGGGTGAGGATAAAATTACTTTTAGACATCACTAACATCCTGGTTGAATCAATTCAACCTCCCTAAAGTCAAATACATAGTTTGGTTTAGTTGAACATATCAGCTTTTAAACACTGACAGTCTTAAGAAACCCTAAAAAGCTGATGATAAAATCAGTTTGCTTTTTTTCCTTCATATTTTCTTACAAAAAAGTGAAGAGAAAACTTAATGCAAAAATTGGCTTTTAAGCCTGGCTCTAGAGTAGTTGTTTGTCAGGTAAATTTCATACATCTGCCTTTTGAGATATTTTTGTCTTTTTCCAGCTTCTAGGTCCTAGCAGGAAGAACTCATATGAGAAGGCAACACTATGTCTGCATTACCTATGTATGCATATCCTACAGTAAGTAATGCTTAGCCAAGATTTGCTCTGTCATGAGAGATGGACTACTGAGAAACTGGGGACAAACAAATTTCACCAAGAGAAGTAAATATGGAACAAGCAAATCTTTCTCTGGCATCTCAGTCTGGCTGTGACATTTCCACATAGAGGAATTACTGATTTAGTTTAATGTAGATATCTGCAAAAAAAAAAAAAAAAAAAAAAAAAAAAAAAAAAAAAAAGTTAACAGACTTGACAGAAATTATTTGGGAGTCTTATAAAGGATGTTTTACTCTAGTCCTCAGAAGATGCATCTGCCAATTAAGCTGAAACAAAGAGTGAATTAAGTAGCAAATGGGCTCAAGAGCCTGCTGCCTGAAATAGTTAGTGCTGTCTTCAGGTCAGCAGAGGATTGGTTGCTGTGTTTAATAATGACCTGGTTTTGGTTATTCTGCTTCCTGAATAGACACAGGAGTATTGCCTTCCCCTTCTCTTCTTACAGGAAGGTATGAAAGGAGAATTGTAGAGACTTGAAGGTGTGTGGTTTTAGTATTCCTTTATACTAATTGTGGTGTCAGTATTGACTGTGTGTCCCCTCAGGACTGATTTAGCACAGGTTCCCTAGATGGGGTCTGTCAGCCTCACCTGTAGACTTCAGTTCTCTTTGTCCACCATATTGTGACTCTTCAAAACAGACTTCAGCTCTGCTCTGAAAGCAGAGCAATGTGTTGAGTTTCAATGGCAAGAAGAATATGGGCAATGACTTCTGACTCTCAGTTAACGCACATTCTTACTTCATATTAAGGAACTGTTTGCCCTACCCCTTGTGAGCTTCTTGGCTTCTGAAAATCATGTCTGGGGTACGTTGCATAGACCTTGTATCAAACTTGGAAGGATGCACTTCCTGGTATTCTCCACAGTCGGAAATAGCTGTACTTCCTGACACCTAGCTCCAATGACTCTCTAGCCAGTCTCTTAATGATGCCTGGGTCAGGCGTAATATGCCCAGGCCATAGAGTAGCAGGGATTCAGCCGCAGGCACCCTGATAGAGACTTCATGCAGATTCTCCAAAAATATTTATTTAAACATGCATTGGTGGGCTTCTTGCCTGGGACATGTCCCAGAAAATGGTTTCATTTTATGACTCCGGAGTGGCTTTGCCAGAAATAATTTCTCATCCCTTTGTAAATATTTCTAGTATCTCATTTGTAAACGCAGAGGGAGACTAAAAGAATAATACTAAAATATTCTCCCAGAATTTCTATGGGTATTTTTTTTGTCACGAGATCTCAAGAGGAAGCAGCACAGGTTAGCAGGGTGACAAAGCAGAGTTGAAGACTCCAGGTTTGAGGGAGTACTGTGAGCTCAGGTGCTGGCCACACTCACACTGTTTGGAGAAGGGAGTGTGAACATTTCCTATCATAAGATCATGTTCAACTACTTGGTGTATTTTTCTGCATGTGCATCAAGTCAGAAGAAGCACAGAAGTAGAATGGGTGAGCAAGAGGTGTGTGTCAGCGAGCAGCTCAGGCATAGACTGACTTGGAAGTCCAAGGACAAGCATTCATTTCTGACAGCGTAATGTAAGAGTTGAATATTAGATAAATCCATTGGAAAAATTAGTCTCCCTGAGAAAACATGATTCTAGTCAGCTTCCTCAGAGATTATTAGCTCAAAAAACCCATGTTTTATTTAAAACTTATGTACAGATGTTATTCTTAAACAGTGTTTAAGCTTTCAAAATGTTTGCACAGAGACCTCTCAGGATTGCAAAACCAGCTGTCCAGTAAAAGGCTGTGATCGTCAAATCTTCAGAAACATGGCGTATTTATTGCTGTCACAGTTCTGAAGAACAGAAATACCACAGCTATTCAAGTTACTTGGAAGCTTTATGGATGTCCTTTTCATGGAGAAAAAATTTGATCAAAACAACAAAAGTTTTTAATTATTAGGTGTTTTGTTCTATTGAATTGGATCATCTGTCAAAATTAAAATGCTTGAACACAAGGCACTAAAATTCAGATGGATGAGAAATAGCATCTCCACCACTAAAAAACAAAGATAAAATTTCCCCCTTTCTTTGCATCCGGGTACTCCCCTTTGTCCATCCACTTGTCCCTCCCTTTTTGAGATCTTTGAGTTTTATCTCTTGAGTTTTCCAGTTGGCCTTAACATTATATTTGCCAAGTGTAACATTAATGTTAATAATGTTAATATTGGTGTTAATAATGTTAAATTCCCATCTTATACCTTCTTTTTTTTTTTTTCTTTTTTTTTTTTTTTAAGAACACATGCTTTTCCTCTTAATAAAAGGATGTAGTATTTTAATTTTGTGTATTGAGTAATATTGTATTTTAAAATACCAGATGTTTCCTTAAATACGCAACAAGTTCCTGGATCATTTGTGGTTTCTTGAAGCACCGGAAGAAACAACTTGCAATGTGAAAATCACAAAATCTTTTTTGATGCTAATTCTGGGCAGCCTGACTTAAAGCATCATTCCAGGTATTTTTTGGAAGTAAAGATTTCTTCCAGAATCTTGTTTTGATGACATTTTAGTAGGTTTATATGAAATAGGTTTTGTTCCAGCAGTGAAATACAAAGTGTTCCAGTACTTGTTTCCAGTGAAAAGGTAGTGAATGCCAATGCTTGTAAGCTGTTGAAAAAGAGAATGCAGCATCTGAATGGTAAAGCCACTACACAGGACATAGAACTTCCTCAAATTATATCGACCTACATATTTTACACAGTGACAACAATATACTAATATTTAAGGAGGTATTTCTTCACCAAGAGTTAGAATGCAGAATTTTGTACAACAGGATGGGGTAGATCCTAAAATAGATGTATGTTTAAGGAGTGGTTAGATATGATGAAAAATTATCTCAAACAGTATTTAGCAGGAGACTTTCCCCCTGGCTCAAAAATCTTCTCAGCTGCAGATGTTTGACCACTGTCTATCCTAATTTAATAGAGCAGTTTTTGTACTTCTAGAGATGAAATAAAAGTGGATCTCAAAACTGTTTCTATGATTTAGAATATAAATTTGTATGGAGCTGCTGAATGCCCATTTCTAAATTCCATATGCGTATTTTTCAAATCTCTGCCCCCAGCTGACCATCTGTTTTAAAGCCTTTTTTTTTCCCCATCCTGGTTTGTGCTGAATCTTGCTCACTTCAAGATGTCAAAAATCAATGAGAGGTAAGGGGATATTTATCTTAAATCATAAGACAACATTTAACTTGTGAAAGAACATTTTATCTTCTTTAAATCACCCTCTAGCTGCAGTGGACGTTGCAGTACCTACACTATTGCTTTGCTCTGGACTCCTTCTAGATTGATAAGCACTGCTTTTAATATTATTATGAGCACCACTTAATTAACCTTCCAGGTCTTCAAGAAACCACTCGGGTGGTTTACTTTAATACTGTATTCCCTATCCCCGCCTTCCTCTTTTTTTTTTTTTTTTTGTTGTTGTTGTTGTTGTTGTTGTTGTTGTTGTTGTTGTTGTTGTTGTTGTTGTTGTTGAACATTTTTCCACCATAGGTACCAAAAAATTCTTCCTGATAAAAGGCTTGATCGTGCAGATGACTTAGATATAGTTGGTAGATTGGGTATTGAAATTGTATTTGCTGGAGAGATTACGCTGAGAGGAGCATAATGATGTCTGCTTGGGTAGCATTAAAGTATTAAAACATCTTATAGTCTGCGTCCCAACAAATCCTGCCAATATGTTGTCATCATACCAGGATTTTATAGTTTAAAGAAGTATTTTTTTCTAAAATCAAATAGAGGCATTTTTATATAGCTTAGAGAAACAGGAAATCACTGTCAAGCAATTATTCCCTATTGCTAAAGGACTTTTCATATTTTTCTTCTAATGTTGCCAGCAATCTAACAACCATTAATAGTTCTTAAATTTCCAATAATATATGCCAAACTAAGATTGAAAGGAGGAACAATTACACCATGTTTCAATTATACAGCAGTTACTAGGTTATCAGTTTATTATCTATAGATTAATTTTTTTTTTTTTTTTTTTTTTTGGAGACCAGCAAAACAACTAAAAAATGGATAATCATTTGCAGAAAAAAATTTCTTTCTGTATTTATTAAAAAGGGTGTGTTGGGGAGTAAAATTAACAGATTTAGAAGCAAGTAGGTATAAAGGACTAATTAATTTTTCCTGAAAAGAGACATCTTGATGCTAAGCTCAGAACCTGAGTCTTGCAATGTTTGCCTTGAAACTCTGCCTTGCCCTTGTATCTTGGATCTTGCTCGGTTATGTACTGTGCCTTGATGCAAATTGTTCAGTCCACACAGTTTGATATGCCCATAAATGCCATGATATTTCTAACTTCATCTTAGGCATTACTCCCAGACATAATAAAACAGTTCTCAGATATACCTCCAGTTTCATTTGCTCCTCTCATTAAGGACTTCTTGCATTTTTGTAAAGTTTTAGACATATTTTGAATGCTAAATAAAACTACCCATAAGGATATTTCAGAAACTGCTAATTTTTCAACGATTTCTAGACTACTTTACAATGCAATGCTCATACAATGCCAGAGAAGTCCTTACAGTAGGAGCTGAGAAACAGCTTCAATTAGCTCCTATAAGGTAGAGTCCAGCGTTACATGGATCAACAATGATCTTTAACAAGCAGCTTCAGACTTTCCTAGGGCTCCTGGTCTTTTTCATGGTTATGGGAATTCTGCTGCCGATTAGAGTCAATGCAACAGGAAATACTGGCCACAGCCACCAACCACTGGTTTCTATTGCAATGTAAGGGTCAAGGCTCAGCCAGCCTGGAGCTGATTATCACTGGCAACCTCACAAGGTGATGCTCCTCTGCCTGCAAGCTCAGTCTGTCCCCTTGCTGTGGGAGCAGCAAAAGCATCCCAACTCTGGTGCAAGTGGATAGTCCAGTTGTGCTAGACAGTGCAATTTACAGACCCTGTCACTAGCCACAGCTCCCAAGTGGGCCACAGTCACCTCACACACAGGGGCCAGATGAGAGCACTTGGTGTTTGCTCAGGTCTTTCCAAAACCAGATGTTTGGTGGAGATTTTGTCGAACTAAAAAAATGCAAGGAGGAAGCATTACAAGCTGTGACATGCAGCAGCATGGAAAACTTCCCGTGTTTATCTTTTTCTTCTATGACATAAAATTTATGTTTGTTTAGCTTTGCTGCAGCCACTAAAAGCTGAGCAGCTAATTAAAATTGATAATCTCTGATGACTCCCTTTGCAGATAAGGCCTCCAAACATGAAGCTGACGTTACTGCTATACTCCCTTGACATTTGGTTGGGTAGCTTGATTCAGTTACTGCTGGCCTGGCAGCTGTGTTTGCAGCAGCCCTCACTTCTTCAAAAGCTTCCTCAGCATATGTTGAAATGGCTGCAGCCAATTTTCGGAATTTGGTTTTGCAACTGCAGCAATCTCTGCAATTAATTTGTTGCACAATGATGTCTTTTTCACAGATTTTTCAAAATGGTGTTGACTGCTATCTAACAATCTCACCCCAAAGAGACCAAGCAGATGTGGTTTAGTATTGGGAATGTTTGCCTCTTCCCCCAGTATTCGACAGATGTATTCAGATACATTTGATTTCAGATACATTCAGTGTCAAAACTTAGTCCTTTTTGGTTTTCCAGACTCTCTTGTCTAGAGACACCCTGTCAGTCAGCTGAAATGAGCTTACTTCTCACTGTCAGGTTAATTATTTTCCATGCTGGTTAATTATTTTCTATGCTTAGCCTGAAGTACCTTAACTATTTGTATTGTCACAGAAAGAAATTATAAAATTGATGCTATTTCATGAATATTTGTACACAGAAGAGTAAGTGTTAATGAATAGTTAATGGTTAATAAATTAACAACTCAGAAGTGAGCTCCAGCTGCACAATATCCTTTCTTTCTATGGAAAAAAAAAAAGGCACCTTTTTTTCTGCAATATAGCTATACATAATTTTCATTGAATCATCATCATACAATATGTGCTCTTCAAGTTTTTGAATGGGTGACACTTAGGACAAGAAAGATTTCAATTTGAGTTATACTTAAAATTAATAAAAATATTTCTACATACAAAACCAGGGAAATGAAAAAAAAAATTTTGTAAAAAAATCCTGTAAACTTTTAACTTCTCTTTTTGTTTGTTTGTTTGTAGAGAAAAAGCATTTACTTTCTTACTAGTGTGACTGGAAATAGAAAAAAGAAAA
Organism: Hirundo rustica; assembly: GCF_015227805.2. Taxonomy (NCBI): domain Eukaryota; kingdom Metazoa; phylum Chordata; class Aves; order Passeriformes; family Hirundinidae; genus Hirundo; species Hirundo rustica. Next base: position 60,385,548 of record NC_053452.1, on the reverse strand, counting down.
GATTTGAACTTAAACATATGACTGCAGTCTTTTCATTTTTATTTAAAAAAAAACAAACAAACAACACTAAAACAATTTGACTATGTCAGTTCATATGAGAGTTTTTAAATTATTGAGCAATCCATATTCAATTTGCAACTTTCACATGCCAAAATCCTTGAACATACAATAAGTAATCTGCTCAGCTGGACAGCTGTTTGAAATACCACGCTAATGGAAAAAAGGAGGTTTTTAATGTAGGCTCAAGGGCTTAGTTCTCACAGTTTCTGTGGCCTTTCCCTTCCCTTTGCGACCAAGTGAAACATTAGTGTAGAAATTCTCAAGACTGCACCTATGGAACCTCATTAGATGACAACAGGCATGTGGAGGCAGCCCTGCAGTGACCCTCAGCATGCTGTGAGGTGCAGCAGCACTACAGAGCAGCAGCAATGTACATGTTGCATCTTTGCAATTGTTTTTAATGGGAAGTTGTACTGACAGCTTGTTCTTGCAACTCAACCGAAACAGTAAGCAGTGCAACAACATTTCAACAGGGATCAAGATCAATTCTAAAGGAAGTTTTCATTTCACTGTAGCTATTTTTTAGAAAATAAGGATTTTTGTCAGAAACTATGTGCTCCTCTCTGAGCACATTGACAGCTAAAATAAATCTGACATAGACTCCTGAATCCCTAGGAAATCAAACCCACCATCCCATTAGAACTGAAAGACTAAGCCTGATGCCAATATACATAATTGTATATAGGAAATATGTATAATATACACATGTAGTATGTACATATATATATGTACATAACTGTATATAGTATAAAAACAAATTACGGAGAATTAGATACTTTTAGTAATTTTAAGCTTAGGCATATTTTGCAAGTCTGGATGCTGCTCAACACTTACAGATCTATTACAGAAAGGAGGAATGACCCACATCTGGAGTCAGCCCTGCAGTCAGGACACACACAGGGTGAACTGTCTTATCCCGTGAACAGTCAGGGTGTGCACAAACATCTCTCTCTTGCCAAACAAGCAGGGCTGAATTTAATGGGAAGTGACACCTTGGAGCCAGATGGTGCCAGTCCCAAGAAAAGGCCCTGAAGGACACCAAACATGGATTTCACCCCAACAATGTCAGCCCTCTGAACAGGGCCTGGCTTGGGGGCAGTGAGCCCAAAGTCACAGAACCAGAGAACATGCTGAGTTGGAAGGGACCCACAAGGATTATCAAGTCCAGCTCCTGAGCCGGCACAGGATCATCCCCAAGAGTCACACCACGTGCCCGAGGGCATTGTCCAAATGCTTCTTGGGCTCTGTCAGGCTTGGTGCTGTGACCCCTTCCCTGGGGCGCCTGTTCCAGTGCCCAACCACCCTCTGCGTGAAGAATCTTTTCCTGATAAGCAGGAAAGATACCTAAACCTCCCCTGAAACAACTTCAGGCCATTTTCTTGAGTTCTCTCGCTGGTCACCACAGAGAAGAGATCAGCGCTTGCCCCTTCTTCTCACGAGGAAATTGTAAAACTGGGATGTCGTTCTCCCTCAGTCCCCTCTTCTCCTGGCTGGGCAGACCAAATCACCCCAAGGGAGTCGCAGTGTCCCCTGGGCGGGCGATGAAGCCGCCTGCTGCGCTGCGCCCCCGGTGTGCGGGCACTCGGTTGGCCTGATGCCCCGCGTGGGGGGTTTCCGTGGGCATCCGGCAGGCACTTACGGACGGGAGGGGAAAACCTCCTCGGGAAGGGGCGAAGAACTGCAGGCAGGGACGGAGGGAAGCACCTTGCGAAGGAGACCAGCACCCGGGAGCAAACGCGCACCGGGGGCTGGCTGCACCGGCAGTGGGACTTAGAGCGGGACTCCCGCCTCCGCGCACACCTGTGCCGCCACCACCGCCGCCGCCGGGCGGCTTCGAGGAAAGCCGCGCCTCCGCCCCCGCCCGGGGACCGGGCAGCGGAAACTTTCTCCGCGCTCCCTCGTAAACACGGCCCGGCGCCCTCCCCAGGACGCTATTTCGGAGCAGCGCGGTGTCCTCCGGCCCCGCACCGCCTCCCTGCCCTGCCCTGCCCTGCCCGCACGGAGGGGCGGCCGCAGCTCGCCCTCACCTGCGGGGAGGACCGGAAAGCGGGGTGCCGCCGAGCCGGAGCGGGCGGGCAGGGAAGGAAGAGAACACCCCGCTCCCCCCTCCACGCCGCTGCCGGCGGGGGAGCGGGGGCCGCCAGTGTCCGCGCTCCGGGCGGGGCGGGGCGGGACCGGGCCGCCGGGCTATTAATATCCGTGTCCGGGCGGGCGGAGGACAGAGCCGCCGGGACCATGCAGGGGAACGGGCAGCAAGCGGGGAAAGGCCACGAGGACTACCTGGATGGGGTCGGGGCGGCTGATGGCGGGCTGCAGGCTGCGGCTGTGCCCATGCTGCCGGCCATGGAGGTGGCCGAGGAGCCGGAGAAGCCTCCGAGCGGCAAGAGCAAGGATCCCAACACCTACAAAGTGCTCTCCCTGGTAAGGGCCGGGGTGCCGCGGGGCTGGGCGGGCGGAGCTGGGTGTCAGGTCGCCAGCGGGAGCGTGGGGAGCCGTGCGGCTGGCGCAGGTGTTTCGCCCGTCTCTTAAGCTTCGGGAGATGGCAGACGAACCCGTGACACGACCTTAGTAGCCTCGGCGATGTTGGAAGAGGGTGACTGCCTTCGGCAGCGCGGGCTCCTCGGGATGCCCGGGGCGGCTCCGCTGCGGGAGTCATCCTCGGGCAGGAGGGTGCCGCTTGCCCATAGACAGCGACCTGCCTCGGAGACCGATTCGTAACTCTTGGTTTATTTTACTCTTTCGACGGTCCTCAGCGTTTGATCTTTCAAATTTTTTTTGTGGTGTCAATCGTTGTCTTGTCTTCTTCCATCGTGTGGTTTTAGCTGTTCGCTGTCGGGGAGACTCCAGGGAAGACAAAACCAGGTTAAAATAGGAAAATATGGCTGGAAAAGCTAAAAAGAGTTCAAGAGCCAAAAGGACAGAGGAAGTGTAAAAACTTGCCTTTCTCTGAATTTGAGCTACCGTGGGTTGAAAGTTTTGTCCCCAAGTACTGCTGGGAGGCACTTTTGGCCCTTGTTCAGAAGCCCCAGCAGCCAAAGCCATTGTTAGCAGGTAGGTCACTTTCCAGTTTTAGCCACGCTGCTGTATTATAATTATCCTCCCCATAGAGACGTGAAAATAAGACATTCCAAACTGCCTGGAGTAATCATTATGAGGCTAAAATCATTATCAAGGTGAAGGAATTGTGGTGTTCTTGGAAGGAAGTTGTAGTGGAACTGCAGCAAACTTCACTATGCAGTGAAGGTCCATTGAAAGTCCTCTTTCAGTACATTGAAGCATAAGGGTCAAGGTGCCTATCTGAATTTACTGATATCTTTATCATCTGGTTACTGTTTCAGATGAATCATCCATGCATATCATTGTGACTACAGGCTGGTCATACTCTCTGACATAGCGGGTGGTAAATTACGTTTCTAAGTTTGTCAGAATGTTATAAGAAAAATATGAAAATTCATGCAAAATTCTATGGCTGTTTCTGTGCAGAAGATTTTTAGGCAACTTTTCTGATGAAATGTCCCCTTAAATAAAGGTTGTGGTCAGTAACTTCTTTCATTACTCTGTTGTCTTCTGAAGAGGTTAAAGCTGTGCCATAAAAGCCACTGCAGTTGGATGGTGAAAACAGCTCAGCTCTTTTCAGGCTTAGAAATTAGATATTAGTAGTGGGAAATAGTGATATCCTATTCAAAACCTAATGTTGCTGTCCTGAGCTTTTTAGGCTCTAAGACAACAAAATTATTAGAGATACAGTCACTTAGAGACCAGAGTTGAGCACAATTTAAGTGTTTGCAGTTATTCTTCTTAATGAAGTTATTATTTTCCAAATGCCATTCACTGAGAACTGGCAAAAGTTTCCTTCTGTGCTGATTAAAGTGTCAGAGTGAAGTATGTCATCTATGCAGAAATAATTTAAAAATTCTAAATATTTATGGGCATACACTATTTTTTTCAGTGACTGTAGACACTGAGATAATGTAGGCTATTCAGTGAGAACTTGGAAAACTTTCTAAATACTGCAGGTAATACTGGATTAAATAAAACACAAATGTGTTTAACCTAAACATGGTAAGCGGAAACTGGAGTTGGAAGTGCAAGTTTCTTTTTTCTCAGAAGCCAATGTATTTATAAAGCATTGATGATATCCAAACGTAATAAACAAGTAGACTTACCTGCTTGGTGTTTGTAATTTTATAGTAATGTGATACTACTAAAGTGTCCAGATGTAAGTAAATCTCATTTGCCTGCATTTATCCTAGCTCTATGTGTTATTGCTTCCTTTATTTATGTAGATAAAAAAGCCACAAACAACTACTTTCAAGTGAGCTTATGTTGAAATTTTCTAAAAACTCATGAATGATGAATGCATTTCTGCTGATTAGGGAATACTTGAAGTAGTCTTCTTATTTTTCTGGGGAGCTCAAACTGCTCTGTGTTCTCCTCTTCCTTCACATGTGCCTTGTACCTGCAGATGCCTGTGCGGTTTGTGAACACGACCTCAACGTTCCCAGCTTTTGTTCAGGAGTCAGTCTTGCCGTATTACACAGCAGCTGTTGCTGCTGCACAGGGAGGATCCTGCAAATGGTGGGACAGGCCCATAGGTATTTACTAACCCATAGTGCTTCCCTAAGCACTTAAAGCACACATTTTCATTTACTGTCTTGCCAGTTTTCTGAGCTCAAGCTGCTGTCCTTCAAAGCGCAGTGAACTGTCTGTCTGTCTGTAGTCTCTCCAGGCTGTTGTGTGAGTGGGCAGTGTGCTGCTGCCCAAGAGCAGCATAACTTTTGTTTATGTTTGAGGTTTTCTATCCCCACTTGCCAGGAACTCAGGCATTGCATTTTGGTCTGATTCATTCATTCCATTAAAATAAATTTTTCCATGCCAGTCTAACAGCTGAAACATTGAGAGAAATAAAAGTAATAGCATAAGAGAATGTCTCTTTTCAACAGCTTCAGACTTTTTGCCAGAACTGGAAAACTCATTTAAACCGACAATTTTGTTAGAAAAATTCTTAAGGAGTTTTTGCAGCTTGAAAATTCCCGAATGTAAAAAAAATTACCAAAAAATTTACAGGTAAGGTCCTGACTGAGACATTGGAAATTAGTTAGTCTCATCTAAAGAGTAATACAAGCATTTTAGAGTGTATAAAGATAATAAATTGTGAAGCTTTAAAAAAATGCTGTGAAATAAACGTAATATTTTTATAGTCTGTAAATTTGTTGTGGGTTTTTTTTTTTCCCCCTGCCTTTTTCATTAAGGCTGACAGTTGGTGGGGTTTTTGTGTTTTTTTTTTTTTTTTTTTAAGGCGTGTCCGAAAAACTAACCAACTGCCAACTTTGGGCAAGACATTGAATTGAAAACTTTTTCAGGTCTCTTTTAACCTTATCATATCATAGAATGGTTTGGGTCTGAAGAGATCCTTAAAGACCAGCCAGTTTCAACCCCTCTTATCATGGGTGGGGACACCTTCACTAGACCAGGTTGCTCAAAGCCCATCTAATCTGACCTTGGACGCTTACAGGGATGAGGTTATCCATAGATTCTCTGGGCAATCTTTTCAAGTGTCTTGCCATCCTTACAATAAATAATTTTTTCCTTAATAGCTAATAAAAACATACCTTCTTTCAGTTTAAAGCCATTGTCCTGTCACTGCATGTTCTTGTAACCAGTCCCTCTCCAGCTTTTTCATAGGCCCTTCAGGTACTGGAAGGTCTGTAAGATCTTCCTGGGGCTTTTTCTTCTTCAGGTTGAATAGCCCCAACTCTATCCACCTATCTTCACTGAAGAGGTGGTTTACCTCTCTCTTTATCTTTGTGGCCTTCCTCTGGATCTGGTTCAAGAAGTCTTAAGCATCTCTCTCATGCTGAGGGCCCCTGAGCTGGATGCAGCATGGCAGGTGGGCTCTCATGAGGGTGGACTACAGGGTCAGAGCCCCCTCCCTTGGCCTGCTGGTCATGCCGCTTCTAATACAGCCCAGGATGCAGCTGGCCTTCTGGGCTGCATATTGACAGCCTCTGCCCAGCTTTTCGTCTGTCAGCACCCCCAAGTCCTTCTCTGCAGGGCTGTTCTTAATGAGTCCTTCTCCCAGTCTGCTCTCACCTCAGGGATTGCCTTTACCCAGGTATAGCACCTTGCACTTGTTGAACTTCCTGAGGTTCTTGTGGTCTGTCTTCTCAAGCTTGTCCAGGTCCCTCTGGATGGCAGTCCCTTCATCTGTTACATCAGCTGCACTGCTCAGCTTTGTGTTGTCTGCAGGCCAGCTGGGAGTGCTGGGTCACACTGAGCTTCTCCTCCACTGGCAGCCCCAAGTCCTTCTCCTCAGAGCTGCTCTCAAACCACTCTCTGCCCTGACTGTGCTGGTACTGGGATTGTCCTGCAGGACCCCACCCTTGGCCTTTGCACAGTGCCGCCTCTCAAGCTTGCCCCGGCCCCTCTGGAGGACATCCCTTCCCTCCAGCCTGTTCACTGTGCCACACAGCTTGGTGTCCTTGGCAAACTTGCTGAGAGTGCCTTGATCCTGCTCCCCGTGTCACTGACAAAACGTCGCACAGTGCTGGTCCCTACGCTGACCCTGAGGAAAGCCACCCCTCACTGGTCTCCACTGGGACATTGAGGCCTTGAGCATAGCCCATGAGTGTGACCATTCAGCCAATTCCATGTCCGCTGAGAGGTCTGTCCTCTGTCCAATCCATATCTCTAGTGTAGAGACCAGGATGTCATACAGAGCATGCCAAATGCTTTGCATAAATCAAGGTAGATGATTTCAGTTTCTGTTCCCTCCTCCACCACTGCTGTAATCCCATTTCAGAAGGCCACCTAATTTGTCAGACACAGCTGGCCCTCAGTGAAGCCACAGTAGCTATCACCTTCTTATTTTCTGCGTGCCTTAGCATAGTTTTCAGGAGCATCTGCTCCATGATTCTATAAATCTGGTTTACAGTCATCCATTGGTTGCTATATTAAGCTTTTATGAATCATAAATGGATTTATTTATCATAAATAAATGAGACAATCTCTGCCCAAGGGAGAGTTTCTGTTGCCAGTTCATGTCTGCCATTGCTGCAGTCAGCAGAGAGTCTAACTATAGAAAAAAAAAAAAAAAGATCTATTGGATGTCAAGATATTCTATGAGTCCTGAAGGGTTTTCACCACTTAATTTGAAAATAACCCATAGCTGCTAACTTTTTGCTCAGGCAGGGAAAGATGGATGTGCTATGTCAGGATTTTAGAGACGACTGTAGGTTTGTCTGGTTTTGTTACTTGGTTTCTTTTTTTTCCTCCACATAGATGAAGATGTGGGAGCAACCCTCTCTTAGAAAGTTGTCTGGAAGCTTGTATTCCTGTTTAGTTGTTTTCATGCTGATGGTTTTCCTCCTAGACATTTGAAGGTGCCCGAACATTTGTATAGATTAGTACTTAAAAAAAATAAATTAATAATGCATATCTATAATATTTTTTCAATAAAAATGGAAGCATATGTATTTAATTACTCAAACCTTGTGATTTGCACCACGGTTATTGACTTCAGCTGACTTCTGTGTGGGTATTTTTATGGATATCAATCAGTTCTTGAGCACTGGATTGAACAGTGCTGTTGTCTGAATCTGAGGCCTGAGTGCCATGTTCAGTCTGTAATCTTTTTTTTTTGGCCCTCAGAAAACCATTCCATTTGAGCCTTTTTTGTATTATTTTGCTTTTTGTGCCTTGTATTTTTTTTCTTTATTTTTCAACAGGTAAAAGTGGTCCGTGCTGAAATTACTTGCTCCTGTGACAGTGTTAGACTGAGCAGAGATAGGACTTTGGAGACCCAAGAAACACCACACAGCTTAACAGTCATATTAGAGTCACTGTTGGGTGATTTAATTTTTTTTTGGCATTAAACATTCTTTGGTGAAATATGAAGAATGATGGTGACAGGATTGCTGTATTTTTAATAGACTTTGAAGTGCTTTCAGTTTCGAAATATTAAAAGATTTCTTGGCCAATCTCCAATGTCTTAATAATTTGTAGGAAAATCTCTTCCAATGCTGGGAAACAAGGGTGTCTTACAGCTGCCTTCTGCCAATGTTACAGCTCTCCAGCTTCCATGGTGACTTGGTTTTGTCTGAACACATGGTGTTTGACAAAACTTTTTTTTTATTGTGTTTGCTGTTGATATTGCTTAAAAGCATTAATTAGAACAAAATTGTAACTATACTTAAAAAAAAAAAAAAATCCAATTTAAGCCGTCAAAAAAAGTTTGGGATTTGTTGAATTTAAAAATTGTTATAGCTAAATGTTTCTCTTCAGTCTACTCATTTTTTAGGGAAGACTTTGCAAATAATTCTCATTATATCCAGGGAAATGTAAACCTAGAATTTCTTAATTGTCCCTCAAGTGGGGATTTTCTTGCTGGGAATTGAAAACAAAAATAATAATCTTGCTCTTATACAATTGGAAAAAAAAAAAAAAAAGATATTTTAACTCTGAAGGGTTTCCAGGGTTAATTTCTATTCTTGCTTTATTTACACTTTATAAAGCTAGTTGGCATATCCTATCCTAAAAGGCAGAAGCTGATATGAAGTAAAAAATATTGTCTGAAGAAGCACTTTCAGGAATTGAGTCTTTCCATTTGGTTGGGAATTTTTAAGTATAGAGGGAAAAACTCAATCAAACAACAGTGAAAACAAACAAGCACCAACTGAACAACAGCAAAGTGAAAACAACAACAACAGCAACAGAGGAAAACAGCTCCCCAAATTCCACTTTTATAAAAATTTTCACAAAGGGAGAGTAGAGACCATCTTTGCTAAAAACTGTACTCAGAACTCAGTTTAAATTTTGTAACCCAACTAGGTTGAATTTGGATACACAATCAAAGGGGTGATTGTGAATTGGCTAAGCAAACTTCAGCTCTCTTTCAGCTGGGTAGCTTAGGTATGGCTTTTAGCATCAGTGAAACGGCATGGAGTTTAGGCTATCAAATACACACTCTTCCGTAGCTGAATTGGAGGATTTAAGCCATGCAGGAGGTTTCAGTCATCCCTTGGAGTGCAGCGTGTGTGGATGCTTCTGGCTGCCTGGACTCCAGTTGGAGTGCAACTCTTGGGACAGGCTGAAGCACACCTAGCTGTGTGACTGGTGCATCTGTCAATGCTGCTGGTTGGTTGTCTGCCTGAAAAGAGCCTTGTTGGCCAGGAATGGGAGTGTAGAATATCTGCTGATAGATTAGGCAGCACTGTGCTGCACCTTTGGTCCGTTCAGGCAAAACGAGTGCATGGGGTTGTGATTGCTGTTGTGTGCTCAGACCTACTGCTCCAGCATTCAGAGTTCTGACTCAATCTATGCCTTAGGGTTTCCATTACATTTCTTTAATTTTGCAGTAATGTTTGCAGTAAATCTTTGTCTACTGTCAGGAACCAGGTGAAGGCAGGTCATGCTGAAAGAGGAGGTAAAACTGTACCCAGTCGTGGCAACGAGGCAGACATGGGCAGTGCCCTCGTTGGAAAGGGACAGTCACTCTATGTGAGCAAGGTGAGCGCATGGATTTGGGGACACCAACCAGGTTCAGCCAATAGTCTGAACTGCCAGGTGAATATATAATGCTAAGAGAGGTCCAAGGTAAGGGAAGGCAGGCCTGTGAGTTTGGGTCAACAGAATAAATGGCCAGGATGGACTCAGCTGCAGTGTGGCTGTACCACATTCCAGACAGGGAACAGAGGCAAGGCTGGCTAAAAGAAGGGGAGAGTGGCTATTCTGAGGCATTCTCTAACTTTTTGTTGAAGAGCTGTCTTCAAGACTGGTTGAGATCTCCCAAATAGTGCTATTAATAACTGAACCAATACTGGAGAACTGGCCCCAGGTACAGGCAGCCAAAATTCTGGGAAGAGGGAGCGTGCTTTTGTTCTGAACACCTCCATATAGTTCTGCAAAACTCAGATACTAAAATAATAAAGAACACATTAATAGTTTAAGTGGATAGGCTTTCTGTAGTAATAATTTTATCTTGAATTCAGAACAACTTGATTACTGTGCTAAAACTTGGATTTCAGGCAAGGCCAAAGGTACAAAAAGTGTACAAGGCTTTCTTCCAAATCCTTCTCTTCAAAATTTTTCCTTTGCATTTTTTTACTAGTGTCACTGGAATTACACAGAGTGAATTGTTCTAATTTGGCTTGCAGTGAAAGCTATGTTATTGTTGCTTCTGGCTGAAAGGAGGAGCTGAGTGAATAAAGGCTTTGAAAACATGAAAGGTATGAAGAATTTCTCACCTTGGAGCTGATACTAGAAATGAGTGTATTGGCAAGTATCACCATGACCATATGCTATGATAGAATTTGTCAATGTGCTGCATCATGACAGTGTCCCATTCGAATGAAACAGTAATAGATGTGATTTTAAGTGATTTTTTCAAAAATCACTTTCTGCATTGGAAAGCAAAAATTACTTTTCTGCACAGGTGTTGTACAAGTCACCTTTATAAAAATTTTCTTGTAAGTGTGTTTATAAGGCAGCAGTGGATTTTATTATAAGTGGGATGTGATGGAGGGCAAAGAAAAATAGTATAAAGACTTTTCACAAATGAAATAATGTTTAGTTGTTTGACACAATAAGTTAGCTAGGGAGAAAAGGAAGTAATAAGAAAAAATGAAGTATTTGCATTTCTGAAGAAACTCAATAAGCATAGGCTTGTCCCAGTTCTGCTGTGTAATGACATATAGGCAAATCAACCTATATAGATGCTTTCTAATGTGGTAGTATGTGAATACAAGTTTGTGTTAAACACTGGTTGCTTTTTTTCCTAGAATAAAAAAAAGTAGTGTTGGTATAGCTACTTCAAGAAAATCAATAATCCAACCTGGCTATGTGTATTTCATTTTGCTGTTTAACTCTGGTAAATGGACCAGTTCTTGAACTTTCTTCTGGCTCAAATGTGTTTCCATGTTGTGAGGTATCAAAATTTGATAGTCTGCCTTTTGTTTTTGAGGGGCTTTATTCAAAAAGTGCCAAGGTAAATAATGGCCTCTTTATCAGCCCTTGTCTTTCTTTTGGGAAAATGGCCGAAGGATTCAGGGCTGAAGATGAGTCTGTGATCGTTATCAGTGTACGTAGTAAAGACCTGTAAGGAATAACTGAAATTGTTTGACTTGATTTAAAAGGTATTTTCCAGCCTAAATGATTCTATGAAACATGATTTGTCCTACCTTCTTCTCATACTGCTTGTGGTTCTGCAGTTTTTTGACACTCCTTATGGTCTTGATGTTTTACATGATTTCTCCACTTATTCTTTAAGGTCATTTTGTCTTCCTGTGGAAGCTAATATTGCTTTCATGGTGGCACTAATAACAGTATCTGCCAAAGAAAAATGGATGTGAATATAGGTTTACTTGGTATATTTGGTGGTATAATCAGTACCTTATAGAAGCCACCCTCTCTGTACACTGTTTTTGTCACAACTCTCATGAGAGTAATCTAAACTGGAACTTTAAGCCTTGGTTTTATTCTTGAAAAGGGACTTCTGGAATAGGAAAGGCATGAAGATGGCTCAAGGCCATATTTTCAGATTCTATTTTGCTTTTGTTTATGAGTCAAATGCAACTTGTTTGGGAAACAATTTTTAGTTGGCAGAACTACTGATAGTTTCTTTCCTTTCTATGCAGTCATGCATTCATATGTGGTTGCCACTGAAGTGGGTGGCATGAGATGGGGTTAGTTGTGTGCTCTTAGTCTGATGTATTGAATAAAACAATTGTATTCAAAAGTACAATGTTTATTTTTTTTCTCATAACATGAGTTTTCCTTAGGTTTTTACAAAAATCTACTTGCTGATTAAATAGTAGAGTCAGCTGCTATCTGTTTTTTGTGAAAGGAACTAGAAGCTTTATTTCCCCTTCTTTTTGGCTAGCATATTGTGTACTTTAATTTCTCTTTAAATTCTCCTATGATGCTGAGCTCAGTGGAAAAGTTAACAGCTGGGGTAAAGCTTTGATAACAATAGCTCAAGTGTTAATGACTTCCCAAAGAGTATGTACCTACACAGTTGGGCAGGAAACAAATAAGAAAAATATTTTAGATTCCAACTGACTAGCTGACAGATGCTAACTGTTCTGTCTTTTGGTAACTTTTTGTTAAAAAAACAGATGCTTGAATAGTTTTGAGAGGCATTTAGAGAGCTATAGTATGATGATGTCTTCTGCTGATAATTCTCTGCTGAGTGAAGAGTTATCACTCTTTGATGATCTCTATGAAGGCTTTTATAATACCTTACAGGGGCTCAGTCTACCTTTAAAACATACTTGTCCTTTGAGTGACCTTTGGTTGCAATAGTGCATAATAACAGTCTTGAGAACATTCAATAGAAGGAATGAGTGTAGACCTCCTCTGTGCCTCTTTGAGAAGAAAAACAATAATGCCTATGGTTTTTCGTAGTAAATCTTTCTCGGTCTGGAAAAGTCTTGGGTGTTATCTCCAGCATTTTCATCCACTGACTTCAGAATTATTTAATCACCTTCAGTGATTAAATAATAACAGCCAGGACCTAAGAACCTCAGCAACTCTCTTCCTGCTGGCCTGTAGGAGTGGAATGTAGATCAACAGAAGCAAGCCTCTGAAGACCATAAAAATATTTACAAATGTGGAAAGAAAAGATGACTGGTGCAAGAAGGAGGTGGTGCACTTGAGTCAGTGCTGATTTACTCTTTTTTTTTTTTTTTTTTTTAAGGTGATTAACTAAAGTGTTACTTAAGTAGCTATCTGGTGTGAGTGAAGTATCTAACTCCTTTCAGTTCATTAAACTTTATTAAGTAACCCCTGCTTTTGAATAAAGCTGAGCTGTTGGCAAGGGGATTTTGCTGTTTAAAAATAATTTTTACATACATGAGTAAGTGTTCCACTGCTCCTGGCAAGCGTAGATAAATGTAGCTTTTTTTTTTTTCTTTATACAGTATGCTGTCGGCATTTTTAACAGTGCCCTTCTAGAGTCAGAAGGTGACACTGTTCTTGAAATTCATTATTTATTATTGTGTTCTTTACACTTTTGCAGTTGAAATTTTTTCTCTAAGATATTTTAGTGTTAAGGTTCATGTCAGTACTCATCTATTCTAGGTGCACAAAAGAGTGAAAACAGCATGCCTTTCACAGATCCCAGTGGTTTTGGAAAATTCCATGGGTTTTCTTAATACTGGCATTACAGACCCTGTCTAGACATCCTCCCTTCATGGATACATATGACACAACTGTGAGAACCAATCATGGAGATTAGAGTGGAAAAACATTATTCTGCATGGTTTTCTTGATAATTGCATAGTTCTTAATGGCTGTGTCTTAAACCTTGGAGTGACAAGTTTTGTTGGCCATGGAATACCAAGGATGAAGGAAGGGAGATGCAAAGCAACTGTGTACATGATAGGAAAAGAGGGGAAGATCAACACAGAAATAAATGTAATTCAGAATGATAATTCCTTAAAAGAAGTATCAGTACATTCTTTGCCAAAGGAAATACAGAATAGAGGAGGGGAGAGGTGGACTGAGCTAGAGAACGAAGAGAAAGGAACAGTAGTATTAACTGTGTGAAGGAGGACTAAAATATGATAGGAGAGGTGGCAGTAGCTAAGGCCAGTGAGAGATTTCCTTGTGTGTCAGTAAGACCTGTGCAGCTGAGGATCAGGTGTGTACAGCCTGTATGATTGCTGACTCTGGTCTGTCCAGCAGCTCCCCAAGATCACTGCTGAGAAATTCTCTTTAGCTGTAGTTCTAGAGATGAGTGAGGGAAATTACTCTGTTCTCTAACCATGCTATCATATTTCCATTTACCCAGCTCAAAATAAAAGGCTTTTGAAATAAAAGGCTTTTGAAATGTTCTCAGGATTGCAGTTTTCCAGATTTTCAACCACCTATTCCCAACCATTATAATTGTTTACAAAGCAAAGCTTTTATTGCTTCCTCCCACATAGAGGAAGCAATGATGGGACAGAGATTCATCCCTAGATGACAATGTTTTTGTGATTCCAAAACAAACTTTCTAAAAATTATTTTTAAACCGAAAAAGGACGTTTTCTTCTCTGCAATTGTTACTGAGTTGTTTTAAAAACCTTTTCTTGGATGCTATATTAGAGCTGAATCTGACAGTTTGTGCTAGCAGCCTCAGAAGATACAGATCATAAAAAGGTAATTTTCTACTTTTGTGTATTACAAGGCCAGGTTCTTTAATTTTACTTGTCTTCCTACTAAATGCTGCATTCCCATATTCTTTTTAATGGCACCTTTTTCTCAATTCTTGCTTTCTCTTTTGAGTGGAAAAATATGGGTGAGAGAGAATGGGCAAGATTTCTTCCTATTGCTTAAAAAGGCAGATTAAACCTTCAAGGCAGGCATTATGTTGACAGTGTGGTAATAGCTAGAGATTTGAATTTGGTGCTTGCTGCAGGGTGCTAAACAAGGTCCTTGTTAGTAAACAAGAATGCATGCAGCGACTTGTCTTCTATGGATTAAAAAATTGTATCATCTTTATGTAGCAGGCTGCAGCATCCCCAACCTGACCTACCTGTATGTAAAACAGGTCAGGTAATATTAGTAACCTACTTGCTGTGGTGAGGTTTCTTATAGAATCACGGAATGGTTTGGGTTGGAAGGGACCTTAAACATCATCTAGTTCTAACTCCCCTGCCATGGACAGGGACACCTTCCACTAGGTCGCTCAAAGCTCTGTCCCAACTTGGTCTGGAACTCTTCCAAGGATGGGGTATCCACAGCTTCTCTGGAAAACAGAGATACCTTGCAATATAGAAAGAAGCAAAGTAAACTAGTTCATCTTTAGGGTGCAGCAGTGAGACTCAGTGAGTATCTGGATCTTTAAAAATTGTTTGGATAGTCTTCATCTTCTATAGAGTTGATAATCTCAGGGTCTTTCCACTGCCAATAGGTCGACTACTGGTGAAACACCTCTTGCTGTCCCTAGTCAGAGCTGCTGCTGCTGGCCAGTATTAGCTGTTCCTTATTGTTCCAGCAGAACATTTTGCCATTTGTGTGGATAATATCCATGTGACTGAAGTCATTCAGGCTCCAGATAAAGCTTCAATTCAAAGCTTTAAACACTGAGCTGCAATTGCATGGTGTTCCACTGGGCTACATTTGGCTGTCCCAGGACACTGTCAAATGCTTAATGTGTGAACTTGCTGTTTTTGTAAAACTTCTTTATTAAATGTTAAAGAAGGAAAGAAAGAGGAAAACAAAAAGGAGGTGGTACCTTTTTAGTGTTTTGCAGTAATTTTTTTTTAAGACAGGAATTTAAGCTAGTGGGACTAAGGTTAAGAAAACAAAGGATTTAATGTAGTGAGTAGAGAGGTTCAAGACCTTAATTTATAGTGGCATTTAGTATTGCATCTTGTAGTATTTTGTACCCAAAGAGTACTCATATACCTCAGTGAACATAATCCTTTTGTTTTTGCTAATTGAAATTATGTTCACAGAAGCGTAAAACTGACAACCTGGAATACAATAGAAAACTGGGATTTTGTTACATTTGGTGCCAAAATCACAGAGGTTATTTGTGAGAAGTTTTACCAGTTTTATGTTGAGAAGTATAATGCTGCTGCTTTGGAGTGGGTTTTAGGTAGATTTTTTTTTTTTTCATTAATTTGGTGTCATGATTAAATTCCTGCATTACCTACACTGAAGCTCCATAAGGGAGTATTATTAGTCCATTTAGTGGCACTGCCATGTGTTTTCTGTACAAGGATGCCTTAGGAGGCCTAAGTCCCATCGGTCAAAGGTCTAGGTAGCTATTTGAAGATGTGGGAATAAAGCTGTTACAAATAGAGTAGCCGTGGGTTTAGCTTGTTTTAAAGCATGTTTACATTTACATCTCAGTCTACATCTCAATTCTACTCCTTTATCTTAGTAGCAGGGCCTGTTGGGAGCAGAGGAGCAATAAATCTTCACCCTGAAATAAAATGTTCTCAACCTGGCTTTAAAAAAAAATAATTAATCCATTTGAGATTTAATAATAACAGTAACAATAACAGTAATAATAACATTAAAAGGACAATAAGAAGTCTTGCCCTCTCAGCTGATTTTGCTGGGCTTTGACATCTTGCATTTGAAGTGTCACCTACCGCCCTGTGCACCTGCTCTTATCCAAATAAGGTTTTATATGAGGAATTTCAAAGGTCCAGAACAATTTACATTGAAGACAACTTTGTTGATACTGATGTAATAGAAAGTGTTCATGCTGCAGGTGTTAATATTCTGATTTTAAAAAATCAAACAAGCAAAAAAAAGAAAAGTACAAAACTCGGTACTTGTGTTCATTCTTGATAGCTGATTTTAATAGATACTTGCATCTTTCTGTAAGTTTTTTCTTATCCAGGTTAATAGATGATGCCAGATTTTTTTCCCCTTTCAGTCTTTTATTATTTTCCTTCTTTCCCTGTCAATTCAAGGATGGAAACTGAACTGAAAAAGTGCTTCTTTCTTTGCTATACATGATGCTGAATAAGATTGCTGTGACTTGCCAGGCTCAGAAGCCATAGCTTCATTATGTCCAGTCTATTGTTCAATTTTTAAATTAATGATATATATGTAATATTTTTATATTGATTAATTTGGGTTTTGATAATTTTTAGTTCAAAAATCAGAGTAATATCTGAATTCCAATGCTATGTATTCCAGAAATTGCTTTCTTACTGTCTTTTTTAACTTCTTAGTGAACAAAATTGCATAGTAAACTGTAGAGTTGTTAAAAACAGCACAAATAGTTTTTAGTTACTGAAGTGGTCACAGTATTTAAAAAGAATAAACTTGAGAAATAATTAGGTACATTTTAAAACGGAAGGAAGTTTTGCCGTATCACAGTATGATTCAGGCATTCTACGCAAGGCTGACTCAGCAGATTTTGCTGATGGGGAAGGAGGAAAAAAGGGACAGAATTCTGTAGCTATGCATGTGAAGTTATTGAAGTATTGCTTCAATTGCTTCTGCGATTTTTCCGCAGAAAACAGTGACTGGAAAGGTGGTATATGCACATTTTCCCTACCCAGAACTCCCCAAATCCTTTTTTATACAAAAGTCTGCATTATTGCACTATCTTCTATATCTGGACTTCTGGCAAAGTTCTTTATTACCTTCTACACTTAAATAGAATGGCTGTTGTTACTTCACTGTTGGCTTCTCTTTAATTACTGTATAAGCACTGATAGTATGTATACTTCTTAAGAGTTTGTGGAATAAATCCAATACTTAATGAGGTTTAAAGAAATCTGTCTCTGCATTTGAGTAGTCATTAAACCCTGCTGTAACATGCTGGACAAGGATAATGCAGTGCTTGCTCAGTAACTTCTGTGCATCCAGAATCCAAAATGAGCACAGCTCTAGTTTCTGGTCAGAGCAAGACACTGTGGTCAGTCTTGATGTGACATCCCACAGTTGCTTGCCATGGTGTGGACCCAGATCTAGTATGAACTGGATACTAGGAAGCGGGAAAAGGTTTTCCTGCCTAAGAAAATTATAGGTCTCACTTAAGGGCTATGCCTTCTGTTTGTAGTCTGTGGTTAATGGCAAAACTTCACCTTCTCAGAACAACATATGAGGAAGGAAGGAGTGGAGTAAAGAAGTTTTCTATAAAATGTGTAAGAAATAGAAATATATCATCATGAAAGAATGATACAAAAGAAATCAAATCATATGATGATATATGTCTATGCTAAAGGACTTGAGAAGAAATGATATACATAGGCCCAGTTGTGACAAACATGTTCATACACTGCTAATTAATTACAAACAACATAACTACTTGTGGAAGGGAAAACTGCTGGTGAAAACAGTGAAATCAGCCTCCAAATCAGCATGTTTATGAATTTCAGTACAAATGTGTAGCATTACAGAGAAAATGAGTGCTTTCAAAAACTGCTTAATGGTAACTTAATATTACTTTCTTTTCCTTCCTGTCCCACAGGTACTCTGTGTCTGCATGTTAACAACAATCCTAGGATGTATATTTGGCCTGAAGCCTAGCTGTTCAAAAGATGGTAAATAATATGTCTTTTATTAAGTAATATTACTAAACAATTCCTTTTTCTGAATTAATTTTCATATTATCAGAATGCCACCCTTCTTGCTGCATGAGGAGGGTTGCATGCATTGCTTGAAGCAGTATGAGTAAGAGGGGAATAAAAATACCAGAAAATGAAACTTAGGTGTACTCAATAATTGTGTGTACTCACTTGAGAGGTAAAGTGATCCTGGTACTCAGTGTCTGATCTGGCAGCTTCCATGTTTCCCAGTTGTCACTGTGGTGATGTCACATGGCTGGCTTTTTTCAGTTTACCATTAAAAAAAAACCCCAAACGAAACAACAAAACATAACAACTTCTATTTCATGTTGTCCTGGAACATTTGTTTTTCATCTTTTCCAGTCAATTATGGAGGGGAAAAAAAAAAAGAAAAAAAAAGATATTTTTTTACTGGTTAGAATTGTAGCCTGAAAACATTCCTGGTGGAATTCCTCTGTGTGTTTTCTGTCCTGAAAAATATGTGGTTTTTTCACGGTGAAGTTTCTTCAGGTAGAAAGTTACGAAAGTTTTTTCTTTTTTAAAGAAATTAGGCTTCACTTTGGGAACAACTATGAGGAAAAATTTCAAAGCTGAACATAGAATGATTTTTAACAGAAGTTCAGCTTATAAAAGTTCTGTTACAATATATGTAGGTTTCTTCTCATTTTATTATAGCTCTGGAGTATTGGTGGATTAGTGTGATCAAATTCTTAAGTTTTGTTAATCCTTCATATCAACAGTTTCTTTTTCTTGTGTGTGTTTGTGTGTTCTGTGTTTTGGTTCGATTTTTTTTTTTTTTTTTAAATGACTATTCCCCCTCCCTCAGCAACCCTGGTCTAGTGGAAGAATACTATGTCTTTTTTCATATTTAAATTGAGCAAAAAATAAACCAGGGACCAGTATATTCAAGTTTGTATCTCTTGTGTCTGCTTTGGAACAGCCCTCCTTACATCTTGAGATCCTAGGTATTCTGAGTGACTGTACTCACATCTTTCTGTGACACAGAAAGACAAGAACAGTCACAACTAGCTTTTATTTAATCGGTTTCTGCCAATACTGAAACATCACGATCATGCTAAAAGAGAACGGAACCCTTTGTTCAATATGATGAAAAAGTATTTTTGTTCAGTAAAAGGAAATAAGCATTTGGTTGGATCGAGACCTTCCTTTGGCTGTCACTATTTTTGCAGCCATCCTGTAAGCTGTGGAATGGCCAACAGTGTCATTTCACACACTGACCGTATTAGTATCTTTTGCACGCTGACTGATTTGGGCTCAGCCACTGACATCTAACACTATCCAATATTACAGTGAAAACCTGCAAAGGTCGTTGCTTTGAAAGGACCTTTGGAAGCTGCCGTTGTGATAAAGATTGTGTCAAGCTTGGAAACTGCTGCTTAGATTACCAAGAAACATGTATACAACCAGGTAAGGCTGGAAAAAAATCTGAGGGAGCAATGTCTCCTGCTCTTTGACAAGGGACAGCTCGGTGTATGTGAGTACTGCTGTGGTCAGGACTTACTTCAGATGGGCTGTGAGTGCAAAGTGGGGCTACTGAACAGCAGAGTGGTTCTGATGCCACTCACCCTCTTTTTATGCCCTCTATGTTGCATTCCTGGATGGAGTTGCAGTGGTGATGGTGGTACTGGGGACTCCTGTGGAAACGTCAGGGCTCTGGTACAGCTTCTGTTTCACACAAACAAAGCTTGTGTTTCACCCAGCTGGACTACTTCGGAGCTGACATAGCCAGTAGGCTGGCTTTCCCATAGCTTTCCTGCGAGGAGAGAGGCTGCAACAGACTGTGCTGCTGCCCTCCCCCTTGGAAGGAGGAGGGACAATGGCAGCTCGAGGTCTTAGCCAGCTTTTTGTTTGCTGGTGTCGAGACAACAGTGACACGCATTGTTCCTGGCATCAGGGATGACTCCTACGTTCTTGGGCAAGCCTGGAATAGAAGTGCATTCTGCATATTGCATTTGTCTGTCATCGCCTGAGTGATAAAGGGGAAGGACAGAGCAGCTCTGTGAAAGCTGCCATCTCTCCTTACCCAGCTGTTCAGGCCCTCAGCCTTGCTACTCCCCAGCCTGAGTGTGAAGCAAGGGTCATGAGCATGAATCAAGGCAAGATGACAAAACAGAATGCACTGGTGAAAGATTGCGAAATGACAGGCAGCTGCCATGATTTGCCAGAAGGCAAAGGTCAAGTAGACAAACATGTGAAAAATACCTTGGAGAAATTTTACAGGGAAAGATGTTAAAGTGTGTGGAGCACCAAGGACAGCACGTGACTATTTTCTCTGCTTTGGTTTTGCCTTTATGTTTCAAAAGCAGCCTTCTTTTCAGATAGCTTTTTTTCTTACTCCTCTTTACATACATTTGATCAATTTCTGGGTGAGACCACACTGATTCATTTAAAATTCCAATGTGGATTTTGAAAACCAAATAATTAAGCTAAGCTCAGATCCCTGCTTCAGTTGACTGCTAAGGGTCCAGTTACACATATATATTTGATATATCCAGGTGTATTGTCACATGGGTTTTACCTTGTCTGTTTTTTTACATCACTCCAACTGAGTGTAAAGGTTCTTTAAAAACAAACTGGAGAGTCTGTCTTAGCACTAGGGATGTGAATGAATTCATTGGTGGTGTTTCTGTTTATTTTTTAAATTAGCCCTAACAGCAGTGGAGAATCAAATTCTAATTTCTCAATAGTATCATGTAACTAGAACCATAATAGATTCTTCTCTCTCTCATGGAACTAAAGATCTATTTGATATTAGTAGAATTACTGGATACAGTAACCTGAAAGTGAGATTAACCCTCTGACAATGCTTTTAGAGATTTCTAATTGCTAGTCATATACAAAAATCATTGAGTGTGCTCTTCTCAAACATTTAGATTTGGCTTCCATGTCTCTGTTAAGATCTTCATTTAAGTATTCTCAGCTGGTAAATTCACTGGTGATTATCCTCACTGAATGTAAAGGAACTATTTGTGTTTATGACTGATAACAAATCATGGAATCACAGAATATGCTGAGTTGGAAGGGACCCACCGAAATCATCAAGTCCAACTCCTGGCCCTGCACAGGACACCCCAAGAGTCACACCATGTGCCTGAGAGCATTGTCCAAATGCTTTTTGAACTCTGTCAGGCTTGGCACTGTCACCACTTCTCTGAGGAGCCTTTTCCAGTGCCCAGCCATCTTCTGGGTGAAATTTTTTTTCCTGCTGTTTAATTTAAAGCTCACTTGACTCAGCTTCATGCACTTTCCTTGGGCCCTGTCACTGGTCATTAGAGTGAAGAGATTGGTACCTGCCCCTCTGTTTCCCCTCATGAGAATGCTGAAGACAATAATGGGGCTTTTCCTCCGTCTCCTTCAGGCTGAACAAACCAAGTGACCTTAGCTGCTTCTCATATGGCTGCCCCTCAAGGCCTTTCAACATCCTCATGGCCCTCCTTTGGATATTCTCCAGTAGTTTAATGTCTTTCTGACATTGTGGCACCCAAAACTGCCCCCAGCACTCCAGGTGAGGCCGCCCCAGCTCAGAGCAGAGAGGGACAATCCCCTCCCTTGCCTGGCTGGCCATGCTGTGCCTGATGCACCCCAGGAGAGGGTTGGCCCCCCTGGCTGCCAGGGCACTGCTGACTTGTGTTTGACCAGGACATACAGGTCTTCAAATGGTACAATGTACTGGAATGTGCCATTCAGGGAAACCAGCATAGTTGCTAATAAAATGAGCAGTGGAACTGAAATCAGTAGGTCCTCTTGTGAGTTTATATACAGAATCTTAAATAGTGGCAGTGATGCCTATGCCTAAGAGGTGCTGAAAGAGGCTGGAGTGCCTGATGATGACTGATAAAATCCACTGTGACTTCAAATGCAAGTCAGAATAAATGAATGCTGCTCAGTGTTTTCTAGGCATTCCAAAGTCAGACTCAAGATTTTTTTTTTCTTCAGGAGTTTTTTGGGAACTTTTTTATAGTATGAGTTTATCAGACTAAACCCACAAAAAATTACCGTATTTCAGGGGATCTGTAAAATGGATTCTTTCTGATCTGTGATATTTATACCCATATGCTGCATGATTGTATTCAGATGACTATGCTCTTAGGTATTTAGTCACGGGTGTTTCTATTTCCTGAAGTGCCCAAGTTTGTGGTACTATGCGTGTATACAATAACTCATTATCTCTATTACACCTGAGGACTATTTCTCAGTGAGTAGAGATTTGAGACTGAACTTAACACTTGCTTTATTAGTTCTGGACTTACAGCAATATTAATCATTGTACTGTCCTTCTTTCTCACCTGTTTTTTAGCCCACATATGGACCTGCAATAAATTCAGGTGTGGAGAAAAGAGGCGACCAGAATATCATTGCTCCTGTTCAGATGATTGCATGGAAAACAAAGATTGCTGTGTCAATTATCAACCTGTTTGTAAAGGTAAATATCATCAACAAATTACTGCCATCTTTCATATGTACCCATATTTGTATAAAAGGAGCAAGAACATAATATGGCTTTAAAAGCATCTTGTAAAATGAAAAAAAAACAAACCCCAAAACCTTGCATCTATCAGTAAGAATGTACTATCTTAAAAAATAAATTGCACTCATTTGTTTTAAGGAGAGGCAAGCTGGGTTGAAGAGGAATGTGAGAACATTGCTGAACCTCAGTGTCCGAAAGGGTGAGGAAATTGTATATTTGCTCTTTGCTTGCGTTTCATTTTTGAGATTGTTTTCCCTACTGTGCCATCCTGGGACCTGCTTGTCTTTTACACACACAGTGAAAGCAGCTGCCAGAGATGAACACCTGTTCAGCCAGCATTTGGTGGTGTAGATCAGGTTGCTCTATCTCAGCACTTGCTTGACTTGCAAGACATGCCTATATTCCTCAACCCTGCTGTGTCTCACAGATATGTCTGCCCTGGGTATCTCTGCCTGGTTGCCTGCCATGCTATTGACCTGCATGTGCTACAATACCCACCATTCCAAATATTTTGGGACCCACCCAGCAATCTTGGACTCCTAAGACTTTATCCATCCCCTAACTTTTTAAAAGACCTTTCCAATAGCTTTCATTTTCCAGCCTCAGGACTGCAAATTGTGGGTAGATCTCTGTTCCAGCTCCACCAGCAGTGGGACAACACTGTTTGCAAGCTATCTGAATTACTGTCTTTAAAAGGTGTAAAGTGCCATGGGATCCTTGTGTTCTCTGGCTCAGTTCCACATTGGGCCTGCTCCTGCAAGTTTGTATACACTGTGTGAGGAATGACTCATGTGGTTTATGGCATCAGCACTCAGGCCTGAATAGTACAGTAAAGCTTCCAGCCAGGAAAAAAAAGCTTGTATTACTTTAACTGTTTTTGCTGTGGGATCTTTTAACTAACTTAATAGTTAAAGTTGACCGTAAACTATGATTGTATGTCTAAGCCATCAGTAGAAGTGACTTAAAAAAAAAAAAAAATCTTGATTGATTTATGTTCCGGTAGTATATACTTGCTAGACATGTATGGGACATATTATGGGACAACTATACTCTTGTCTGACAAGTATCAAAAAATACAGACCTATTTTATTTTGATTTTGAAAATTTATTGTGATGGGATATTTCTAGAAAGGTAAAACCATTTTATTTTGTTCTTGTGTCATTCTTTTTTTACTTAAGGTATTTAAATCATACTATATTTATTAATTGGAGTTATAATACTGTCAAAATATATTTCCTTTGGAAATATTTCATACCAATTGAGTACCCTTCAATCTGATTCAGAGCACTGACAGATGTTGGCATGTCAGAACCTTCATCAGGACAGAAACAGGAGCTTCTGTCCAGCTTGTAGTCCAAGTCCCCAGTAGTCCCCTATGTAGGAAGGTGATAGCCAGACAGTTTTTGAAGTTTTTGTCCTTAACTTTAGTTCTGAGTTCAGGAGCCTTTTGAGACTTCATGCTGGGAACTGAGTCTAGGATGCTAATTTCTCTAAAGCAAGGTTAGGGAGTGTTGCCCCCAAGAGTTTGATAAACAAACAAGTCTTGTGCAGAACCACAGTCAAAGTTACTGACGCAAATGCCATAGGGCAACTCCTGTTGGTTAACTTGTTTTTAGGGTTTTTTGTTTGTTTTTCTCCTGTTCAGCTCATGAAAGGGATAGATAGTTACTCCTCTAAAATTGTTTTAATCCTGGTAAACCCCAAAATGTTGCAATAAAACCCAGCCCAGGAAAGGGTGTTATGTGGTCAAGGTTGAATCAAACAGTGTTGACTGAAGGCTCATATTGGACTATTAGTGCACAAGCCTCTCCCAAAAGTTACAACTCTGTAAACAATCCATTTCTTCCTGTGCTGTGTGGTAGGCAGGAGTGCAGGTGAATTTAGTCACAGTGCTCCTTTTGAGACTTCAGGATATCGGTTCTGATTCTGCAATACAGCATATTTTGTGGGTTCAGATTGCTGGTTTTATTATGTTTTAGTTTTATCTGGGTTTTAGCTGTTCCTGTGGTGCAGAATAGACAAAAGATGACACAGCATTCAGTGAGGTGCTTAATCTGAGAAATCCCACGGATTTCAGTGAGACTGATCAACTGCTTAGAACTAAGTACACAACTAAGTCTTTCCAAAACTGGGTTCATTGTTGTTTAATAGGATTATAAAGTTAACAGGCTGTAAGATCTCAAGTGTGATCCAGTCCTTCTGACTGTTCTAAGAGTGAAATACTCAGACAATTCAAACCTACTTGAGAAGTTTATCCTAGTGCTTACACGAATGGCTTTACTGATGACCTTTTGCTGTCTTTTTGTCCTCATTTCTTTTTCTGTACTTCAGGCCTATTACTATTTGTTCTATCTTCATTGAGCTTTAAGAACATCTGATTACTTTCCTCTTCATTGATCTACCTTTGTATCTGGAGATTGCTCTTATGCCTTCTGTTGAGGATTTCTGTACATTCACTGGAAAAGAAAGCTTTTCTTCCTGTGCTTTATGGCTGTATATAGGCAGTAGTGTATGAGCATGTGTGGGGCAGGAAGTTTTCTGTGTACTTCATTAAGCTTTTGAAGGGAACTTTCTTTTCCTTCCTAATTTGTTTTCTTTCTCTTTTAATTATGGTCTAGCCTGCCTGCAGTGAGGGAGGTCAACTTGGCAATGTGTTCCATGGTTCTGGCCTCTTGATCATCCAGACTGGTGAACCTACTGGACCACAGCAAGCCTGTGTTGCCTGCATACTGTTTCCATAGAAGTCAGTTTATAGGAGGGGATAATTGCTGCTGCATTTCCTTCAGTTTGGAGTCAAGATGTGCCTGTGGCATACCTATTTATCCAAGGGCTGTGAAACACGCTTGTCTCACTGTTTGGACACAGGCAGCATGAATCACCAACAGGACCAAAACTTGAGCCTCCCAGGCTTGCTTGCTCATGACAGCCCATTCATGAAGTAGCAAGTGCCGTCTTGGCTACTGACAGGAAAGATGTGTAGAAGTGGCTGATACACCTCAGAATAGAGCTTGGGTCAGTTTGTCTGGGGATTTTACTGGAGCTGTTCCAAAGAGAGTGTAGTTTAACGTGGTCTGTCATGCTTTGCTTCCCTGAGCACCAGGGCAGATCACTAAATGTGAGTTTTGGCATGTGTAGAGTATACAAGAAGTGAAATGGGCCATTGCCTTCGTTGTGGCAATGGCCTATTTTGCCAAGTTTAATTTTACATGTGTGAAGGGGTCAGTAGCTAGATTTGCAGACAACCAAAACATGTATTTAACAGTTGGTTTACTTGTAAATGCCAAACCAGGAACAGTTGCGTAAAGTCCCTTTCTAAGTGGTTGTTTTAAGTAGTTTGGTGGGGTTTTCTTTTTTTTTTTTTTTTTTTAAAGTTAGACTTGTTGGCAAGTAATATTGAACAGCCTTTGCCTCAAAGTTCACATTTTATTGCACAGAACTTTGCAGTGAAGATTTTTAGACCTCTGCATTGAAGTGAATCAATTTATTGAGAAGGGGCATGGAGAAGGTATTCGCAAAACTTGTAGAGATCAGAATCTGTGGTACAAAAAAATACTTGTAATATGGGCAAAGGTAGTGCTTAAATTTTCCTTACTCAGTTCTGCCATACTACTCTAGTTTTGACGTGAAAATCATTCATTTCTTGTTCCCACCTGTGCCATATAAATTTTAAAAGCATCCAGAAATGCATTTAGAAATGCATCTGGAAGCTTTATTCTGTCTGGGGTATAGGGTAGGCTATGTAACAATTCTGACTAATGAAATCCTTTTGGCAGAACTGTTGTCCAAACTGTTATTAAAATTTTCTTAGGATAGACATGTTTTGGTTGCCTGACTATTCCTTAGTTTAATATAGTCACACTTGTTTGACTGACACACAGCTTGTAAGTGTTTCATTTGTAAATGACTCTTCAGATTTTTTTTTTTTGTGGGGTACATCACTAAAGAAATTGTCAACACTTTATAAATAATATTTCTCTTCTATCCTCACTGTTTTATTTTTGGAAATTAAAGTATAATGAAGTTGGTTTTTTTTTTTTTTTTTTTAATTGTAAATATAAAAAGGGAAAATGAGCTTGCAATGAAACAATATTTTAATATTATAATATAACTATTAAATTGCTTTATGAAATTCCATATTTTCAGTAAATATTGCTGCACAGCAGTGGTTTTTTTTTTTTTTTTTTTTTTCAGTCTCACATGCCCTCATTTCTATAGGTCAAACAAAGGGTATGTTTTCTTCAAAGAAGAAGTTACTGATGTTACAGAAGTTACTATTCCTGTCTGTGATGCAATGTTTTAAGTACTTACAGTTGGAAAGAAACTGTTTGAACAGGGCTGAATCTGGGAACAAGTCAAGACTGGAAAACATAGTTCCTTCGGAGACTGAAAGGGGAGATTTTGTTTTTGTTGGTTCCAGTGAAATCAATTTCTGAATTTATCTCTGAAGTTCCCGGCAGGAATACTGTTACAGTGTTTCCAGTTGCAGGGCCACATTTTTGAGTTTGGAGATTGGCAGCACTTTGGTAGGAGTAAGCAAGTTCTTTTTGGTTGGATAACCTTTGTAAGATGAAAGGAAAAGTATATGTTTTAGTTGCTGATTTAACATACCCTGTACATCAGACTTGCTTCTGTGCACTCTGTCCATCTATCTATCTATCTATCTATCTATCTATCTATCTATCTCTTTTTTTTTAATCGAGGTTACAGGTTGTTCAGGAACAAATTGAATAAAGGAAAGTTTGGCTTTGCATTGCCTTATTTCTTTCCGTGCTCTTAGCTTGGGAGGGGAGAATGGGGTTGGAGGGGCTGAGTGTTGCTTCAATGGGACTGATTTCAAAATAAGGAGTACCAAACCCACAAGATGGATCATCTGAGCATCTTAGCCCGTTCTTCATCTTATAGGTGTACTTGAAATCAGGCCTTGTGATGACTTCTCTGTGCATGCCCTGCTGCAAACCTCAGCCTCTTTGGGCGTGGATTGCTGTACCAGCCTTCAAGCAGAGGTTTGCTTTGTTTGCTCACCACTGTGCCAGCAAAGCTTTCTGCTGAGGAGGATTTCCTTGGCCTGGCTTATGGCTTTCTTGGCCATGATGAACACTCCCACTGTCTGGGGGAAACGTTCTTGAAATTAGCGATAGGAAACTGTTTCTCAGAGTCTGTCTTTTAACATTCAATTTCTGTTTGTTCAGATTTACCAAGTCTCCAGTGTTACTGTTTTCATTGGATGGCTTCAGAGCGGAATATTTGCAGACTTGGGGTGGACTTCTACCTGTTATTAGCAAATTACGTGAGTAGTTTCTTTGTCTAAGAAATATTATGATGTCTTACCTGAAAAAACCACCCATGCAGCTTTGCTCACTCTTCAAAATCCTCACTCTTCTGCCATGAAAATGGAAGTTGTTGCTGTAAAGAACACCCATGCACAAAAAACTTGAGGTGTTGGAGAGTGGAAGGGCAAGAGAGGGCTTGACGAAAAGGAGCTTTTGATTTTCTGTGAAATCTTACAAGTTATAGCCCCTGCTATATTTAGGAGGTGGATTTTTTTGCTGTGACATTATTCTATTTCTTCAAAATAGAAGTAGATCCTTTTTACTGTATAATGCATAGCATCTCATATTTAGGTGGAATGGCTTTGGAAAATGGAAAACAAGATAGAAAGCATTTGATTATATGTGGAAAAAGAGGACAGAGAAGGACTAGACTAAGAAGAGATGATACAGAAGGGCTGGTAGAAATGTAATGAATCCAAGAAAACCTTAATTTAACAAACATTTCCGGAAGAAATATTCCCCAACTTTTTCAGTGTCTTACTTGATTTGGTAGTGTCTAAATAATTTTAGTTACTTTTCCTGTTTCTGTTTTGGCTGTGGTCTGTAGAGAACTGATGGTATTTCTTGTCTGAAAAATATGCCAATCTTCTTGACATTCATAAATTACTACCTGGGGTGCCTGGTTTTAGTTTGACTAAAAATAAATCAGTAAAAATACTTGCTTTTTTAACCAGTGGTTGTTACAACTCGAAGTGTTCCAGAGGACAGCAATTCACAGATGTATTTGAGGTTTTGGGTTCTTTTTAGTTTTGTTCCATGCTAGAATAAAATGAGACATTTGCAAAGTTTTCATTAGATGCAGTTACAAAAAATTTAAACTGGAGGAGATTTCTAGGTGAGGCTGGTGTTGCTGCATATTACTTGGTTTCATATTGTATTTCATTTTTACATTGGGTTTTATAATGGTTTGATCTGCACTCCCCTGTTCCCCTGGAAAATGTAATATCCTGAAGTTTGTCCCTGCCATTCCACCAGCCCATCTCCCACATTGTTGCCAGTTCCCTTCCTGAAATGTAATCCAGCCCCGTTCCACTCCCACCTTATCCCAGATTGAGTATTAGCTTGTCACCTCCCAGAGCTCCTTCCCTGGATATAAGCCAGAGCCACATGTGGTCAGGCCTCTTGGTTCGGGCATTGGAACAGGGCTCGTGACCCAGGCTAGGTCTGGGGCAGGACGGCAGAAGAAAGACTGAATAAAGCCCTGGTTTCTCCCCCGATCAAGTGCAGACCTCCTTCCTTTGCCATCGACGGGGTCTCGCTCTCTCTGCTAAGGGCAAGGTTCTCAGCCACCTCCTGGCTTTTGGGACCCTGAGGAAATTCCTTCTAACTGCGGCTTGTCTCTTGAGCCAGCCGGGGCGAGAACGGAGCTGGAGAGCTCTGTGAGAGAGACAAGCCACAGGCTGGCTAGTACAGATTACTCTAACTCTGCCTGAGACACAAGACAGAAGTGTCACAGAGCATCTGTAGGGCTTCCAGTCTACGATAGCCACTTAGACATGTAAAGTTTCTTCATTCTTTGGTCTGGATAGACTACAGTGGGATTTCTCTCATTGACTTCTATAATTAACTGGTACTTCTCTTTACACTGAACCCGTGATAAATTCTGACCACTAAGAAATACAAATATCTTTGTATCTTCATCAAAGTCATTTCACTTCTCCACAGCTGTGAGATTTTTTGATGGTCAAAATTTAGATTTTTAAAATATTCTAATACCAGAATGCCTAATAATACACGTTTTATATACAACAAAGTACTTGCCCCAGTCTGGGGGCAAGTATTAATTCTGCATTATGTTTACATTTCTAAAGAACTCTGGATAATTTTTTGGTAATATACCAGAAAGCTTTTGCTATATAATGTGCTACAGGATCTTCAGGTTTTTTCCTTTTTCCCTCAGAGTAAAAGACTGGTGAAATGCTCAGATAAAGTAAATTTTCCTTAGTAGGAGAAAAATATTCTCATTAATGAAAATTGATGTCACTGAGGTGTATATCCCAGTGGTCTCTGAGGGCTCTATATGCTTTGTATTCCATATGTCCAAAAATGGTGAAAGCAGTCATATTGTAAAAAGTGAACTATATGAGTGAGTAAGTACTCCTGCAGGATTTTACTGTTCAGAAAAGGGTAATGAAATCTTTTCCTCTGTTGTAAACAAGTAACAATAGTGGATAAATTGCTTGACTCTTGCTGAAAATTTGTATTAAATAATTTCAGAGTTCATAGCTGTCCATTTATAGGACTACGAAATTTTCAAAACCAGGCAGTTTAAGAATGACAGCATTTACAAAACAGTGAACAGCTCTCACATAAGTCAGTAAGTCAGTGACTTATTGGACTGCCTGGTTATGTGTTAAATTAGGATCATGCTAAATGTCTGGATTTTCATCTTTACAGCATTTGACAAAGAGTGCAAAATTCCGATAGATAAAATATTGCCATTATTTGGTCCTGTTAATTCAGCCAGGCTTACAGTGATATTCTTGTGTCTCCTTGGAGAAATCTCTCAGAGTAGATGCCTGTAAGACTATCATAATTTCACTTCTACCATGTCCTGTTATACATTTGCTCTCCCTGCTATTTGAAAGATGGACAATTCAGCATGGACCTGGGGGATCTAAGTGAACTCAGGCATAGTCTTGCTGTGCTCATGTGGTGTTCAGAGAAGACATTTTCATCTACAGTTATGCTGTGATATTTTAAGTTTTAGATAAATGATCCTTTTGTCTTAAATGATCTTTAGCTAAGGCAATAAGCCAAAAAAGAATAAAGATAACTCTTACAAAAAGTCCTAGCAAAAAGCCCCTAGGATTTTTGGCAAAACTTTTAAAGTTTGGTTTTCTATTACTTTAAAAGCAAAGCAAAACAAAAACCAAAAACAACCTCCCCAGCCACCCACATTGAAAAACTAAGATTTTGGAAAATAGTCTCAACAACAGATTTGGAAGTAGTTGAAATGCGCTAGGTGTTTTCCAGTAATAATAATAATAATAATAAAAACAAGTGATTATTTGTTACTACAGAACACAAGTGTGAGAGGCAATGCCTGGGTGACTTGAGAGGATTTATTTTTCTGGCCTGGCTTCTTTTATCTTGATTAGCTCAGATTGATTATTTCAACTGAAATCTAGTTGAAGCCCCAATCCAATGAGTTCAGATTACCTTGATGCAACACCTCCTGTGCTATGAAGCCTTTAATTTCTATTGTATTTATATTATATATAATTACCCAGAGTTATAGTGAAGATGACCCAGTGATGTTCTTCCTGTCGGGTGATTTGTTTTGGTTCTTTAGCATCTGTTGAAAGCAGTTTCGGTATTTTTTTAAGTTGTCATGAGGGCTTCCTTTTTTTTTTTTTTTTTTTTTTTAAATGAAAATCGGGGCCCACACATTTGCTGGTGGAAATTTAGACCCCTTAAATAAAGTTTGCTCAGTAGTTTTGGCCTTGCTAATGCCTCTTCATACTAGCAAATACTGTACACTAATCTCCCTAAAGCCATATGATTTGTATATTGAGATAAAACTTTGACATTCATCCTTGAATAAGAACTTATATTTTAAAAGCCCCACAAACAGGAAAGGAAGACTGCAAAATAATCAGTGATTTGACAGATGACTTAGAGAGCCAGGAACCACTGTGTCAGTGGCCACTTCACCTCTGTGGGTACCAGGGTTAAATGTGTGGTTGGTCTCAAGCTGCAGACTGCACTTACTGCATACCACGGCAACTTTGGAGGGTGTGATTTCTTTCATTTTCCTGTCTTATCTGTACGTGCTTTTCACAAAGGCTGTAGGTTTTGCTCATGTGACCATTGCAGTCAGCCATTAGTCATAAATAAAATCTGTTTTAATAGGCATTTAGTCAGTTTTTAAATGAATATAGGAAGAAAACTTAAGTATTAAGTCCACAATTTTGAAGAGGGAAAACTTTTTGGAAATATATTCTGGCTTTTTATTTATTTATTTATTTATTTTTAATAGGTATACGTCTTCATGAGAGAAATTTGCAAAATTTTTATTTCAGTAATTTTGCTGACTTTCTTTGTTACTTCCTCTAGAGAGATGTGGAACATACACTTCCAGTATGAGACCAGTGTATCCTTCAAAAACCTTTCCCAACCATTACTCCCTTGTCACAGTAAGAATTCTTGTATATGATATGTTTTGTACTACTGTTCATTATCAAACTTTTTCCAAGGAAATAGTATATGTTGATGCATTATTAAAATAATTTGATTTCCCTTCAGAATAGGAAAAATTATGTATTCTATTTATGTAATTTAGGTTAACAGATATTATATAACACTACAGATAAGTGGCCAGATCTAACGTAACTAAATCCAGTTCTTGCAAGGGTAGCTGTGAAAAATCCCGTGTAGCCAGAAGTTCACATCACTTTACAACTCTTCATTTGTGTCAATATTTCCACTAAATTGCAGTTTCCTCTCTTGGAGTGGGAGCAGTCTGACTGCTTTAAGTTGCCAACCTTATTCCGGGTCATTAAGGTAGCTTGGCATGATGAAAAGAAGGGTGTGAAACGAGAGGAAAGATTTGAGCATTATGCTGATATTGGCTCTGTGTGATGGACTGTACCCAAGCCTGCATAGAAATGTCACAAAGCTGTTCTTGTAAATTTGCCACCACTTGCATATAGGGAGAAAAAGAAAAATTAACGTTTTCCAACACAAATCCAGGGCTGGAATCCAGGAATTTAAATTTCATCATGCCACAACTAAAATTCAATCAAATACTAGGATCTGCACTTTCTTACCTTCCCAGTTTGCCAAGACCTTTGGTGGGAGCACAAGTTCAGGAATGAATTGCTTAATTGTGTAATCCTCACAAATCTCCATGACTGAATATGAAACTAAGAGTCATTAATCATGCCCAGCAGCCGTATGAGGTGTACAGTACAGAGCTTTATCTCAGCTCCTCATTCATGTGAAAAAAAATTGCAAGGTCCTAATGATGGTCCCTATAAATGTAAAGAGGAGCTAGTCTGTTTAAAGACAGAGCACAAAGTCTACTAAAACTGCCCAAGACCTGGTACTTGCATTTCTTTGACTGCTCATGTAATGGTTTTCTAGAGCTAGAGCTTTTGCCCATGTGATGGAGGTCTAGCACAGGTAATTGATTTATATTTGGTACTAAAGATACAACAAATGTGTGACCTCAAACCATGTCTTTTAGTTTGATCCCAAAGGACAGTGTCTGATTTTTTTTAAAATCTCACTGAGAAGCAAATAAGGGTAGAAAGGTAGGGCTTGGAAACAATGAGAGATTATGCTGATGAATTTGGGTGCTGAGCTATTGGAGTAGAAGCCACCAGTAGAGTGACTATTCAATGGACATATTTGTCTAAAGGATTCATTTGAGTAGCTGGAAGGTTCTTTTTCTTTAGAGCATTGCAACAAAGGCATACTCTCAATTACAGGGGCTGTATCCTGAATCTCATGGTATAATTGATAACAAGATGTATGACCCCAAAAGAAATGCATCCTTCACCCTTAAAAGTGAGGAGAAGTTTAATCCGCAGTGGTACCAAGGCCAGCCTGTAAGTATTAATACTCTTCTGAGAATGTACATCACCCTGTTATGTTACTTAATACCACTTGGATGCATAGCGGTGTCCCAAGAGGACAGAGGGTAATTCTAAGTCAGCCAAGAAGTGTTACTCAGCGCCCCTAGGAACTGCCCTGCCGCAAAATAACAAATGAAACAAAATGTAACAGGTTTTGTTGAACCTAAACGGAATGTTCCCTACGGAGAGTGCTGGCTTAAAATGTCTAATATAGCTACCAGATTTTGGTCTGTTTTTAACATGAATGGGCTTGCAGTTAACTTCTGAGAGGAAATCAACAGACCGGTAAGCTTGAGTAATAAGAAGCACTAATGAAGGTTTATGCTCTGCTCAAAGTACTTGTAAGTCTAAAGATGTGGTTTTAAAAGAGATTGCCTCAGCTCAGTCACGCGCATATGGCAAAACTGATGAGATTGCCATGGAAATGAAGTGGGATGGAAAAGCCTGAGTAAGCACTAGCCTGAAGAGTAGCAAGGGACCAGATGTAACTGTTTAGTACGTGGGGAAGACTGGGGATTTGTTTGTGTTTTTCCTTGAGGAAAGAACACACAGGTGTAGAACTTGCAGGCCGCTGAGAACAGAGTGATATATGAGTTAGGCAGGAAACATACAGAAGGCATAAATCTGTAAACCATGAGAGCAGCAGTAAAATCAAAAGAACTGACCAAATGCTGTTTCCATATGTCAGGACTGTATGGAACATTGGACCTTGGAATATTCCCACCCCTTCTTGTGTCACTGTTTTTGAGATATTTCCCCTTCCTGGTGTTCAGCCATGGTTATACCATTGCATTCTACTAATGGTTCCTACCTCTGTCCCAGCTCTCCGTGGCATTGCAGCAGCAGGGGTGGGAGGGTTTGCCACAAGGAATCAGCCTACAAGATGTATCTGGGCTGCAGATAGCGATGACAGGCAAGATTGACTGGAGTGCTCCATGAAACTGTTACTTTCTGGTCTTGCTGAAGGATGCAGGGTTGGTGAGGGTGGTCATGGACCTGGCAGTTTCAGCTGATTTGGTAACGGGCACTAACCATGGCGAATGTTCTCTGGCAGATTTGGCTCACAGCCATGTACCAAGGGCTGAAAGCAGGGACGTTCTTCTGGCCTGGGTCTGATGTGGCAGTGAACGGAACCTTTCCAAACCTGTATGAAATATACAATGGGTATGTAAATGCCTGTGTCAGAGGAGTATTTGACTTTAACAATTGCAGTGGGACAGATGCCAGAGAAAGTGTAATTTTTTCCCTACTTTTCTAAATAATTTTATACAATGGGGGAAGAAGGCTAAGATGCAATTAACTTTGTTTCAGTATAATGTAGAACCTTTGTTTAATTATATTTTCATTACTCAAGAAATGTTTTAATGGTAAGACATGTAAAAATCAGCTTTAAGCATAACCAGCTTTGAAACTCTAATGCTTTACTCTTTCTATTAATAAAAACATTTTGTGGCTGGTATAGAATATTTCAGTCATGAATGGATCAAGCTTTGATGTGATATTGTCCATGAAAACTAAAGTTTTACTGTTGACTGTGGTAAGCTGTTCTAATTTAATATTATTTTCATCACAGATTTTGAAAATATTAAGGCACTCATATTTTAGTCAGGGATTGCTCTTCACTCCAATGAAACATTTTCTGCTTAATGAAAATGTTTATCACCTTTTATTTAATAATCTCAAATCTTGCTCAAGAAATCAGGTTTCTCTTTTCTACCTTAGGATCATTTTCTCTTCCACCCTACATACAGGATGGAATTTTTGGTTCTTGATTTGCTACCTGTATTTTCTTCCCTAGGAGCTGATGATGCACTGTTACTGGAACTTGTTAAACACTGAATACTTTGTGGGTGCCTCATGTTGTTAAAGGTCAATGTGCTTATTGTTGGTCTACTTCAGTAATTGATGCAGAGATCTACTTTGTAACATAGTATGAGAAACTTTTATTCAACCTATTTAAATT
The DNA here is from genome assembly GCF_015227805.2 of Hirundo rustica. Classification (NCBI taxonomy): domain Eukaryota; kingdom Metazoa; phylum Chordata; class Aves; order Passeriformes; family Hirundinidae; genus Hirundo; species Hirundo rustica. Next base: position 60,350,103 of record NC_053452.1, on the reverse strand, counting down.
TAAAATACCCAACCCCACTCCTAAACCATGATTTTTCAAAACATAATACAGAAATAAAAGCCTGCATGTGACTTTGCACCTTGAGGCCAATTATTTCCATTGTATAATAAGCATAAGCACTACTGAGAGCATTACTCTAATCATATCAGGAACAGCATTCAAGTGAGATTTAGATCAGGCCATAAACTCCTGTAGAGTCACAGGCAATTAGCACAGACAAATTTGTATCCTGCTAAAAAGCCTGTAATGCTTTTTTTCTTTTTTTTTCTGCTAAACTACAGTGATTTTTTGGCAATATATAGCTAAAAGATTTAGCTCTTGGAAATACATGGCTGGTCAATAGATATTGTATTATTTTGATGCAGCTCGATTCCCTTTGAGGAAAGAGTGGTGACTGTCCTTCGCTGGCTGCAGCTACCTGAAGATGAAAGGTAGGTACACATTTGCGAGTGAGTTCCTGTTTGAGTGGTATTGCTATGAATTACTTTGTAAACACAATTTCTGTTCTAAACAGTATCTTAAGCTTTATTCTAACAATGTTAAAGTATTATGTCGTGCAAACCTGTTTCTATGACTGAAAACTTTCTAAATTAAGTTGCATCTCTGTGTTTAATATATTTTTCCTCTGAATGACAGCATTGTTTCCAATATTTGATCTCCATTGTTGAAATATAATCTCTTCCAACTGTCTCAACATGTATGTAAAATATTACATTTTTGGTACTGTTTGATATAGACCACACTTTTACACTCTGTATTTAGAAGAACCAGATTCCTCGGGCCATAAGTTTGGACCAGTAAGCAGTGGAGTAAGTAGTTTCATAGTTTCTTAATACATACATATATATATATATATATATATATATATATATATATATATAATTTGAAGCTTTGCTCTGACTCTATGACTTTCATAATTCATGTTCGGTAACTAAGATTGTGTGAAGTGTGCTTTTTAGTAAAAAATTTGTGAATAGACAGTCTGTGCATGATTAACATTGATATAAAGCATAAAATGGCCTATTTAGTAAGACTAATTATTATTTTCTTTATTTCAATAACTTTTAAATTACCACTGCATATTTGGGTATGTCTTGTATGTTCTTTTATCTGCTTCTACTAATGGTTCATGTTGATTTTTGGCAGGGGAGGGGAATGGAGACAGAAAACTTTTATAATTTCAGTTTAGCAAGAACAGGGTTTTGCGTAACAGTGTCCGAGTTGTGGTGGTTAAGTATTCATGTTACAACTGTCATTTGTTTTCCCTCAGTCTCTGTGCTAAGATTAGATGGATTTTGGCTTTATCTCCCTGCAGTTATTATTTATGCCTTCTCAGAAAGAGACAGATAAAAGGAACATTGGCCCCATCACAATCTGTGATTTATTATGTCAGTCTTTGGTTTCTTACTTTAGTAAGAAGTTCCTGGGACTCCTACTGTCTTAAAAAGTACTGAATAGCTTTACATTTTAAAAAAAACAAAGTGAAAAATACAAAGGAAAAAGTTCTTGGAAATTCAGGACCTTTGTAAAATTCTCCCACCTTGAACAGTCAGGGAATTTAGGCATCATAAGTAGGAATTCAGCTACAGTGGTGACAAGAGTAAAAAAGCTCTTGCCAATTCCTCTTAACTTGTGAGTAGTTGCTATTCATGTAAGGAAGTAGCAGGCATAATTGGAACTGCAATATAGGGATCATGATTAAATTGGCTATCTTTCTCTTTGCTTAATAAGTGGACCTAAAGTTCTGCATGTCAGGAATGCCCTGGAGAGAAAGACCCTGAGGATTTGTATATAGTCTCTGCAGGAGCATCTTTTCATTGTTGATACAAAGCAAGACAGCTCGCACTAGCAGTTCAGTGAGGTGACAGAACTCTGTCATTGGAAAATACTTTTTTTTTTTTTTTTTTTTTTTTTTTTTTTTTTTTTTTTTTTTTTTTAACCTAGCAAGTATTCAAAAGTAGCTCCAGTGCTGTACCTCTGCAAATGAACTTGGGCACCAAACCCCTGATCAACAAGCAGCACAGGTAGTTCATTGTTTAGCTTTTTCAGTTTCTTTAAAGTAGTTTGACTGGACGTTAGTCTCCGAGCACAATTTCAAGGACAGTTTGCTCCAATTCCTAACAGGCATTTTGAGGAAGTGTATTGCAGGCTTGGCTTCCTCTGTTTATCCAACACATCAGTATCTGCATCCTTTGTCGTTCCCTGCTGCTCTTGGTTGTGCCCAAGCACAGTGCAACAAGCATCCTCAATTTCATACTCTAAAACCACCCTCCCTGGTTATAATCTGTGAGGGTTTTTTTTGGTTGATGCTTTTGTTTTGGGGCTTTTTTCTCCTCTTTAAAGCATCTGCAACTGAAATAACACATAAAACTGTGTCATGGTGCAGTATGGGACAGAAAAAAAATCGGGCTAAGGGCTGTGTAGTGTAGATATAGCCAGTCTTCTGTAGGTGGAGGTAGCTGAACAGTGCAGGTGATATGCAGTCTGCAGACTCTCATTTTTATTTAGACATATTTAACAGTACTTTTAACACTTACTTCACCTTCCTATTTTTGTCCTGCAGGTCATTATGGCATTACAGAGAGTGGACAAAATAGTAGGGATGCTGATGGATGGTCTAAAGCAAATGAACTTGCATAAGTGCTTGAACATTATTTTTGTATCAGATCATGGTAAATTTGATTTTATAACATATATCAGAACTTTGAAGAACTGTCTCCATAAAATAATATTCTGAACTTATACTTGTATGTTTCTGGCAAGGTTAATGAAGCAAATAAACCTATAAAATATGTTTTATATTTTTAAGATGACATTAAAGATAATCAGTGTGAGAGATTATTTTATGAGGGGGTAAAGAAGTGGAGAACACAGGGAGGAATTAAGTAATTTTCATATTTTATTTCTAGTTCCTTTTGTGACGATTACCAGATGATAAAAGAAATAGAATAAAAAATGTGAACAGTGAAAAAATAGATTTCATTTTCTTCTGTCTTGTTAACTACACTGCACAGCAACAGATTACAAACTGCTGAGGAACTGAAAATACAAGTCACACCTTCCTTTCCGTTATCAGTTCCCTCATATGTTATTTGAAGGCAGTGAATATGAAATTTTGATTTATTTTTCTAGCATTCTGTATATCTGGAATTATTTCTGTAAATTATGTATTTAGCTATTTTTTTCTACTTCTTAACAAATAAGCACACTTTCATGCAGCACAAAACTGACTTGAAAAACTCATTGCCACAGGGAATGATGCAAGCCAAGTATCTGTACAGGCTTAAAAAAGTTACGGCATTAATGGAGGGTAAACCTGCCAGGAATTATTTAAAGTAAGAGTTCAAATGCAATAAGCAAATTATGAGTGATAAGCCCTTTGGCCTCTGAAAACTGATAAAGAGCACTGGGAGAAAGATCAGTCAATAATTCTGTGCTTATCGGGTATTTCATTAGGTATGTACTGAACATGATTAAGCGGGATACTGGGCTAAATCAGTATTTGGTCTGCTGCTACTACTGTTCTTAGGTTCATAAGAGCTCTTTTCCCTTCAGAGAAGAAAGTTTGTCTATTTATTAAATTTGAGAGTCTTTCTCAGCTGAGGAAATGGCTGATAGTGTTTGTGCTTGGTTTTTTACCTCCTACACTTCTTGGGTCAGATGCCTTGGGATTGCTGATAAAAAGACCAGAAAAAATACATTTCTGACTTGTACAACTAAGGTTACAAGTCTCTGTAGCAAGGTGACTCTACACTGATATTCCCATTTTAAAAGAAACTGTATTTCCTTTTACAGGAATGGAGGTAGGGAGCTGCAGAAAAACAGCATATCTGAACAGCTATCTGGACAATGTTCAAGATTTCATAGTTGTACCCGGTCCTGCAGCTCGCCTAAGACCTAATAATGTTCCAGATGAGTATTTCTCTTGTATGTAGTTGCTAAACTAACTTTTGTTATTTGGTTATATGTTTTTGTACTTTACAAATACAAACTTAGAATCCACGTATTCCATTAGTAAACTTGAGTGAATGACAACTTGGCACAACCTGGGCAATGATGAAGAGGAAATACAGAGTAGTGTTTGCACTTGTGATTTTAAAGACCATTTGACTTTTTGAGTCTGAAAGTATATTTGAATCCCACATTCAATACACGAAAACATTTTATGGGCTGCCTCCGATTTACCAATTGCAAATGCCTCCTGTCTTGTGAATGGCATTCCTTTGAATAAGATCATACATGCGCGAGACAGCCCAAAAATCCTTCCTTCATGTCTCATCTCATTTCCTAATTTATTAAGTTTTGCATAAATTTGCAATATTTCTGTCTTAGAGAATTGTTAAATTGTTACTATAATATATATATTATTTTGTATATTATGTTAACGAGTTATAAAAAATTGGCCTAATGGCCTGACAGTAATTGAGTAAACTGCAAGTAAACATAAATAATAAAACTGGGTAAAAATCAATGAATACTTAAAAATTTTAAACTCTAACATGTTATTCAGTCTTATTTTAGGTGAACATTTAATCCCTGCGATTTTTCATACTTTTTAATGTTGAATGCAGGAGCTTTCTTCATGTTTCCTAGTATTTTGGAGTGGGTTAGGTTTTTTCCTTTTGAGATTATTGTTCTCTGTGCACTTTAAAACTTGTAGACCTCAACCCCGGTGACTTTAAGTCCTGTTTACTTCACTGCTTGATGCTATTCTAAACTGTTTCAAATGTTTACTTGGAGAACATGGGAGTCAAATGCAGTTTCAGGTTCTCCCTAGAGAAGTTCAGGAAGAAGGGAAGGAGCACAGCTCCTCCTTTGGACATGTGCACTGTTATAATGAAGTAGCGTAGCTGTCTTTGTAGCACTGCATGTATCTGAGCAGGAATTATGAATGGTTCTCCTCCCAGGGTAATCCTTTAGGTACTTGAGTCAAGTATTGGATATCAGAGTCAGGACAGCGGATCTGTGAAATGTAGTGGGCCCATGTTACACAAAATGTCAAACTCATGACATAATGGTCCCTTTTGCCTTGACCCTAAGCATCTGAAACTTAGCCAGCTGGTGCTTGGCTTTTTTCCTAAGGATATTTGGTAGACAAAACTGCTGTCCTGGTAGTTGCATTTATGTATTTTTCTTTATAAGCTTATTAGCAAAGAATAATTCATCTTGATTAACACAGCATTTAGTTGCTTCTTTTATGAAAACCTCTTGGATTATTTTTCTAACTGTGGCTAATATACTTTAACATGTAAGTATAGTTGACTTTTAACTAATAAAATGAACTAAAGTTTAACTAATATAATTTAAATTTAAAGCTGTAAATAAATAATCAAGGGGAAGAGAGGCTGAACTAAAATTTTATAAGAGCAATAGCTTGACAGTTTGGGGATTTTCTTGCTCTGTATAGTTTTAGATCTGGAAAAATAATTTCTTATGCCCAGAAATTTATTGAACTTTACCATTTGTGTTACGTGATGGGAATGCTTTCATTTTACATCTGATCTTTTTTAACTTAGGTGACTAATACTTACATATGATTCTTCCAGTTAATTATGAAGGCATTGTCAGAAACCTCACAGTAAGTGTTGTCTTATCTGTTGCTCTATCTTAATTTCTGCTGACATTTGCAGGTATTTTATAGCTGTTTTCTGGGCACTTCCTCTCTGTACTTTGGATCAATGACGAGGGGACATAATCTTGTACTGCACAAGGGGACGTTTAGGTTGGACATCTGGAAGAATTTTTTTCCAGTTGTTAAGGTGATATTCAATCTTAGTTGTAATTGGTGATCTCAGAGGTCTTTTCCAACCTAATTGATTCTGTATGTGACCTTCTGTTAACAACAAAAGTAGTCCCACACAGGGGAATGTGAAAATTGAGTAAGGTGACATGTGGCTATCAGGTTGTGCATTAACTAAGGCTCTGCTTTCATTTCACTGTATTTCACTGTGTTGCTCTTCCAACTGGAGAACTTGTGTATCTGGACCATACTAGCTGAGGGCCATATCAGTGTAAAGCTCAGCTCTATTTCCAGGACACATAGAGGATTTTCTTGCTCACACCTTTTTGATAAACAGCTTTGAGAGATGATATTGATTATATTTTTTTTTTTTTTGGGGGGGTGGGTTTTCAGTTGCAGTTTAATGAATTTGCTTTTTTGCTCTGTCCCTGTTCTCATCTCTGCACTGTAATCTGTTTGCCTCTCATTTGTGCAGACACTGCCGTTGGTGAGAACAATGCTGTTTGTATAGATTACTTCAGTATTCAAAAATTCCGATATTACAGATGAGATTTTGTTTTGTGGGTATTCTTTTTCCTTTGTAAAATCATTAGTGTATCTTGGTTCGTAAAAAAGTTTATTTGTCCCTGAGTGATCAGCCTAAAAACCCTAAATGCCTGTTACCTCCTTTATTACAGAGCTGTAGACTTTTTGCACTGGGCAGTCTCTTATCACTTGTGAAAGGATCATGATGTTCATGTCTTAGTGTAATTCTTTATTAAATCGATGCGGTATCATTTGGTTCTGTACAATTGTAGGCTGAAAGAAAAAAAAAAGCAACTTTTGTCCATAATGCAATATTAAATGTCTTTTAATAACTATTGAATCCAAAACCAGTCCATATTTGTGATTTAAGTATTCTTTCATATGTCTCAGATCTTATGAATCCAAACCTGGTGGAGTTACATTGTTCTTTGTAGATGTTATTGCAAACCATTTGCAATTGATGTGCTGTGTTAGAACTGTGCATGACACAAAATACACATTTCACCAAAAGTTCCTCATGTGTTAATTTAAACATTTCAGTGCAGAAAACAAAACCAGCCTTTCAAAGCTTATATGAAACAGCTGCTGCCCAAGCGTTTCCATTATTCCTATAATGACCGGATTGAACCGCTGCACTTTTATTTAGACTCCCAATGGCAGCTTGCTCGGTAAGTTAAAGTTCTCAGTACCTGACTGTACAACAAATGATTTCTTGTTTTCTCTTCCAAGTGCTCAGAGTTCAGTGATAACTGTTCGAGTGCAATATTCTCGTTTGTCATAGCAGAGGGACATTCCAAAGGAGCAATGCATGCTTTTTTCTACAGGTTTTGCTGGCCTGGGGAGGCTTAATTCTAAACTGGCAGCTATTGATATTCTCCCAGCTGGGTATGGAGGTAGTGGCAGGTCAGAAACTAAAGTCGTCACTCTCAGATGTTTGAGCACGTCTTGACATGCTATAGGAATTTCCAAAGTGAGTCCATGAAAGGAGAGCATGTAAATAATTTCTAAGTTAAATCAGTCTTGTCAGCCATTGAACTTATGGAGTCCATGATAATTAATTACCTTATGTGTTTTGATGAAAGAATTTACAAGTCCCAGAACAGTGGTATCTGTTGTAATTCTATTAATTTTGAGCGCCTCTGTGATACTTCAGGGCTTTTATCATGGAAGAGTTTTTCAGTGCACCTCTTCAGTAAGTCCTTTTGTGTAACACTGTAGACAATTGCAAGTTGTGCAAATCAGGTTTGGGTTAATAGAACTGTGTGTTTACATAGTGTGTATGGACTTAGCACAGGTTGGATGTTTATTAGACTGTAAGATTCCAGTCTAGATGGTCTAAATTAGATTAGTGTTTTTATTAAAAAATAGTGAGAATATGCTTACATAAGGTACTGTAAAGCTGTTACCCAAGTAACTGTGAACGGAAAATCTGTTATCCTGAAATGAATTTTTTTTCATATAGCATATGCTTTGACTTTAAATGACTCTGATAGATAGACACATGAAAATTCCAAAGGGATAACATTTGCAGAGAAAATTACCGTTCTGATTTTAAAGGCATTTTCTTCCCGAGCACTAAAAACTTCTCATTCCCTATGGACAATCTTCTCAGTATCTTTAAACAGAGAAGTAAATACATCGTCACGGAATGTACTTTATGTCAATATGATTTGAAAAGTTTGAGTTATATAAACTGTGTGTTTTTTAATAGAAAACCATTTGAGATTAAAAGCTGCAAAGGGGGATTCCATGGCTCAGACAATCGCTTCCCCAATATGCAGGTGAGGTTTCAGCTTATGTTAGCTTTTATATTTAGCTCCTTCTATTTCCAAATGCTGTGTTTTATGGGTGGTGTTTTGTTTGGTTGGTTGGGTTTTTTTTAAGATCTGTGGTATTATTCCACCTGCAGTTAAAAGAAATCAAACATTTTTAGAACTGATATTGTGGTGTGCTGGATAACCCACACAAATAAGGAGAGTCTTGAGCAACGATTCTCTTTAATGAGAAATGGGAAGAGATCATAGGGAAACATGAAATCAGATCCTTAGTTTTGTCTAATTTGGGGAAGTCACTTAATCTATCCTCTGCATTAGTTTCTGCTATCATTAAATGAAAGCCAATATTCAGAAAGCTGTTTTCAGGATTAAAATCCACAAACCATTGTGATGTACTTGGAACTATTACAGTGAATATGTGTAAACACATTTATAAAGAGAAATCTGTATGTTACGTGGACTTTGTAGGTCTTCTCATGAAACTTGTTTTCAATAATTTTTTCTCTTAAAAGCTTTTTTTTTTTTCCCATGTGTTGTAGAATTATATAGTGTTGGCATCAAATTGTTTTTTAAAAAAGTCTTAATCTTGCATCAATTTACCCTTCCAGACTTATTCCCTGACTTGACAATGGAAAACCTGTTAATAACGTTTCTAGCAATGGGTTGCAATAAGCAAGCCACATGATGCCAAATGTATTCCATCTCTCTCTGCTGCAGTTTGACTATGTAAATTTTTTTCAGTAGATTGACTCTATTCAAACTTTTTTGCCACACTTGGGATTGTCAAGTTCATTGCATCCCTAACAAGTCTTAAAACAGATATAATTTATCCTTTTTGTGGCTAACATTATAGCAGCATAACAGCATTTCATACTCTGTAATTACCAAAAACAACAGAAAGGAGGTAGCGTGTCCCTGTCTCATCTGGTTCAAATTAGGCTGGTTGAGTACATTATTAACCTGCAGATTCTAGTATCAATAGATGCAAAATAATGCTCTGTGTTATGCCTTAACCTCAAAAAAAGGGGTTAAGTGTTGAGTTTTAGCCTGTTTTTGCCACACTGCTATGAAATCTGAGGCAATTGCATTGTTCACAAAGAGCTTGGAGATCTTACCCAGGGACGTGCTATACAGTGTAAAACATCCATCCCTCATTCAGTATCCTGATCCCACAGATGTGTACAGTCTGTTTCTCTTCATTAAAAATAAGCTGAATAACTGATGATAAGATTTAAAACAATTGGCAGCAGTTGAGCTTAAGCATTTGTTGCCCTTGCCTCTTTGTTGATGCAGCAAACCCAGCAGTGTGCTGGTGTAAGATTTGTGTGGCTGCAGTGTCAAGTAGGTTGGGGAATTGAGCCAGAAGGAAAAGAGCCAAGGAACCAAAAGAACCAGAAGGGAAAAAAAAAAAAAACAACAAACCAAAAGGAGGAAAGGTTTTTGAGCTGGCAGCATTCCTGGATCAGGTCCAGTATGGCTCAGGAAATGGGGCAAGAAGAAAGAACAGCTGCAAACCAGGCATGGAAGCCTATGATCCTACCATTACTTAAACCACTTAAAGCATTGCTACCAACAGATGTTTTTATAGCCCCAAGTTAAAAGCTTCCAAATTGTTTACAGGATGTGATATGTGATGGTTACTTTGGATCAACATTTCCATTAAATCTTTTAAAGCATTTAAGAAAATAACTTTTAATTTCTTCAAAAGCAGAGAAGAGCAAGGCACGTCATAAGTGGCTAAAGGCAACAATGAGAAACAATTGGATTTCCTAATACTCTTCTACTGCTTTTAAAAATTATTCTTATACATCTACTTTTTTAAAAAGAAAAACACATGTTTTTGACTTAATGCATACTGTGCTGGTAAAGTAAAGTTCTTGTAAGAAAATGCCCTCTGAGTATGAAGATAATTTTCATTTCAACTTGTCTTAAACAGAATTCCACTATATTTTTCTCTGTAAATTCTAGGCTATCTTTATTGGTTTTGGACCAGGATTCAAGTTTGGTACTCAAGTTGATCCATTTGAAAACATTGAAGTATATAATTTAATGTGTGGTAAGTACAATGGACGGGGGTCAGTTTTGTTCAGTAAAATATAATATCTTTTGGGCATTGTAAATCTTCTAATAACAGATTGTTAAGTGTCCTCAGAAACTCATCCTAAAGAGTTGCTACTGATTTTCACAATTCAGCTGTTTGTTTTTCTGAGAATGGGCCATCTCAAAATGACTAACAGCAGTTTAGGATCTACTGGTCAGGCTACCTTGTATATCACTTTCCCACTGGTCACACTGTGTATTCCTCTGGCTTTTCCAGAGCTGGTGCTCTGACTCACCACTACTAAAAATGACTACTTCACAATCTCTCTATCATCATGAAGGGAAGCCTCCTTTCCCCCCTCTTTCAAACACAGTGTTACCGTGACTCCTTATTCCTGTGTCCTTTCTTCGTTCTGTGTTTCATGGTTTCTCCAAAAGTCTGTCACTAGATCTACCACCTTCTGTTCATTTATTCCCCTTGAGGTCCTCACCTGCTTTCCATTATTTCCGGCCTACTTCCCTCTCTTGTTAGAACCTATACTGCTTCTGTGAGAAGAAAAATATTACTTAAGTATTACAGTAAATAGTATTTAGAAAAGTATTACAAGGAGTTTGATCCAGAAAATACTTAAGAGTACTGCAAATGCTTGAGATTGGTGGCTGTAGTCAAGCAACTTGCCCAACCTTACCAGAAGACTAGTACCACACTGAACCCTAGCTAAGAACATGTGTGCTCCTTTTTAAAGAGGTTACACTGCTTTTCTTTTTGGGTGTTATGAGCAGCAATCAGGGAAGCTTTGACTCATCCATACCTGTAAGGACAATATAATCAGCTGTGATTACAATCATTATAATCAGCTATGATAATTACAATCTTTTTCCTCCTGTTAATAGCACCTGAATTCTTTCATAGATTTACTTGGTTTGAAACCAGCCCCAAACAATGGAACTCATGGACGCCTAAACCATCTGTTAAAACACCCTGTTTACACCCCCCACCATCCCAAAGAAACAAGTCATCCTTCTGAGTGCTCTGTGGTGGGAGAAAGATCCTTTTCAGTGAGCCTTGGCTGCTCCTGCAGGACAGGGGTAAGCACTGAAATGGTTAAAGTTGTGGAGGCAGAAGTCTGTGTTTATTAAAAGAGTGAAACTTGGCATTTTCCAGATAGTTTTACAGTCCCTGACTACTGGTTTCAAAATCAACTCTTGGTTGAGGTTAGTGAGTGCTAGCCTGTATTTGTATATTAATTTTTTGCAGATTGCTTATATTAAGTCACATTAATCTCTGAAGAGCCTGGAAAAACCCCACAGAGGCTTGATGGAAAAAGCATTCAGTTCTTGCTTGCTTCACTTTATTATGTTGAAATTTCTGTTTTGTGACTATTTTATTTGGGCTGTAGTTTTCAAACCTGTAGATTTGCTTGTGGCAAAAGCAATTTATTTCTGCAAATTCCCTGTAGCTCCACTCCAGTACATGTCAGTGAGTTCTGTGTATGTATAAATTGCAAGACAGAAGTTACATGTAAGTGTGGTACCGACTCATAACGTGCTTTGTAGAATCTCACTGCTTTTCCTTTATAATTATAGGGCTTGCCAATAAGGGATTTTCATCAGCGTTTAAATCTTACCGGAACAGAAGGTAAGAATTTCAGATAATAATATAAAATTCAAAAGCTAACAACAGCAACAAAATTATTGGTCATCAAACATTTTATGTTTTTAAATTTATGAGCAACTCTCAAGTAAATGATGTGAAAATTCTTTGAAATACTTGCTGGAACTATTGTCCTGCTGGGAGAATTTCTGGATGCCTCACCCATGGAATTGTTAAAGGCCAGGTTGGATGGGGCTTTGAACAACCTGGTCTTGTGGAAGATGTCCCTGCTCTTGACAGGGTGGTTGAAACTAGATGGTCTTTTTGGTCTCTTACAGCCCATACCTTTCTATGATTCTCATGTTTTTGAATACAGTCCTCCTGAACCATTTGTTCTCAGGTAAATGTGTATCCTTATACGTGTGTCTTTATGGCATATGTGTTATCTGCTACTTTTGACTTTTCTAGTACTGAAGTAATGAGCGTTCCAGAATGGGAAGCAAGAGTGTTGTATGGGGAAGTACCTGATAACAAATCAATCCAAATAATGATAGCCATAATGGCAGCATACTTTTAATGAAGCATAAGGAATATTTTACATCCTTGTTATGTGGTCTTGAGCTGTTACTTCTTTTACTTATGTTTTATTTCCATTCATTGGACTTACACATCCCATGTTTAAGCTGCAGTTTGCACGGCTGTAGATGTGCTCATGAGTCATAAACCAAAATAAACTATTTTGAGCATGAAACAGGTAAAACAGCAAGTAAAGAAAACTGTAAGTTAAAATAGAACCTAATTCCAGGTGTTAATGCTTTGAGATAATATCAAGATTAGGCTGTCAGAAATAGGCTAATAGAGATCTTGCCCTGTGCGTGTGTGTGTTCATGAAACCTCGACATTTTATGCAAATAAACTATACTTAGCAGCACCCTGATATAGATCACTATTACTAAGAACTTGAAATAAATGCCAGTTACTGCCAGGGCCCAGTACTGGCTGCTTATCCTGAGCTAATTCAAGGCTTCTGTTGATTCATGTAGTTTGTCCTGAAACAAAGAGTGGATAGAGCTTTCTTGAATCTTTTCCACTAATGACAGGTCATAATTTTAAAAGATGTCCCAGAACCCTTTTAAAGTAAGTCTTTCAGTATTGTAATGCTCATGAAAGCAACAAAATCAAATTCAGTTAGAATGATACGATGTGCCTTTGTAAAACCCCAAAGTCTGCAAGGGGTTTTGCTAAAACAGATTCCAAGGATCTCTGAGGGCCTTGCTCAACCCGGCTTTGAAGAAACTTGAAAAGGCCAGGCACAACAACATATTTCAGTTCTCTTTTGTAGAAATAGGAACTTAAAGCTCTAAACCTACATTTATGAAGCAGTAGGATTTTGTCTGGAATTATCAGTGAGATGTGGTATAGCACGGTCTTAAAAGCAGTAATTTCCTTATGAACTGTATTGATTAAGAGCTAATTAGATTATAAAAAGCATTTCACAGATGGAAGAATTCTAGTAACCAGCCTAGAAGATCCTTGAGACTATATGGAGTTCATTAATTACTTCAGTTTGCATGTTTTCTCATTGATTGCCATAACTTGACAGTCTGTAAGGGCAAAAAATTATAAGGGCAAAAAATTATAACTGCATTTTTACTTTTATGGAAAAAAAAAAATGTTTTTCCCTCATGGGTGGAGAAGTAACTGTCATAATCTTCACTTTTTTTTTGTGTTGTGTAATTACTGTGGAAAACCCCCTGCACATTCATTGCTCAATCTCTTTTCCCGTGTAATACATTTGCCTTAAAATTGTGTAAAAATTTGTAGATGGTGGGGCGCTATTTAATGGAAGATATACTTTGACACCTTCTTTTTAATAATAATAATAATTTTAGTCATGCAATGATTGTAAATACTTGAATTTTCAAAGGCAAAGTAGCAAGTCCTTGCACAGTTGAAAATCCAGTCCAGTACTTCACTGTATTGTTTATTTAGATCTCTATATTTCCTGGTCTTTTAAACACATCTTTACATACAACTATGTGGTTTCTACTGAAACAGTAATTTCAAATCACCAGAATTGGTTTCTTTCCCATCTAAATGTTACATAAAAGCAGATCCCACATTTTTAAATTGAAACACAAAGTCAACAAAGACTTTAACTTTGCAACTTAAATTTATCTCCTGTTTTTAACTGCAAAAGGTTTTGGTTCAAATATAAGCTTAATTTGTGCAGTATAAGTTTAAATGAGTTTTTTGTAATGGCTTCATCACTTAATTTATTTCCCTTATATAGAAACTATGCTTTTGATATAATAATGAAAATGTTTTGTCCTGTTTTTGTGGCTTCTATTTGCTTGACAATTGAAAATTAAGACAGCCTTTGGTATATAAAAGAGAAGGGTACTTAACAACCAGTATTAACTGAAAAGCAATAAATACTACTTCTGTTGCAGTTGAGAAGACAGAGCAACTTAATTTACCCTACGGACGGCCCAGGGTTCTGCAGAAAAAACATAATTATTGCCTCCTTTACCATTACCGCTACGTGAGCGGGTACAGCAGGGACTACAGGATGTCTCTGTGGAGCGCATACACTGTCAGCAAAGATGTAAGTATAAGAAGAAAGATTAGAGGCAAAGTAAAAGTAAAATTTTTGAATTTACTCGAAAAATAAAAATCTAGTAAAATTTTGAATTTACTTGAAAAGTAAAAATCTAGAGTGTCAGTTGTTCCTGAAGGCTTCTTGTATCTGCTCATGATATGAGAGTTACCTTGGTGGCGGTGGAGTCACCATCCACAGAGGTGTTCAGGAAAGCACTGGATTTGTCACTTAGTGCCATACTCTATTTGACAAGGTGATGATCAGTCAAAGACTCGACTCAATTATCTTAGAGGTCTTTTTCCAGCTGAAATGGGTCAGTGATATTATCTCCCAGGTAACTAAGTTGCACCACATAAGATGTACAGTGGAAGTTTGTGTGAGGTTTGCTATGCTAATAAGAATTGGCTTTGGCTCTTCCATTTCTCGGCGTGAAACAGTTTTGCCTCCAGATTGAGCAGATCCACCAGGAAGTGAGGAGTCCATTGCCATTGATTTAGAACCCCTAGGAGACTGCACTGGGAGCATAGGTCTGCTACAGCAGTCTGTCAGTGGTGTCCTTGAAAACTGGCCTCAATGAGGGATTCATAGTCTTAAAGCAATTTGTAATGTGGAAGGATCCTTTTGGAAAAGTAATCTCAGGGCCATCTTGAGCTCTTCATGCCCTGATATGATCCCTCTCTCGGAATATAATCCTGATTGAGGAAAAAAAGAGGTCAGTGAAAATAAAACAGGTCTTTGTGGTCCTGAACCCTACGCTTAAGGATACAACTATTCAGCGTGGAGCACTGATCTGATGAATAGAAGTTTTTTCAAGTTGGTCATTCAGAGAAAATTTAAAAGCCAGATCATGCTTAAAAGGAATTAGGATAGTAGAGAATACTTTTTAATTTGATTATCTGGGAATCATAGTGTGCTGGCTTGAAAGCAAAACCAGCAAGAGACTCCAAGTCAGAAAAACAATTTAATAGGAGGAAAAAAAAAAAAAAAAAAAAAAAAAAAAAGAAGAGAAAAAAAGCAGTAGTACAAAAGATCACTGACAGAGTCAGAATACAACCTGACACCCTGTTAGTTAGGGCAGTGGTAGCAGTCCAGATGAAGTGGTCTTGTTGAAGCAGTGATCCCATAGAAAGGTCTGGTAGCTCTTGTCCTCTGGGAATCCAGTGGGTAAGCCCAGAGGGAGTTAGCTATGAGTCATGCAGGAAGGCATTGATGGGCCATTAACAGAAGACAGTCTGGAGGGAGGGGGCAAGGGAAACACTGCCCAACCTAGTTTCAACATCTCATGTAGATGGTGATAGAATACATACTTTGGGCACACCTTACATTGTAACCTAGGACACACAGGTTTTAAATAATGACTGTTATAATTAAATTTCGCTAAACTCTGGTAAGATTTACTTGATCCTAAATATTTTGAGGGTAGTGGCATGAAGCAACCAGTTACTGTAACAAGTGGCCCACGCATCTATCTGTCAATTATGTGATTCTGTCTATCTGCCAGTAAATCAGGTTGTCTTTAATGGACATCTCTAGATTCTCTTTTAGAAGATGTTATAATTGACTAAAATGCTGCAGTTCTGTTCACTTTATTTCCAAGACATATGAAGTGGATGGGAGGGCTTGTTTTCCACTGACATAAGAGGAACAATTCCTGCATCTTAGTTAAGCCCTTCACACTCTTAAAGGCAGCTGCGGCTAAATATTTAGAGTTCTATAGTCCCTCATACCGAGAGAATTATTGTAAGTCAGCTTTCACACTGATACTTTCTTCTTGTTCAATAGGATGAATGGGTTTCTTCTACAGGAGCTGCCTCCAGCTGTTTACACAAAGATGTTCGTATTTCACAGAATCATAACCAGACCTGTTTGTTTTACAACAATCATCCTCGCCTAACTTATGGATTTCTTGCTCCTCCAAGTAAGTACTTTGTCTTCATTGTATAGCATATCTGATTTCCATGATTTGTAAGGTAGCAAGTGTAGTCTTTTGTAGGTATTCATGATACTTAATCAGAATATGAAGCAGTAGTTGTTGAATTGTTGCGGTTCACTTCAGCATATGAGAAACGAAAACATTTTAGATACTTTAGCAATTGGTGGGTTGCCCAAGGTCTCTTAGTATTTCCCGGAAGTTTTGACACTTACCATGTTTCTAAAGTGGCATCTCACAGAAGAAACTGGAATGTTTCTCAGCAGACATTGAGTAAAGTCCAGCAAGCTGGTAAATTGCAAATTTCGCTTTGTTTTACATGGGTAAATTGTTTGTGAACTGTTGCTGACCTGATATTGAAGTATTTTTATTGACTCCACGGCATTGAATACCAAGTAGCAGTTTATTTAAACATCCACATCAAACATATTTTGCAAAGTTTCAACAGCATCCTATCTTTAAGCCTAGACTCTGCAGTCATAGAAAGTTGGCCTGACACTCATGAATTTTATTTCTTTCCCCACAATTCACAAGTCTCTTCTGATATTTTTAAATCTCATTAAATTTGCCAGCTGTATATCTGACAAATGTAATTGCTGCTGCTACTAAGATTATTTTAGATGGAATCCAGCAGGTACTGAAGTCAGCACTTACACCCACATTGGTTTTGGAAAATGAAGTTAGGACAGCTCCATCTCAATGTTATTACACTGATCACTAAAAGCATGAAAATGCAAGTTTAAAGTAACAAGTCCATGTAATTAATTGCCCTTTTTTTTGTTTCAGATTTTATGACAGATGCAAAGAAACCTCACTACGATGCCTTGCTTACCAGCAACATTGTTCCAATGTATCCTGCATTTAAAGGTATTTTATTTGTATGCCTATTTTATGTCCACAGCTGAATAAAAGACTGCTGATATTGTACTTGCTTCCAAACCTTGCAAATGACTCCTGGTTTCTGGGAGAGAGGGAACATGAGATGGTTGGCTGAGAGAAAATAAGCATATTCCTGGTTAAAAAGAAGGATAACTGTGGTACTTCTCCTGGAAAAAAATAAGAGATATCCTGTTTTGCAATGGAATACTGTTCAATTCTTAATTGTAATTTAAAATATTATGTAGGTTAGATATGTCAGGAAATGGTTCAGTGAATGCTGCTGCCCAGTTGGATGCAACCTTTAGCAACAGTAAACACCTGTAGAGTTTGTTATTTTCCTAGATTGTCATGTCTGTCTATACTCCACTGAATACCCTGCAGAGTTGTATTAGCAGCTTCTATTGTGAAGGTTGTTCCCTGATTCCATTACTGTGTTTCAGTGTTATGGAACTACTTCCATCAACACCTGTTACCTGAATATGCTGCAGCCAGGAATGGTGTCAATGTAGTCAGTGGTCCTGTGTTTGATTATGACTCTGATGGGCTCTATGACACCCCAGAAAAGTTGAAAAGGTGAGAACCTTTCCCATTCTAATCCTTTGTTTCTTTCCTCCAATACGGGTCTGTTAGTGTTTACTATCCTTCTTCAAAAAGACACGCAAAAGGTCCTAAGCAGAAAAGTAAGCTCAGAAAGAAGCAACAAGCATGAAGAAAAAAATACACCTTCAAAATGTGTCATCCTAAACCTGAAGGTGGAGTATAAGAGAAGCAGTTGCATGTGGAATGATGTCTACCTGCCTAAAAACTTAGGACATTGCCATTGCCTCTAGAAGAGGACAAGGCAAGGGTTTGATACATGGGTTTTGGTGGCGTGGTTGATACATCCTGAGCTGGCAATGTTCTACTACAAGTTGTGAGTTGCACTAGTAAGCAAAATTGGTTCAAGCTGGCAGGCAGAGAGGTTCCTGGACTCAGGCTGAACTCTTCATCTCCTCTGGAGTTTTACACGTCTTTATGGCAAACCAACTTGTTATACCTCATCAAACTTGATACTTAAATCAGCCTACAAGCCAAACTTGATTTTCAAAAATAGTAATCTGGAATTTTCCTGCCAGACCTAAGCTTTCTTTGGACAAAATAGGTGAATTGAATGTAGCTGAATGTTGTCATTTGATCCTTGTGCAAGTATCATTTGGTGGATTTACAGAATGATCTTTTGTATTTCAGATACCCTGGTAATTCAGAAGTTCCAGTTCCAACTCACTTCTTCATTGTGCTGACTAGCTGTAAAAATACTTCTGAAACTCCTCTGGAGTGTGAAGGGTCTCTAGATGCCTTGTCTTTCATTGTACCTCACAGAGAAGACAACAGTGAAAGCTGTGCAGTAAGTAGTCTGTCTGGCCCCCATAAATATCTGAACTCAGACTTGAGCTTGTTTTATTGGATGTCAGTGATTAACTGGTTAAAGCCTGTGAAAATGGTACAGGCTACATGCTCATTCTGAGAGAGAAGACAGTATTTTTGCAAACGGAATGATGTCAAAGTCTGTGAATATGATTAAATGGGAAAATACATCTGCTCAAAGAGCAAAACTTAGAGCTAGCAGAGTGGAGTCAGAGTATGCAGAGGTCATCCATGTGACACATACATAGACTTCTGTAATGCAACTATTCAGTCAACAGCTGAGGATGAAGAGCTTCCAAGAGGAGTCACCCACAACAAAAGGTCAGTGCTAAGGCCAAATGCATTCCCAGAAGAAGACACAGATGTTCTTGAAGAGCACTGGTTGCTTCTAGTTCTGGTACCTTGGCATTGTGGTGAGAACACACAAAACTACACTCCATATACAGCAGAAAAAAAAATGTGGAAGGTGTGTAGACCAATCCTGCAGCAAGGAATTAGAGTCAGACACAGCTCCCAGAAATATTTTTTATCATATTGATGATAGATGCAGGACCTAACTTGCCATTCCCCATTATCACCAACTGGTGCAGCTACAGGTTTTGTTTACTTGAGGAGGTAACAGCAAGAACTAAATTCAGACAAGCTTTTAACTATGTATAATCCTGCACACTCAAAAAAAAAGTTTTACAACCCCTTTTTCTTTTCTCCTCTGTTCCAATAGGATGGCAAGTCTGAGTCTACATGGGTTGAAGAGAGAATGAAGTTTCATACAGCTCGTATCAGGGATGTAGAATTGCTTACTGGACTCAGCTTCTATCAAGATAGAAAACAGCCAATATCTGACATTTTACAGCTAAAAACATATTTACCAACTTTTGAGACAGTCTGATTTTTCCTATGGAATGTTGTTATTCATGTCACAACTGATTTGTAAATAGACTTTTTTTAATTAACAAAACCTTTTTTATAAAAAATAAGCTGCAACTTTTATTGAGAACTCTTGACCAAAATGCCAGTAGAGAGGAGAGTGAGTGCCATATTTGTATCTCAGGGACTCCTGATGGACTATGCTTGTGACACAGGATGGCAGCACCTGTCATTCCCACTTGGATGTGGTAGAACCATGTCCATTATTATGCTAGCATCATTTGGTCATCATAGTTTAAGAGATGAACACAGATGTTGTCTTTGATACGCACTGGAGAGGGAGAATTTTATAAAGCGTGGTTGATGATCATTATTCTACTTTAAAAATGCAGACAATTAGCAAATACAGTTCTGGGAAAGAGCTACATTCTTGGTGATCATTGAAAACTAAACAACAGCACTCTTCTCACTCCAGTTTTCCCTGCAGCGTGGATTGCACTCTGAGCTTTGGGTGTCATAAAACAACACAGTGTTATGGTGCAAGAAGCTATACTGGGGTCAGTAGGACCGGTGACTAAACCTTCCCCACCATGGAAGAGGTGCCCGGCTGCAGGAGTTCTGTGGGCTGTGAAGCCTTGGTATGTTGCTGCCCTCTGATGGCTCCAACACCCATGGAGAATTAGATGCGCAGTTTGCACGTTGTACATGCATCCTCTGAACCAGTGGGTGTAGGATGCGTCAAGTCACCTGTAAATGAGAAGAAATTATGTTGGGAATATGTCTGAGCTCCCAGAAGTAATCGTCTTACTTCAAGCTAAACTTAGATTTGATGAAAAGATTTTGCTTTATTGAAGTAAAGATGTTTCTCTTTTTGGTATGTTTTTGTCAGCTGTGGTTTTGAAATCCCATTTTTGAATGCAGGTGCTGTCAGAGATGCAAATTCTGAAGAAGTGTGTAATGACCTTTCTTGGAAGCTTTCAGACTACACAAACAGCTGCTACAGGCACTCAGGAGTGTAGGAACTCCCTCCTTTTCCAGTACACATATTATGACCTTTGTAATTCTCCCACTCTCTAAAGCTGATGACCCAAAATTGGCTCTGTTTTGTATAAAATTTGGCATAGCCAATTTCACATTTGTGGTCTTCTCATTTTAAAAGGAGAAAATAGATCACGCACAAGTATGTCAGAAGAATGAAGAGCCTGTAACTGAGCAGAGACACATTTGACTTTATAGGTTGGCCAGGGCATGTTGAAGGCTGTATTCAGAGCCTGCTGAAGTCAGAGGAAGCTTTTCCATTAACTTCAGTTTGAGTGGGCTGAAGTTCTGGGACCATTTTTTCTTTTAACCAAGTGTATTTTCTTGATCTTATGTTATGAGCATGATTTTTTTTTTTCTCAAGTAGTTCCACTGTGTGAAATCTAAATGTGTTGTAGCAACCTCACATTACGATAGGACTGTGACAGCACTATTCAGTGTAACTGCTTTGTAATGTTGCCTGTGACCAATAAACCCATCAGAAGTACTGTGCTGTTTGTGACCCTTTCTGTACCAAATGCTGCCAACTGGTGCAGTTATAGAGCACAATTTCACTTTTTTCAGATGGGAGTTGCTTCAGTCTTTGCTCCATCAATTGAAGATATTTTCTCCAACTGTATTGTTAGATTTATTATTAGGAAAGGAAGGTAAGAAGAAAGATGGTAAGGGTATTAAGTGTTTGGGTTTTTTTTTTGGGGGGGGGGGTTGTTTGGGAATTTTTGTTGTTGTTATTGTTGTTGGTACTGTCTCCTGAATACAAATAGATATGTTGACATCTTAAGGTGATGCCAGTTTCCATTAAGAGGCGCAGGGCCAGCCTAGCTCCTGGATAAAAATGGAACTAAAGCGTATTCAAGCATGTGACTTCTGGTTTGACCTTTGATTTTGGAATGGAGAGCAGTTGTGAAAGCTATTATGGTCATCAAGACAGGGCAGGAGCTAAGTGGGGTTTGGGATCTGTCTTTGTCAGAAATTGACAAGTCAAATTGACAATGAAGGGACTTATTCTCACTTAATGTTAGTGTAAATATTTCTGCTGATTTAATTTCTTCTTTAATTTTTAAAGACATTTGTAATGGTGGTGTCAGAGCATATGAATAAATTCTGATGGTTAGTCCTGGTGTCCAGTGACTGGTGATACCAGGATGACAGACACTAGGTTGTCTTTTTGAAGCCTGATGGGACCCAAGGAGCATCCTACAGTCACTATCGAACTCCTTTCACAAAAACTCGACTTCGTCCAACTGAATGTAAAATGTTTTCTGTTTCAGCTGGTGTGTAGTATCAGAGCTTGTCCTGGTTCCATCCAGGAAAGGTTAATTTTTGCAATAGCCAGGAGAGGCATGGCCAGGACCATGAGGTTATTCTGTAGCACCTCACACCACACACGGGGTGGGAGGGAGGTTTGGGTTCCTACCTGCTGGCTGGTGGTGGGGAGCACTCACCTGCCAGTCACTTGTCTGTCTTGTGCAATCTGTTATAACATTGCTGTCTTTACTGTTTGTTTTCTTATCTCATTGTTTCCAGTAAATTGTTCTTATCCTAACCTTCGATCTTTACCTTTTGTGCTTCTAATTCTCCACTCCATCCTGCTGCAGGGATGAGGGGAGGGCATGTGGTTTGGTGTGTTTCAGTGGGAGCACTAAATTGGGGAGTACCATTCCTAAACCATGAGAGAGTTCCACTAAGCATTTTCAGTAGGTAAAGCTGAAAGGTGACATGTGACATGGGTGTCAGTATTACTCAGTTTAACTGCTTCTTTGCTGTGTAGTGTGGCCTTATTTCAAGTGGAAAAAGCAGAGGAAGAGCAGACTTCAGCTCATTGGCCTGGATGCGCCCAGAAGTGAAATGTGTCACAAGACAAGTAGAGTTGTGCCTTCAAAGGTCTTCGGGTGGTAGATTTATATCACTTGTTACTACTGTCAGTAACTGAGAGGTAATTTACTTGACTAATATATTGGAGTTTCTTGCTCTTATTTACCTTAGGATCTATCATGTTTAAAGTAAATAAAGCAATTTCTAACTGTCTGTATTTCAGACAGGACTGTTCTTGTAAATCTCTTCTCAACACATCCCGAATACACTAAACCACTGTGTCCAGCCCAGTGCACAACAGCTGTCTGCTAAAAGCACCTGCCAGAGGCTTCCCTGTGTCATCCGACAAGTGGGTGGCCTGGGTTCCTGCCTTTCCTTAGTCTGAGCAGATTCAAAGTACAAAATTATCCCTTTAAATACAAGGTTGTAAACTGTACTCAGCAAACTGGGAGGAGCTGCCCATCTGCTGCATGGGAGGGCACCCACTTTTGCAGGAAAATGAGGTTCATGGAGACCAGAAGTCAGAAAGAAATATAAAAGGAAGCCTCAATCTGTGACTCTGCAGTTGAGACGCTAATCTAGGAGGCGAAGATCTCATTTCTGACCTCCCTTCTATCAAAGTCTGCAGCAAAGCTCAAGCTTGTTGCTGAGGAGGTACATGTGCCAGAATGAGTTTCCCAATGTACCACTCTGGAGTGGATGCTCAGGAATAAGCACCGTGAGGAACTTCCAGTGCTACAGGGTCACAGGGCAGCTGCTGTAACACTCTGTGCCCACCACTAATGAGCTTGGGAAACCAGCCCAGGGCTCATGGTGAGCTCTAAATTCAGCTCTTTTACTGCTGGGCTGTGGTAAACTGTTTTTGCTCTTCTGAGGAGTTCAGGGGCAGTCAGTAAGAGTCCAGGAACTTATTAAAGCATGAGTTTCCAAATATTTGTGTTTGTTTGCCAGCAGCAGCAAAATCTCCTGCTTACCCTTGCATACCTTGTGGCAATGTCTCAGAGGTGTTGGAGCATCATGCTGAGGTGGCTTGTGTACCATGAGTACCATCTACCATAGCTCAGGAACCTCTATATTACAGGAAACCAGTTCAGGTTTGGCATCCTGTGACTCAGACTCCCTGGAAAGGAGTTGAGTCCTTTGCTGAACCACTGTGAGTCACCACACCAGGCTTGAGCCTCAGGAAAGGCTGCTATGGAGACCACGGACAAACTTGGAATAATTATGGAAGCCTGGAAACAGATTTTAGAGGATACCATTGCAAATTATTGTATTCCTCCTCAGCCACAACATGTGTCAAATTTATGTTGCCGTTTATTGCATGTTTAGTTCTCTCTATTTTTAATTTACTGAAATAAAGCAAATACAGGGAGATGCAAGAGTTTTGAGTCACTCCAAAACTCCAGGCTGATCTCCTGATCAGAAGACAGCAGAATTGCCTTTTTGTCATGTCCATAAGCGATATAGGCATGGCTGACAGTCATAGAATCGGAATCACTCTGATTGGATAAGATCTCTAAGTTCATCAAGTTCAACACTGCCAAGTCCACCATGAAACCACGTCACTAAGGGCCACATCCACACATCTCCTAATTCTTCCAAGGACAATCACCACTTCTTTGGGCAGCCTATTCTGATGGTTCACAAACCTTTGGTGAGAAAATTTTTCTAATACCCAAAGTAAAACTCCCCTGGTGCAACTTCATGCTGTTTTCCTCTCATCCTTTCACTTGTAACCTGGGAGGAAAGGCTGACCCCCACCTGGCTACAGCCACCTTTCAGGAAGTTGTAGAGAGCGATAAGGTCACCTCTCAGTCTCCTTTTCTCCAGGTCAAACAACCCCAGCTGCCTCAGCTACTCCTCATGGGACTTGTGTTCTAAACCCTTCACCAGCTTTGTCACTCTTCTCTAAACTCACTCTTGCATCTCACTGTCTTTCTTGTAGTGAGTGGCCAGGACTGAACACAGGAGTCAAGTATTGGCCTCACCAGTTCTGAGCCCAGGGGAGATGATCCCTGCCCTGCTCCTTCTGGCCACGCTATTGCTGACACAGGCCAAGATGCCTTCTTGGACACCTGGACACAACTGGCTCATGTTCAGCTGCTGTCACCAGCACTCCCAGGTCTTTTCCATCATGCATCTTCCCAGGCAACATGCCCTAAACCTGAAGGGTTACATGGGGTTGTTGAGACCCTGGTGCCAGACTCAGCACTTCACTTTATTGTAATTGGCCTTGGCCCATCAATCCAACCTGTTCAGATCCCTCTGCAGAGTCTTCCTGCCCTACAGGATGGACATTCCCACCTAACTTGGTGTCTTCTGTGAACTGAATGAGGGTGCACTTTGTGGAAACCTTTGAACCCCTCAGGGGAAACCCCAGGGCTTTGCCCTAGAAGACTGTACCATAGTTTCCCCACCTAGGTTGAAAGAAAAGATTCTCCCCCACGGTGCTCTGCAACACTATGTCAATCTACCTCAGTTTTGCTTTCCCTGTGGGTTTTACCCACCTCTATCATTCATATATGTCCCTAGTTCTTGTGGTCTCTCCTGTCCCTGTTTCCCCATTGGCTGTGGAATCCCTGGCGGTGTGTCCCCTATATGTCATTGCTCTTTGCCCTGTCCTTGTACTGCCCCTTGCCCTTAGACCATTGGTCCCTGACCCCATACTTAACACTTTGATCTGGGTCTTTCTGTCCCTGAGCCCTTTGGCATGTGTCTGCAAAATGAACCTCTCTGGAACTTACACAGGATACCCTTCCTGCCTCTCCTTGCTGAGCTAGCCGTGGTGTGTGTGGTGTGTGGACTTGAGTGCCTCGCTTGTGTGCCTGCCCAAGTGACTTCTCCAAAAGAGATGTTTATTGGGGGAAGGTAGCAGCAACCACTATCATTTCCACGTTTGCTACAGCACTTTATCCCCTCATGCAAGTTATCAGTGGAGATGTTAAACAGGATGGTCCCAGTACTGAGTCTTGCTGAACACCATTCATGACCAGCCTCCAAATGGATGTAAAGCCATTCACCACCACTCTGCACTCAGCCATCCACACATTTTTTACCCAGCAAACTGTGTACCCACCCAAGCTGTGAGCAGCAAGTTTTTCTGGGAGAACACTGTGGGAAATGGTGTCAAAGTCTTTACTAAAGTCTAGGTGAACA
Source organism: Hirundo rustica (assembly GCF_015227805.2). Taxonomy (NCBI): domain Eukaryota; kingdom Metazoa; phylum Chordata; class Aves; order Passeriformes; family Hirundinidae; genus Hirundo; species Hirundo rustica. The sequence goes on along the minus strand of NC_053452.1, from coordinate 60,324,738 downwards.
ATGTCCGCAGCCTTTCATAAAAGGAGGTTGGTCAAGCAGGATCTGCCTTTTTAAAACCCATGCTGGTTGGGATGATCCCTTGGTTTCCTGTTCATGTCATGTATGTGATTGCATTCAAGATGATCTGCTCCATGACCTTCCGTGGAACCAAGGCCAGGCTGATGGGCATGTAGTTCCCAAGGTCTCCTTCCAGCCCCTCCTGCAGATGTGTGTCACATTTATTAACTTCCCATCCAGTTGTTACGAGTCTCTGCATTTGTGGCACTCTGGCAAAGCTGTGCTTTAGCACCAGCCTCGTTCTGAAGCTTGACAGAGAATTTCCTTGTGTCTCTTCAAATGGCTCTGCTGCAGGCCTTACCTTTGCCATCCTGCATCTGTGCCAGAGCCTCAAATTTCTCTGTGGCAGAAAGCACACTGCTTGAGGGCGATGAATTAATTTTGAAGTCTTGTAGCTTGTCTTCTATGTCTTCTGCTGGCTGCAGAAGACGGCACAGCCTACTATAAAACAATAATTATGCTCTTTGTCACAGTCCTGTAACTAGGTCTAAAGCTGTATTTAATCTCTTTACATGGAGAAAGAAATGATGTACGCTTGATTCTGGTGTTCAAAATGAATTGTTTATGGATGCATTATACTTTGAATGGTGAGCACAGATGCATTTGCTGGTGATATCTGGCCCTCTCCTGGCCCGATCCGGAATAGCTGGGAAATGATCTGTTAACGCTCAGTGTAATTTTCTAAGGAAACATGGCCCCAGGACCGTGCCGGCTGGGACATGTCAGCGTCTTCGTAGCAATTTGGTGTTTCAGGAGTTGATAGCCCACGTGAACCCGTGGGGTATTAAGTGCTAGCTCGGAGAAATACGGAATATATTGCTGTGCTTCCTACACTATCTATAAACAACATCAGCTACCAGAAATTACATGCTTTAAAGTTGCCTCATCAATGCAGCCGCTTTGATCTAAACGAACTCATGAAACAAAACGGCAGACCAACTTTTGCCTCCTCCTTATTTTGGAAAAGTAGACAGACAAAATACAGGTGCCAGTGTTTCTTTATGTTCTGTCTAAAGAACAGGATGTTTTTGTGCAATCCTACTAGCCGACAACTTGTCCTGGTATGGATGTATGGGGCAAAAAATATTTGAAGACTGGTTTAATGAAGTCTAATGAATAATCTTAGAGAGATTTTAGGCATAACTGTAAGCTATTTGGAGGAAGATCCTGCTGCCTCTCACAATCAGCAGTAGCAGTATAGCATAAAGAGATATTATCAGACAGTTTCTTGTTTGTCTCAGATTTGTGTTGAGAGGGCCATTGTATTTGTCTGTGTGTGGTTGTTAACAAAATATACATATTATTTCTAAATTGTTTCATGATAAGGTCTGTGGAGAATGCCAGGCAGAAGCCAAAGAAAACATTACTTAAATAGTCTCTAATTTGCTTTTCAGCTGTATGAAATTAAAGCAACTCTTAAGGACAGAAGAGTCTTGCTTTATTTCTGCATGTGGAAAGTCCGCTATTTCTTCATACAAAACCCCAGTTTTCACCCAGATAATCCTTGCACTCTCAAGGCTGGCTGTACTTCCAAGATTTGCCATGCTCACTATATTCCTGCAGAAGTCAGAAAAGCCAGAACTGAAAATCCCCATTGCATACAGTTATCCAAAGGGTAACATGAGCATACTCGTATCTGTAGAGCAGACTATTGTAAAAGGTGACACATTTATATTATAACTACATCTTCATGAGAACAGCTAGATAATACAGAGAACTACAGTGGGGATGTCTGTGTGTGTAAGTGCTTGTAAGTTTGTAAGGTTAAACCTCACAGAATATCCTTACTCAGAAGGTTTTCCACGTTGACTAGCTCTAAGGCACCCTCTTGTGAAGTGGGATAGCATTGCCAATTCTTCTCTAACATCATCTCCTGGTGTCTGTAATCAATTGACTAAAATAAAATGGCACTTCTGGAGTTCTCTTTAGTACTCCTGGGGATCATAAGGATAAGCAGCAATGCTGTACCTTTAGCACAGCAAGAAAACCCAAATGTTGCTTTCCCTTGAAATACTGATCCCAGGTGATTTCTCACAGGCATTAGCCATGCAGGGATCCATTCAAGATCACTGGCTGGGACATACGCTTATCTGTGCAGGTCTTTCCAAAGTGACTACTCATTCACTAGGGAGATGTGGCTGGAAGAATCAATGGAAGGAAAGAAATATTTCATTCCTATGCCATCGTATGAAAATCCTTTGAGTCACAGGTGAAGAAACACATCAGTTGAGCAGATTCCCCCAGATGGGCAATGACAGCTAAGAGGTTGATGGGGAAACCCACTGAGAGACACTCGTGGCAGTTCCCAAGATAAGATGAGCTGGGTTTCTTCATTAACTCCTGACATATTAGATTTCAGAATCTTGATCACCTTACTGATCTTGGACTTTTTAACTTCACAACAAGCTTAGAATTAGAATAGCATGTATAAATGGAAAAGGCCAAATATGACTTCTTTCTTATTTCCATTGCTCTGTTAATTAAAAAAGCCTATTTAACACCATATCACAGTGTATTAAGCTTATATCAAATACCTTCCCACACATTACATTGTCTAAAGTTTGAATAATATTTCAGATCTATTTTGAACCCTTGTCCTTCTCTTTCATTTACCAGATAAACTGGCTTATCGCTTCCCTAGTAGTTCGTACTAGGTTGTAATTTTAGTTGTTTACAGAATACTATCTTGAGCAGTTTGTGCTTCTGGAAGGGCTTATTGCCCAGCAAATGGCACAGGAGCCAGCCTGTGTCCTCCCAAGAGCCCTCCAAGTCCCATGCAGTTCCCCTAAAATTGCACAGCCTTAGGATTTTGGGTCACAAGTTGTCTAAACCAGTCTGACTGCAGTTCTGTTGGCTAGCTAGGCTGACCAGAGTCCTGAAAACTGGCTGAAAAGCTGGTTCTTAGCATTCAGCTCAGGAGCAGGAAAACGTATTTCATAGCTGCTGAAAGCTGCTAAATACCTGCTTTTAATAGGTCTAATTTAAACCAACAAACATTTATTTGGATTGCGTATTTCTTTCAGTGGCTCAATTAATGGGGCTGAGTAATGAATGGGGGCACCACTGGATTGTATTAGCACAGCAGCACCGTGTTAGCAACCTTTTAGTCCTGCTCAGGAGTCTGTAAAATGCTTTGTTCCTCACAACATAAACACCATTATACTACTGTCAGGGTTGAATTTACTTACCATTAAGCAAATGTGTGTATTATCCCAATAACAGACAGGAGCTGAGGAATGTTGCCACAATACGCAGCCAGATATTTCAGGGTGGGACATTTCAGAGTGGGTCCAAATTCGCTACTCTGGGGATGTGGGCTTGGACTAGCACAGAGAAGAGCTGAAAAAGCCAGGGCCAGCACTAAGGAGTGCAAACAGTTGTTCTCTGATGCAGCAGCAACACTTAATTGTGCAGTGGAGATGGGACCTTAGTCATGCTTCTAAACTCTGTTCAAATACTAAATGTGTTGAAGGCTTTAGTACAGTTTGGGAACAGGTTCCTTGAAGAAATTCCTGGTATTTCCTGGTTCCAGGCAGGCTGAAAAACACTGTGAGAATGTAGTGGCTTTTGGTATGTCCATTTATGGACATGAATCAAAGGAACTGCAGGGAGGAAAAAAAGTGGAAAATGAGAGGAAAAATAAGTTAACTGAACTACTTCCTCTCTCAGATTCTTCTTGGGTTTTGGGCAAAGCCTTACAGTGGTATTTCATCCCAGCTTCTCCTTGCTAACTGCTTCCATATGTAGGCATAGTATAACATCAGTTAAAGCTACATTTGAGCACTGTTTTTAAAGAACGTGGGTTTTTGGTGGTAGGATACAAAGTCAGAATGATTGAATTATTATATATTCAGGTAAGAACATTGCTGTTTCTTCTTACATTTAATATCCTTTTCAGTATAATGAAATGAGATCTTTTTTTAAGTGTAAGGTTTGAAAAAGCTATGCTGCATGAAAAAACATACAAATGATCTAGTAAAGAATATGCTATTTCTAGTGGTATCCAAAAGTCAGTTTTCTCAGCTGAGTCCCCATCCTTGTCAGACAAACAACTGGATACTGTTCAAAGACTTATTTGTTCCTGTGTGGTTGCAGATCATTAAAAATGGCTCTTTCTTGAAGACTTTTTAAACTAGTGCTTTTGGATGTGTCTTAGCTCTGAGGAATCTGACAAATTTCCATCTGGACAGAAGAGCCTATTTCATATGAAAGGGCTATAATCCGTGTCTGTTGTGCACATCTGTATTGTGTTAGAAAGCTAAGCTGCAAATCCATGCAAAAGTGTTATGGTACAAAAATCTGAAATACGACGGCTTAGAACTATTTCAAAGTATTTGATACTCCGGTCTCCAGCCACCTTGAATTTCTGTTTAATATTTAATTGAATACCTTTTATTAAATTAGTATTGACTTTACAGGGATTCTTTACCAACTGTATTATTAATATAGCTGGGGATCCATCTAAAGGAGCTAGTAATTAGAATGAATATACTTTCATATATGAATAAAATATTTTAAAAGTATAGTAGCAAACCTGCACAACAGGATTTTCAGAGGAAGCAAACTACCAAAAGCAGAATTCTAAACCAAGGTATTTAGAAAAAAAGTGAACCAGTGTTCTCCCCCATGTAAGTGACTTTGGACTTTTGAACTCAAGTTTTTATTCTTCCATCTATGCATCCTAAGCACAAAGAATGAAATCAGGAAACTTCTTTACGGTTGAAAGGCCCACATTGTAACAATCATTTAAGATGCCATAAATTCCACACAAGAGCTCCCTTTTCCTGGGATACCTTAGAAAGAAAGCCTTACACACAGTATGACGCCTACCTACACCTCTAGGAGAGCTTACATCAAAATATTTAAATTCCTTTACCTTAAGAGATAAAACCTTCAGAGGTCTAACACCTGTGAAATGATGTAAAATATATGCTTCTGTCAGAAGACTACACACGTTCCTGGAAAAAGGAGTGCAACTCATTGTAACGCATACCTGAGTTTTATGATCCCTGATATGCTCAGAGGAGAGCAACAACTTGCTTAACGGATTTGCATATGTAGCATACTGGCAAGAGCAAACCACTATCAAAACATTCTGACAGGCCTCTTCTGCACTCTGCTGGCCTGTGAAACAGTGCAATAGTGTGTCAGATGGCAGGCAAGGCACTGTCATCATCACATAATCTGGGAAAGGTTAGGCAGTGGTCCAGGGCAGCTTTGGGGGAACCTCTTTGCTGGTGCCTTTCAGACAGCCCTTCCTCAACCAGAGCCCTGCTGTTGCTCTCTGACCCTCCAGCCTTGCTTGCCAGGGGAGGCCACAGTGTTGTGTGGCTTAGGTGCTGGAGATACAGCCCACACTGCAGAGAGTTGGGAGCAGCACGAGTGAATCTCGTGGGCCCATGGTCATGAGGCTCATGGGAATGATGGTTTTAGGAAATGGCATTCATTATAATATCTGATACTAACTGTAAAAGTAAAAGACTGCAGGGCAGAGCTGCTCATCCACAGGCTTAAGCAGTGCTGTAAGCACCCCATCTCTCACAGGAATTAATCCCAACCTGCCAGGCACATTGTGCTTCTTTCTGTTCTGTTGATCCTGAGAGCTTCTACAGCAATGGTTATGAATGAAGTCCACGTACACCCTGCCTTTTCTGAAACTAGAAACGACAGTTTTCTTGTAATTTGGGGGTGGAACCACAGCAGCAGTCAGGCAACCAGTCCTTGGTGTCGTAGGAGTGTTTGAAGCATTTCCAGGGTGAACTGAATGGCTGCACAATATTTATAACCTGGAAAAAAAAAAATAGAGAAAAAATGCTGGAGAGTCTCAGGGTGCATAAGAGCCAGAGGCTACCTGAAAGTATTTCGTATGGGACATAGAAAGCCACTTCCTCATGCCAGGAGAATTCCTTTTATTCTTTGGAGGAAGAGAAAATGTATGGTCTCGAGCAAAGCCTGGCGAAGCCATTGGCAAGACTCCCATTGACTTCCCACTAGTTTAGAGCTCTGTTGTTCATCATTAGTCAAAGCTGGTGTTACACTGATTTGCTGCTAATGCTAGCTGAAATCAATGGGATTGGAAGGTGCTCAGGAAGGATGGACATTTTTGTAAGCTAACACTCTTTCAGCACCAGGAAATTCCAGATTGAACTTGTTTGCATGAAAAGGATTCTTGTTGGAGAGAGCATGGTTTTTTTCTGAAAACAAGAACTAATGTTCTAGTGCAAAGGTTAATTTTGAATTCAAAAAATCTCCTTAATAAAGGGACAAAAAAAGTCTGTTATTAATGTAGGACTCAGCACACGACTGAAGCTTTTTTTTTAGCTTCAGAGGGATGAGGCAAGTGACTCATAACTGTCTTTACAGTAGTTCTTGCTTTATCTATGAAGAAAGTTTGGACCATTATCAAAATGTGTAGCTCTTACAATACTTCTCATCCATGGCCCTGCAGGAGTTTGAACCCATGGACACTTTACACATAAAATTATTTGGCCTTGTCAGCAAGCAGGAGGATAATCTGCGTAATTGCCACCAGAGTTCAGTGTTCTAGCATACCACACTTAGGTGTTAATTCAAATAAAGCTCCATCTAAATTAGTCCTACACGGTATGAAGGTTAAATCAGAAGCTTTTTTGAGGCCCCTTCCAACCTGTAGTATTCTGTGATTTTTATGACACAACTCATTAGCTCTTCCCTGAGAATTGTACCACATTTTGGACTTCCGGATTTGAGTCTAGAGTCAAGAACCACTTCAATGCTTTTAATAATTAAAAATATTTTCCTTGCCTTAGTTGAAAAATCATAACCAGTGGAACTGGATCACAGTGTAATTAAGCATGTTGTGTGGTGTATTACAGCAGCAGTTGAATAGCATGGCGACCAGCAAGTTCCCCTCAAACTACATGGGATGCATGAGGAGACCTGCTGCACTTTCTAACGGGCTTGGCAAAGCAAGGCTGGCCCTTCCCTCCATGCAAAATTCAGAATAGTAACAAACTACAGTTGGTTCACTAGTAACAGAATAAGTAAATCATTAGCTTATTCCTAAATGTATGTGCTTCTGGAGAAAGAACCCATACTTGATTTTCATCTAGTTGAAAGGCAACCCCATTTAGAAACATGAGAAAGAATAGCGGAGACTAAAGGTAAATGAAATACCAAGCCATTTATATAAAAAATATAAATACTTTATTTTCAACTAAAAAGGTGCAAACATGTAACTTTTGGTCACACTTCTCAACAAATAAACTGTCCAAAAAGAGCCATAGTCAAAGAAAGAAACAAATGCTCAAGTGGAAAGACTGATGAGCTATGGAACAGCCATTTCTCTTAAAGCCACTTGTCTTATAAAGAAGTAAGTAAACATATTTTGCCAGATGAATGCTTTGTAACATTACTGGCACCTCAACTTCATCTTGTCCTCAACTCACCATTTGGTCCTATCTGAACAATTTCCACTAGAGTATCTATTTCACACTTTGAATGCATTGTCAAACAAGCTTTAAATCTTACCTATCTTGTTCCAAAAAAGAAGGCTATCATTGAACTTTCAAAGCATTAAACAAAAGCACAAAACTTTAAATTAATTTAGATAACTGTACAAATATATATACACACAGTATTTACAATATTCATAAAAAGTAGCTTGTTACAGGTAAATTAACTGCCACAAGCTGTCCAGTCTAATTGACATGATTCTGATTCTTGCTGGCCAAGCCACCTGAATCAGAGTGTCAGAGCTGAAACATTACTGTCCTAACAGAACACCTTCTACTTAGCACTTTGCTGGGTGTTTGCATTCCAGCTGTTGCTGCCTCTAAGCCAGCACCAGCAAACATGCTAATGGTCTCTTCTCAATTGCACTACTAGATGAAGCACGCTGTACCACATGAAGGGAACATTTGCTTGAATCTGCTTTCCTGCCTGTTTCCCTTAACCCCATCACACCACCTCAGGAACAATATATTCTGAAGCTGTGTCTTGCTGCGGTCCCACTGTCCGTTTTACGTTCTTCTTCAAACCACCATGTGGGGTCAGTAGAAAAATTGTCTTAAGTCACATGGAGCAGTTCATTGAAATAAAAATAAAAAAAAAACCCAACTGATTTAAATACCTTGTGCTATTGAATCATGTTTACAAAATGAGATGCAAATCAGTTCAAGTTGAGAATGTACTTAGCGTCTCCTTCTGGCTTTACGCCATGTCTCCATACATCTTTCTGTAGTACAGAGACTCAAAGATGTCATTGTCTCCAGGGCAGTTGTAGTGGCACGCGCAGGTCTTGATGAACATCATTTTCCTTTTCATGATCTCCCCATCAGGGCACTTGAACTCCACAGGGAGGGTGGCTGTTCTGTGGGGTGTGCAGCAGCGCCCGTCAGTGCAAACACCACAGAACTTAGCTCTGTAGGTCCTCACGCTGGTGCAGCCAGACAGCTCAAACTTGACAGGCTTGGAGATTTTGGGGGTGCGGATGCACTTTTTGCCTTTCTGTTAGGATAGAAGTGAATACAAGATGTTTAGAAGGTAGGCTTTCACAAAGCACACTAAGCTTGCAAGTTAGTGGTGAGCAGACATGCTAATCCTTACTGTATTATCATTAGGCAAGATTGCCTTATACAGTGCCATAATACAGCATGAGAGAAAACTAAGGACATTTAACTGCAAATAGTGATCGCCACTAGGGTAAAACTCAAATCTCAAAGTGAACCACTTGAAATTGACTACCTGTCAGCACTGCACTTTTGGTCACTTCTGCTAGTGGATGGAAGCAACCTAATGCAGCATACATAAGATAATAGTATTTACCTTGATGTTCTCCTCTAGGTCTACTTCACAAGGTCTGACCATGCAGAGCCTGCTCTGTTTCTCCAGTCTGCAGAAGGCATTATCATTGGTGACCCTGGTAGAGATACCCATGCCACAGGTCTTGGAGCAAGCACTCCATTCCGTGGTCTGCACCAGGCAGTTGGCACGCATCATTGTTGGGTCTGGACCGTAAGTATCTTCCAGTCTGTAAGCTGCAGGAAACAGAATGAGACCACTGCTTGACCTCAGCCCTCTAAATGCTCCTTCCTTTTCCTGAGAAATTCAGGCAGCTACACTAAATCGGCGGGGTGATCGCACTAACTGCAGCCCTCCAGCCTCCGCCCGGTGTCCACCCAGGCCACCGCCTTCAGCCTCCGAGCAGGACCCCCCCTTCCCCCGGCTGCCACCTGCAGAGAGCCCCCACTCACCGGCAAGTGCAGGTCCCACGGCAGTCTGCTCCTTGGCCTCATCGCAGACCCACTCCTCGCAGCACTTTCCAGGGAGCTTCACCCGGCGCGGGTAGGGGCAGTCGGGGCTGGGCAGCCGGACGTCCATGCTGCAGAGGGGCACGCAGCCCACCGCGCCGTCCAGGCAGGTGCACTGGTACTTGCAGCTGCTCTGGAAGGACTCTCCGCTCCGGTACACCATGCCGCTGAACACGCACGGCGCGCCGTCCCGAGCTGCGAGGGGCAGGAGGCAGAGCGTGAGTCGGGCGGGCCGGAGATCCGGAGGCGCCCCCTTCCCCCGCTCCCTGCCCGGCCGGACCCCGCTCCCGTCCCCGCGGCGGGCGGCAGCCCCGGCCCCCACTCACCGGTGCAGACGCCGATTCTGCGGTTGGCGGGGGAGCCGAAATCGCAGAAGAGCCCCTTGTGGTGGTCGCAGGGGTCGCGCTCGGTGCAGAGCTCGCCCAGCTGTTTGGCGCACACGCGGCAGCAGCCGCAGCCGTCGAGCACCAGGGAGACGCCGGCGGGGCAGGTGGGGCCCGGTCCCGCTCCGCACTGGCACTGCCCGCTGCACTCCTGGCCCTGAGCCTCCTGCAAGTGCCGGGGGGGACAGAGAGAGAGGGGTGGTGAGCGTCAGAGCCGCCGCCGGGACCGCCCGGACGGAGCAGGCGCGGCGGAGCCGCGGGCGGCAGCACTTACCGGGCTGAGGAGAGCGAGCAGCAGGGCTGCGGCCAACGGGGCCAAGGTGTTGGGGACCATCCTGCAGCGGTCGGCGGCTTGCGGGTGGCGAGGCGGCGGCGTCGGGCAGGCAACGGCGTCGGGCTGCCGGGCGGCGAGGGGAGCCGAGGTGAGCCGAGAGCTTCCCGCAGGGCGGATCTCCTCGGCGGCGCGGACGGGGCTGCGGCGGGCGCTGTGCCGGAGGGTGGCTGCTGGGTGCTGCGCGGCTCCGCTCTCCTCCGCTCCGCTCCGTCCGAATGCGGCGGGAGAGTGGCCGTGCGACTGCCGAGTGCCGGGACGGGCGCCCCTTTATAGGCGGCGGCGGCGCGGCCTCGCCAATGGGCTGAATGGGGCCGCGGACAAACAGCGACATTCCGCGCATTCCTGCGCGCCGCGCCACGCCGCCCGCCCCGCCCCGCGCCGCCGCCGCCGCCCCGGAGCGGCCCTGACCCCTGACTCCCGCATTCCTCCGGCTGCGCCCCCCCAGCGCACACGCTCGCCCCCCCATCACGGTTTTTTATTTTTCGTCCTGATGTGTTTTAAATGTGAGTCCCAGTTTTAAATGTCGCTGCCAGCGCTCCCGGCTGCCCCCGCCCCCGGCAGCGCGTTATTTCGAGGCGAGCGGCGGGTCCGGCGGGAAGGGGCGAGGGGGGCGGCCGGGCGGTTGCCAGGGGCGTTCGGGGGAATCCGCTGTTTCCCTTCCCCTGTGCTCCCCGCTCGTTCCTCGTCCCTCCCCCGGGCACAGGGGACGCGGGGCGGGTGGATCGGGGGTGGCGCGGGGTACCCGGTGTCCGGCGGCGAACGGTCCCGGCGCTTTGGTACCACCGAAAAAAGGTATAATTACACTACCGGGTATAAATTGACTCTGTGTACCCCTGAATCATACTGGATATTTGTAATGTGTTCCTTCCCTAATAGATGCTCTCTATGAATAGAGAGAGTGCCTATTTACTCTGAAATACTTGGCACAGCGAGTGGAGTCTGAAGCATGGAAGAAGTGGCTATTATTTTCCCACTGCCTGTGTGCAGCTGTCATTTCTGAGCAGCACGTTCCTCGCACATCCCTGCTTCCAACCTTGCTGATGGTCTGCCCCAGGATTACAACAAGAAGAGAATGGCATGCCGCCGCACTCAGCCAAAACCTTAACACTGTGGTTTGTATTTGACTGAACCCAGGACCTAAACATTGTGGCTTGTATTAAGTCATTGCAGATAAGTGCTATGAGTACTGGGTTTTGCTTTGTTTTGTTTTCTTTTCTTTTTTTTAACTGGGAGGGTGGCTCTTCCCCCGCCTCCTGTGTATGATTTGAATATTCAGTGATGTCATGTTGTTTGACCTCTGCTTTAATGCAAGGAATGCCAGCGTTTTGGCTTTTGACCTGTGGATGTACGTTAGTGCTTAGTAAGAGAGAAAGGCTTAATGCATCACATTAAGCAATCTAAAATCTGGTAGTTACCTTAAGAGATCTCATCTTTTATGTGCAGGCTTTCCGCTGCTGCTATTCTCCCTTGCTTCCCACTTCTTTCCATCCCTCCATGTCTAGGCATACTTCCATGCTATGATGCAGCAATAAAACAGGATTCATGAGGGGAAAAGAAGGTCTTCCATGTAATGCCCCAGTAGGATCATTGTGCTGTAAAACTGCTACTTATATTCTGCCAGCATTGTGCTGTGTCTGGTAAAGTCATTTGGATGTCATTTCTTCTACTTGAAATTCTCCATTAAAAGAAACGAGATTGGCTTTGAAAGAGAAAATGAATCCCAGAGGAACAGTTATGGTAAATAATATATGTTCCCAAAACCGTGAGGTCTCCTGAAATCTGTATTTACTTGAAGGACTCCAGTGGCCTCAGTGCTGGGTAAATAGTATGTGTACCAAACTATGTATGACATGCATACCAAAATGCAAATGTAACCAGGTAAACAGAATGCCTTTTTTAAATGCCTAAATATGGTAGGAGAACATCAGAATGAGAGAGAGAGGCTCTAGACATGTTTTATAACTTTCCATGTAAGAGGTTTTTTTAGAGATACAATTTTATTAAACAAAACCTAAGAATCTCACTGACAGAAAAAGTATGTTTAAAAGTAACAAACTACCAGAAAGCCAGGAAATCCAAAATTAAAGGATAAATCTGTCCTAAGTCCTCCCACTGCAGGCCAAGTACAGCAAGCCCCATACACTTACTGCCTGAGAAAAACTGTTGAATAGTTATTTGAATTCAGAACGAATTCTGGTCTTGCACCACTGTGGATCAGGCATTAGCCCACTAAATTACAGCTTGTATCAGCACATGCAGGTAGGTAAGAATCAGAGTCCACAGGAGTGCCTTTTGGTCATCTTGGTTTCTGCGTTGTTAGATGTGTCACAATGGGTACCCACTGGTGCGTGAGTATGTACACACAGGCTAAGGGAACTTGGAAGCAAAGGCAGCTCTTGCAGACTCCAGTCAGTCCTCAGCTTATCCTTTCTGATGACCGTCATAGAATTCTCAAGGCTGGAAGAGACCTTCAAGTTCATTTAGTCTAGCCAGCAATGTGACCCCACCCTAATCAGCCCTAAACCGTATCCCCGGATGCCACATCCAGGTGCCTCTTGAGTATGCCACAGGTTGGACAAGTACATCTTGGCATTGATGCATAAAATGGTTAAAATGCACTAATTTTGACTTCTGTGCAGGTGTTTATACAGCACATGCTTTTAAGATAGTATATTTTTTCTGCTGAAACTAGGAATTCACTACACCAGCCTTGCAGACTTGTTTACACAGCTATATACGGTATGTGTGTGTCTACATCAGCTTCAGTTGGTGAAGTCTTGTAAAATGTACAGGTGTGGATTGCTACATTCCTCTCTTGTGTTTTTCCTTTTTTTTTTTTTTTTTTTTTTCCCCTGCTTCCCCCCAAAAAGTCACTTGATCAGGTATCAGACATAGTGAAAACCTGGCAAGACTACAGGAAAGTGGCTAGACTTGTAGTGTTTGTGTACTTAAAGAAAGAATCTTGCACATTTTCAACTTTCAGTCACAGATATTTTTTTATAAGAGCAATTGGAGGTCTGAGCCAGCCCTCAAAGCGGAAATCAAAAGCTCCCAGAGAAACATACCCGAGGAATGTGAATCTGATCCAACAACCATACGCAATGCACATACAGTACTGTCAGTCTTATAGGAAGTCTTGCCATATATGGACGTCTGGACCCTGGACTGTTTATCATCACGATAGGCTTGTAGCTGGCTTCAGACATTTCTGGCTTGCCTCAGATTTAGTGTGCCAATTAGTTCCTTTTCCAAAATGCTCACCAGGATATTTCTTTAAAATTGTAATAAATATATCTCAAAATTCTGAGAGGTCTGGTTAAAGTTATGTTAGTACGCTTTTGCTTAAAATGCAGGTTCCAAGAAAGACTTACTCTGCTAGCTCAGAAATAGACACAGAATAAAAATAAAGAGATTTATTCCATCATGAATTTGGTTGCCTGGTATTTCTCGTTCTTCGAAGTCATCTGGTAGCTTGTTCTATATATCTGCAAGCATAGAAAGGGCTTTGAAATAGATCAGTTCCTGAACTATTATGCATCCTTTTCTGGGGAGATGTGTGATCTCATGAATCCACAAAGGCAAAGAAAAATCCACATTTTCCAGGATCTCTCAAGCAGCTTGTCCATGTTGTGCAATTTGGGCTACTTGGTTAGAGTGGTACAAAGCCTTTCACCTTGGAGCCACGACAATTCACGTCAGCTAATCTTAGTAATGAGAGCCGTTGGCTCTTCTCCAAAGTGAACCAAAATAAGAAGGCAAAGAGGGGCAGTGGATGGCATAGGACCTATGGAAATAGTTGCTGCTGAAATGGTGGACCTAGTCCAAATTCCTCAAGGTACTGGTTCAGATTCTCCACTAGCATCAGTTGGGTAGTTCACTAAATGCACTGTTGGCCATCAGAATACTGGGACTTGAAAAATCCAAGTCCACGGGGCTAAAGCAAAATTATCGAATGCAATTCCCATTAGCAGACCTGAGTTTTGTTTTTTTCCGTGATGTCAGTCTTTATGTGTTAACATGCCAATATTTTGTTACCTCTGGAGTCCCCGAGAATGCTGCTTTAAGCACTTGGCTTTATTCTTAAAAAGTAACTGGAGTTTTTGTGAATGTGTGTGGTCTTAAACAAGCAAAGTGATTACTGGGAGTAGAAAAATTTAAATGGGTATTCGAAGCACATTTAAAACTATTTGTTCAAATGTGAGATTGTGAGTACTGTGAAGCCACATTTTTACCTGCTGAGCCTCGGATTCAGTTTATCTTACTTTATTCTGAAAAATTTGCCACAGATCTGGTCTTAGAAGCGCTGTAGGAGCAGCATTCACTACTTCTGTGAGGAGGCTGGCTGTGTCCTGGTTTTTTCTCAGGAAGCGTAGAGCCATTCCATGGCTCGCAAAGGTGAGTAAGGAGGGAGAGGCTTTCAGCGGTTTATTTCTCAGATTCGACTGAGGTTCGCAGCCTCTTGCTATAGTAAGTCAGCTAGTGTACGGCTGCAGTGAGTCACTAACCACTCCTTGGACAATTGTCCCATAAATGGTTAACAATTCATAAAATGTTAGTGTTGCTGGCTGGAGAGGAAACGTGGCCAGGGACTGACTCAGAACATACACCAGAAATCCTTTTGAGATTCTCAGAGGAACCACGTGGAAAACAGCTGGACGAACACTTCCTCCCACTCTGTCGTGGATTATGTGGGCAGGAATGAATCAGATCTGCTTAGTCTACAATGCATGTGCTCTTGTTTTCAGTTTTTCAACCTACTTCTTTCAGGAGCTGTCAGTGTAAGTTTTGGGGGTTTGTGGGGTTTTTTTTCCCCCCAAGCTGAGACATCGATGTTTAATTAAGATTTGACCAATTTAGGGACTTCCCTTAACAAATGCAGTTTGCTTTGCCATAAACTATGGGATCTCTTAATTTATATTGTAGCTGTTGTGGAGTAGAGGCCTGGGGAGAATCCTGTGGGATACATTTTCCACCTTGTCTGATAGGATAGTGTCAATACTTCTACATGTGTGGGTGACAGAGGTTTCTTTAGGGAGAAAAGAAGGGAGAGAAATGTCTCACTTATTTTTGGTGCAACCTCAGTTCACTGACCTTGGTGTAGTGGGCTTTTCTGTTTACACAGTCCTTCCAGAGGAAGTGGAGGAGTTGGCTTATTGTATAGGTCTGTAATGCCTCTGGAGGACTTCATAAGCGCACTGCCTCGGCTGACCTGCAAAGGAACATAGTGTCCTCAACACACTGGCACCGGATTTTAGAGATTCTATGATTTTTCAGGAAAAAATAATAGATTTTGGTCTATGTTCCCCATGGTTCAGCTGCCAGCTTGGCTGTCTGTTTTTTCAGCAAGTGATGTGTGGTATGTGACCTGTGTTAAATACATCTGTACAAGTGACGCAGACAGGGAAACTAGGATGTAGCATACAACAGCCAAGGTGACTTCCTTATTGACCCGCAGATGTGTGTGAAATTTAGCAATTACTGGGCCAGGTCTGCAAAACATCTTAGACTGCCGATCCCTCTGGTGTTGGTGAAAAATTCTCTGTCAGACCATTTTTCACATGGAGACGAGAAAAACAGATACTCCAAGAAATGTGCACTGTTAGGGAAGTGGGGGCATGTTTAAAATATTTTGATTTCCTGCAGGAACTAATTGAGGAGACCTAGTTGTTTTAAACATCAATGGTCCCAAGACTAGAGTTTATAACCATGTTGCTACAGATGCCTTATTGATGGGTGGCTTTTAAGAAATAAACATCATGTTGTAAAAGTGGTAGGACTCTCACTAATAGCAAGTGTTTCTGAGCATATTACTCCATTTATAACCCTTTTATTAAAGGGTTTTAAATAGAAATCAAGGTTAGGTTTTTACTGTATGGTGTTTGTTTTGACCATTTTGGACAAGGGGGTTTTTGTGAAGATTGAGCCTAGGAAGTTATTTGTGGTGCATTTCTTGTGAGGAAGTTATCCGTGATGGATCTTGTGGAAAAGTCTAACCTTAATGGAGTGGTAGATCTGTATGATTATCTAAGATTCAGTTATGACATGTGATGAAAACTGCCTTTTTGTATTACCTAAGCTTTGCAAGGTATTTGAAAATCTTAAACCTGTCCTAAGTGTTCCTCTGTGAATTACAAACTTTGTAATAAAAATTTTGGGTGAGTTTTAAAAAAGTGTGTGAACAAGATACAGAGGGTTGATTTTCCCAGGCTGAAAACTGGGAACAGTTTTCTCATTTTACCTTCTTAAATTCAGTGATACCTCGCCTAGGCCTTCACGTATCTTTATTTCTCTTTATAAATGGCTTGCAAAGAGTGACGGTGGAGTGCATGACTTGGGAAGTGCGGTTTCTATTTATTTTTTGCCATCAAGCTGCCACAGGGGGGAGTAGAAGTTTGGAAAGGACTGTGCTGCCCAAAAAGCCACCGAGGCAAGTGCTGTGTTTGTGTGTACCCTGGCCAGGCTCTCACAGGGAGAAAAGCAGGGGCAAAAGAGGAGTGGGTGTTCTAGGAACGAAAAGGTTGGTTGGAGAAAGGAGCTGGAGGGCTTCTACAGCTGGAACAAGCTGAATGGTTCGCTGCTTTGCAAAACCATGCTGTTTTTCTTATTCATTCCTACCAGCTTTTCTGTCCAGATGTAAGGAGAATGTGACTGAATTGTTTTCCTGCCTCAGGAGGGAAGATGACATGTGGGAGTTGTAAAGTTCTTGCAAAATCCCTACCTGTCTGACAAAAGGCTTTTCCCACATTAGGGTTATTGGCTAATGAAGAAAAAATGCTAGGCAAGGCAGAGGACACAGTGAGGAAAAGTTTTGCTAACTTCATAGAAAAGGATTGTTTTTGTGGATCTGCTAGTGTTGGTGAAATCCACCCTGTCTGCCTCACGACGACTAACTGGACTCTGTGGGTCCTGTGCAGGCAGGATGCGTTCCTCACGCCTTGGCCCTGGCCGCAGGGCTGCTCTCTCGTCCCCTGTGTGACCACAACTTCTCTTGCAAGGCACAGTCTGAAGCAGCAGCACAGCTGTCAGCCACCATCCTGCCCTGCCGCTGGGTTTGGTACACTTCTGCAGAGGAGGCAGAGATGAGCTGTGAGAGCAGGACTTGAAGGAGTGGGCTCGGATTTTGAAGTAGTGCAGTATAAGAAGAGGGTGGAAAGGAACTTACCACTCCTGTTAGCTTCCCACCCATGTGCTGTATTTGAGCATGTCCCCAGAGAAAACCAGCCAAGGTCCTGAGTGGGAAGGGCAAACAGAGCCGAAGAGAAAGGCGCACGTATGTGTTTGTGTGGGAAGGGTTGCGGTGGAGTGGGGTGGAACGGAGGAAGTGGAGAAATCGGTGTGTGAGGAGAGTGGTGTAGGCGAACCAGCCAAGGATGAGGTGGGCTTGGCAGCTTCCTTCCCACTGCCTTCACAGCATTTCACCACCAGCAAACCGCGCTCAGGTCAGTTCAACCATGGGAAAACTCACTTGCCAGAAGAGGAGAGAGGAGTCTGCAGCGAAGTCTGGGTGCTCCTCTGCTCCACGCCTTTGGTAGGCAGTCCCTGCTTTCTCTTGCCCTGCTGAACTCAGGAGCAAGTGCATTGAGGTGCGCAGTGGAGACACTACAAGTTTCTCGCTTTTTGGGTCCGCGTTAGGGAGTTTTATCGCTGGACAACCTAGTCAACTATTTTTGGGAAAGAATGAAATAATTTTCAGGAACTTGTTAATGATCAGGAAAACAACTGAAAGGAGTGAATCAGGCACGTTTTCTAAGTCCTCAAGATCTGAGTGCACAGATCTGCAATGAGGTAGAGTAAGTGAGAATAAAGGAAGAATTAAAGGAGAAACCCATTTATGCTTCTGTAACCTATCATGAGAAACAGCAATAACACTTGCTAAATGTGTTATTTTTGAATGCAGAGGAGAATATGGCAAGTATGCTTTTGGTTTAATGGTGAAAATAGGTTGGGGCAGAAAACCATTCTTTGGGTAACATTTTTTTGTGCATTTTGTATACCTGTGATTCCTGGACTTTTGAACTATCATCAAAAGGAGCCTGGGCAAAATTCACATTCTTTATGTTTAGCACATTGATAAATTCAGTGCCTACTCCACAACCTTGTTCTTAACAGACAAAAAAAAAGAGATAATTATTGGTCCAATTTCCAAATAAGACATAAGGAATTTGTTTATGCTTTTGGGAGGTAATGTGCCTAAGTTTGAGTGGAACTTGGTTAAGTATAATGAAATTTTCAAGGAATGCAAGGCTGGTTTTTCTCAACAGTAAACATCTAAGATTAAAAAAATACATATACATTTTCCAAACTTGCGCCTAAACCTCAAGTTTCTTGTTTTTAATTAGGGTGGGTTTTGCAAATTCAGGAAGTTAACCAAAAATAAAAATACAAACAGAAAACAATAAAATTAAGTACATTCAGAGCAACTTTTAATTTTTTTCCTTAGTTCCATTTAAGCATGAATTATAGAAGAGGTTAAAGTCAGAAGCATAGTGAAGCTTGTTCCACAGTTTACTGCACTCGCCTGGACTCCTGCAATAATAAAACCCTGGAGAACACTGACCTGAGTCAGTGTCACGGTGTCACAATACCTAGATCCTGTTAGAGTGCTTTTACAAAGCACAGAATCAAGATATTAATTCTGGACACAATGTGTGTTTTGTAACATCAAATGAAGAATCAAATGAAGTATGTGTACAAAGACAAAACCAAGAGCAAAACCAGCATTATGTGGTTTGTAATTCCAGTTTCTATGGGTTTTCCGTTTTCATCACTTTACTCTTTTCAGGAAAGAAAAGAAAAAGAGAGTAAGTCTGAGGGAAATTACAGCAATCCTTTTTGAGTCCAACACTTTACTTGATGTGTCAGCCCTTCTTTTTTAACTCTTCATTGTAGTTTAGGATGAATGGACAGCAGAGTTACTGTAGTGTAATTGAATCATTCTTCTCATTGAAAAGGCATACATGTGTGTTTCTGCTGCTAGAGGTCACAGGTTTGTTCCTGCAGAGGCTTGGTTTTACACTGTGTCCAGAGCTGATTCCTTATGCACTTTTGACATTTTATTATGTAATTGCAGTGAGAAAAACACACGTGCTGTCATTCAAGTCAAATTAGTTGAATAGATGAGGTGTCTAATTTTTATTTCTTGAAGGCCATCAGAGCAAATCTTTCCAAAATTATGTTTTTACTCAAAATTCCTTAATTTTTCCTGCTTTTGCTTCAGGCCAACACAGAACAGTACATTGGCATTATTTAGTCATTAAAAAAAAAAAAAAAAAAAAAGCACCAAGGTAACAAGAAATTATCTTCTACAGATTACTTACCAAGAAAGCTAAGCAGTAATATAGTTACAGGACTTAAAACATATTTGATAATTCTGGACTAAATTAACAGAGTTTTGGGGAGAACTAAGATGGGAAAACCAGGAAAGCTGGAGACAAAAAAAAAACTTATGACAGTAGAGTGCCCAGAATTTTTGTGAAGAATTGGTGTTGGGATACTTCTGATGAAAACAGACCCAGGGTGATCCTCTTGCCTAATGGCTGCTCTTCCTTGAAAGGAAGTTTTGAATTTGTGAATCAGTGTAGGGGATGAGGTAATTGTTAACCATCATACAGTATCCAGCTGTAGAGAGCTTCAGCAGATTGACCACAGGGCAGTCGTGACGTTCTCCCTGACCAGCTGTAACATGTCATCCCCAGAGCATGAGGGGTAAAACTTTCTTCCTTGCCTGCCTCTGCCCTTTGCACCTTACAAAATATTCACTTACTTTTGCATCATTTGTGTATCAAATCCCTATTCATTTTGGAAGCTTTTTCCGTTTCCTGACCATCATTTTCCCTGACTGCATCCCAGTGCCTTTTCACCACTTTTCCTCATTTTGCTTGTGTCTTCAGTGAGCTGTATCTTCTCTAGTGCAGACATGAAGCTGCTGCCACTCCTCACCACTGTAGCCCACAAGCAGCCTTTTCTGTCTTCAGAGCAATGCTCTCCTCCTCAGGAGGTAACTGCTTCTGGGTATGAGCTGATAGTTAGGACTACCTTTGCTAGCCTAGGTGAGAAGGTTTTGTAAAACAATGCATAAGTGAATGTGGAAGACTTTTGGGAAGGCCGTCAAGGAGTCTTACAGATTTGTTTAGCCTGTACCATAGTTTGGAGGATGTTTTTAAATCAACTCTGCTTTCCAAGCTGGAAAGGTCACTGCTTCTTTAGAATACAGTTGGAGATGTTTCTGTGGTTTGTCAGATCTAAAAATAAACTCTGATCAACACACTTTAAAATTATGACAGGGTTTGGGGTTTTTTAAGAGTATATTAGGCAGTTATATATTTGTTTTCCAATTGGGGAACCAGTCAGAACTACGGACAAGTTATGAAAATCTCCTTCAGAATTCCAGGACTGTTTTTTAGGATGTCTTCAAAGTTGTGAGCATCTGTTCACCTATCTGTTCATCCGTCTTATGCAGTTTATAGAGCCTATAATTTTCTCAGCTGAGAGACAAAGACACCAGGAACATTTCTAGTCTTTTTTCCTAAATTTCTAGGACAAACTGAGGAGCTTTGATTGAAGGTTGTTTTGTTTGTTTGTTTGTTTGTTTTAATTAGAAAGAGAAATCCTGATGAAATAGATCTTGTGCATTGCTTGTTTTGATTTTCAGCAAAATGAAGCTGAGAAAAGATTTGGAATTCTTTTGTTCTGAAACATGTCAATGATTTGGTTTGATTTTGAAAGGGACAAATGATGGAGGAGTTTATTCCAAATCCTTTTTGTGTCAATGACCTACTGGTCTTGATTGTCCTCAGAGACACTTTTAAAATTTTCACTTTGCGTGACAATTTTTTTAATGTCTGTCACTGTAAGCAGGGGTGAAGTTATGTTTGGAAATCCAAATGTTAGAATCTTCTTCAAAGAGCAGAAAAAACCCTTTCTGGCCCGCATCAGGGAACACTTAAAACCATCCTATGATTTGTTTAGTGCAATGAAAGCCTGTTATGTAAAAGCAAATTTGGTAATGCAGTTTTACCATTTTCTGTCACTGTAGTTGTTCCTAAACCACATGCCATTGTGGGTGTCTGCAGACGGAGCCTCGGGTTAGGTCGTTCTGAAGGTCCGTGCTGGGTACAGGCCAGTGAGTCCAGCAGGTAGGGATCAGTCACTGATGACGGCCTTGGAGAGCTTCAGCCATCATTCTGCACTTTCTGTGCTTTTGTCTGAGTCCTGTGCTTGAGTGTGCAGTATAGTTGGGAGTGTGGATGGGAGCTTTGCTACCTGTAAAGAAACCGTAGCTGTTTGTCGTGCTTTTTCTCTGCTGGAGTTGCAGGGCGAGTTTCTGAGGCACAATTGCAGGGATTGAATCCAGTGAGATCTTCTTTGGGGACCTGAGGGTACCAAACTTTTCTCTGATGGCCCTCGCACACGAAGACCTTGTCTCCCCTCACAGCTGCTTCAGGACCATTTTGTGTTTCTTGAGTTTAATCTAGGTGTTCTAACACTGAAGAGCTCTCCAAACTAGTAGCAGTTGGGTTTCTGCCCTAAGCCCTGAGGCATGTCCCAGAAGGGTGATGTGCCAGAGAAGTTTTCAGAGGGCTCAAGTATGGACTGCATTGCCAATGCCTGCAGGGCAGAGGGCTGGTTCAGGTTATTCCTTCAGGAGTTTTCCTGCCTTTCACAGCCAAGGGCAGTAGCATTAGGCACTTGTCAGTGTTAACAGCAGCTGCCCTTGTAGACTACCCACTTTGCAGAGTGGCATGGGAAGAGCCAAGAGGAGGGCCTTATCTACCTGGTCTGCCACCTCTAGAGTACACAGCTTAGAAAAGTCACCCCTGCATTTAAAGGAAGAAGAAGTAGCATGACCTCTCTATCTGTGCACTGATTTAAATCCCATCCTATTTTGAAACCTATTTTTGACAGTGAGTCTTATCTAAAATTGGAAGAAAAACAGAGGATGTTGCTTCTCATCAGGACAGAGCCTGCATTTAGCTTTCTTTCAAGTGGTGCAATAAAATGTGGGAATAGACTTCAGCTTCCCATGTTTTAATTCTTGTTTTTTAATCCCTGTTTTCATTTTTGAAACTCTTTGGATCCAAAAAGACATTTTTTTCTCTTTCCACTTCTGATTTGTTTGTTGGACCACTGCCTGCTCGCCCTATTCGGATGTCAAGAGACTCTCTATTTTTCCATTTCTGGAATAGTCATTCACCATTCAGTGTTTCTTGTGAAAACCCTCAGAATTTACAGTGTGTTTATTGGTCTCTCACCAACTGCAGTTTCTCTCTTGTAATATTTTGTTTCAAAGTTTCTCTCAGATACTGTTATATGGACTTGGTTCACAATAATAATTCTGTGGTAAGCCTAGGAGCTTGAGACCGTCTTCCTTAAAGATCTAGCTAATAAGCTAATTAAAATATAGGGGATTTATATAATTTGTTGAACTAGTAGGTTTGAGAGATAATTGATGGGGTAAGACATTTTTAATAGTAGACTAATGTGCAAAGGATACCAGTTGTGTGCAGTGTTGCAGGAATGCACAGTAAAACACAGCTTCTGTGTGAAGAGGCCATTCTTGGGTCCAGGTTTTGCCAATTGTGTTGCACAGATTAAGAACAGATTTGTGCAAAAGAGCTTGTAAAATCTGGTAAAACAGGGGAGAACCAATAACCTGTGATGGGTATTTCCCCAGAGTGCAGGTGAGGTGGTTTACTTTAGGGGTGTTGCAATTGAAAGGCAGACTGAGGAAGAAGAGGTACATGGCATGAACTGGAGCAGAAATAGCAAGAAGTGAAGTAAAATGCTGAGGGGGATGTTCAACAAACTGTAGAGCAGAAAAACATATGGATGAGTTACTGAAAGAGTAGAATGTGGTGGGTTTTGCACCAGGACCCTTTGCTGTTCTGCCCGACACCTAATTGGCCTGGTAAAGCGAAACATTAATGAACTTCACCATTGAATTTTTTTCATTTTTACAGCTGTGTAAGTTGAAGTGTGGAAGGAAGCTGTAGAAGCAAAGAGCTGGGATGTGCTGCAAGTGTGTGGGCGGGCCAGGGTCACTGAACAGTGCAATGAGGCAGGAGATGTGGATGGAAACTGGTGTACTCAATCCATTAAATTAAAAATCTGCCAAATCAGACCTGTCCTATGACTCCATTTCTCATTTTACTTCCTTTCTGTCTCCTATTGATGTGTACAGCTCTGGGGTAGGTAGGAACTTTGGGGGGTCTGGCTCAGAAAAGAAAAACTGCACATATGGCTTGGTTTGAGTGCTACCCTTTAAGCGTAATGAACTGGTTCATTAAACTGTTATAATAATTGCATTTTAGACATAGTTTAGTTTTAAGCCTGGGCATGAAATAATTCTTTTCTAAAAATCAAGACTGTTTGTGCATCTTTCCTCCTGTGGTTCTTGCTGAGTTTTGTCCAGGATGTCTCTGGAAATATGAGCTCCAGATATATCACAAGACAGCCTGTGTTGTGTGGCAGCCGTATGTTTAAGAAGAAAATTCTGGAGGAGATGGCTAAATGTGCATGCAGACTTCTGGGTGTTCATTAGCACTGATTCCAAACATCCTGTTTGGTTTCTGATCACTGATTAGCAGTGCAAACAAGATAGATACCTTTAACCACGAAAAATTATCCCTCTTCCGCTCTCACGGTCTCTCTGGAATTTTGTGAGCTGCCAGATGCAGATTTGTTTCCAGGGATCTCACAATCCAAATTTTGGTCCCAACTATAGTCATTGAAAGCCTATTTAGACTCTCCTGAAAGATAGATTTATAAGGAAAATGTTGACAGTTCCTGGCCTCTTGTATCACTGGTGGGAGCAACATTAATATTAATTTTCTGTAGTTGTCTTCCATCAAATGCTCAAAGCAGCATTTTTTCCTTTTTGTGCAAACATCAAAAATGTGGACAGTTTTGTTCTCCTAAACTTGGATAATGTCTGTGAACATACCATTTCTGTGGGAATGCAGTACACCCTTTCCCAATTTTATTATAAACCACCTTTTTGGATAAAGTGTGTGCCATTGTATGCACTTTTGGTCTGTCTCACGTATCTTGTTCTAGGAAACTGACTTTTTTATTCCTCCAGGACCTTCTTTGTGTGAGGAGTGTAGATGAAGACTGTGTTTTTTCTCTCAGAATGCCTTCAGGATGTTTGTCTTCCTAACCTAGACATCTGAAGTGTTTCCAAGTAGTTAAAGACTCTCAGTGATAGTAAGGTTTTACAGATACTTATGTTGCTTGTTGACCCAAACCAAAATTGATGATGATTATAGTGAGTTCTAACATCTGGAAAAAGTTATACTGAAGCCTGGCTGCAGATTAGTTAGATTAGTTCTTTACCTTTTGGGACAAACCTTTTGCATTTGATCTGGGTTGGAAATCTTGAAATCAGATTTGAATGTGCACGTGGAAAGAAGGATATAAGAGAAAATGGAGAAAATGCAGAAGGATTTTTTTTTTTTGGGGGGGGGGGGGGGGGTTAGGTTTTTGTGGGGTTTTTTTTGGTTTTGGTTTTGTTTTTTTTTTTTAATTCTGCCCAGCTGAAAGGAAGGCACGTATATAATGTCAGTGCAAAGGTAAAAGTCGCATGTTAAAATGTGAATCCATGTTCTATGAGCAGTTGTTCATAAAGCAGTTTTCAGTGCCTGAGAGGGAGACTGAGGAAAGATATGTCCTGGCTCATCTGATCCCACGCAGAGCAATAAAATGCTTTCCAAAGAAGGAACTAGTTTTCTCTGAGCCAGAGAAGGCTAAAACTTAAAATCCTCTCAAAGTTTTACTTAAGGGTTTGTGAAAGGGCTTGGCCTTGCCTACATGCCTTTCATCACAAATGGAAAGAATCAGCCCATCCAAGGGAGTGGCCTTATTTGCATGGAAACTGTTTTACGTAAGAAGAGGAGTCTAGTCCAGCAAAGGTGTGGTTTTATTTATATCCATGCTCTTCCCTTATGATTGGAGTGTGCCTGGAAGGTGTGGTCTCATTTACATCCCGCCTCAACTGTCTTTGGCTTCTCTGGATTCAACCCTTGTCTGTGGCTGGAAAGGGAACTCCTGCAAGCAGAATAAAACGGCTGTATGAAAAACATGTTTTTTCTTCCTCTGTTTCTTCGGTGTATGCATTCCTACTGGTATGTACCTGGAAAGGGAAGACCATGTTCCTTGGGAGAGAGTTTTGGGTCTGCATAGGTATGTGTATGTATGTACATGTGTGTGCGTGTATGTGCTTGAAATACCAAGATAAACATATCAGGTTTTGTGCTAGCCTGAGTATTGGAGGGTGCTAGAGCTGTGTCTGAAGAAAGGTAAGCAAAATAAGCCCTTCAGCTTGGATTTTATTTTTTTTTTTTTTTAAGATACATTTGCAGCATTTCAAAGATGCTGCTGACAGCTCTGGCAGAAGACCTGTCTTTGAGTGTTGTGTGTGTATGTGTGTGTGCTTGAGACATTTCATGTAGTCCCTTGCATCAAAGTGAAGCCAACATAAACATGGTAGCAGCATCTCACATTTCTGAACCAGGATAGCAGGCTACAGCAAAGGACATGCAGGGCTGTCAGGTCCTGGCTACCCTGCATGCAGTTGCCATTCAGTATTTAATCCCTTCCTCAACATGTATATTGTGTATATTCAATTGTAGAGGCTACGCTACCTTATGTCAGGGTGGAATTCAGCTGCTACTGGCCTCTGTCTGCATTAACTTTGGGATGCAGATACATTTGTAGCAGAAAGTGGACTGGAGGAAGTCTTACATGTGGGTTGTGGAGCATCCAGAAAGCCTTCAAGTTGCTGTTGACTTGGTTGGATTGAATTTACTGGGCTTGCCCTAGTCTTTCCCTACTTTTCTTCCATCCATGCCTTATCAGGCATCATCTTTGTTAATCCCAGGCGATAAGAAAGGCAGAGGTTATAAGAGGTAGTCTGCTGACTTTTTTCTTCCTTTGTTTTCTAAAACAAATTAAAGTCTCTTGAATTCACAACACCGTGACAATTGGTCCAGATGCACGTACATTTAGTGTTATTTTCATTGAGAACAGAGCTGTGTTGTTGTTTACATTGTGAGTGGAAAGTGAACAGAGAGTCTTTCGATGTGAGGCCCTGATGTGTGACTGTGTCCAAAAACACTGAATGCTGAAGGAGCTGTAACCAATGCACTGGGACTGGCTGCCCCTGCCATGTCTGGGATTCTTTTGCTGTGACATACTATTGCTCAGCACAAAATCAAGGCACTTCCAAGAAGCCTCATATGGGGATATGCAGGTCACAATCCATTTCTCTAATACTGCTGCCTCTGCTATATCTGATTAAACTCCTGTAACTCATGGCAAACATCTAGGCATGACAGCCTAAAATACTAACATTTTCAGGTTACTCTCACATCTCTTTTTCAGCTTTAGATACCTCTGAATACCTTTACAAACACCTGTCAATGACCCATTTCTCCTTTGCCTGCAGAAACTTGGTGAAACTGGAAGCCTAACTATCTGCCACACTCTGGTTTAGAAGATGAAATTTACTAAAATATTTCCTTCTTTTTTTGTAACCAAGACAAGCCGAGGTGCACAAAATAATTGCATGCTGGTCCACCACAGGAGGAAAAACTTCTGGCATTGTGTCCTTGGGTTGCAGGCAGGCAAGAGAAACAGAACATTTGCTGTCAGGATCTCTTGCACGTACTCTGGAGCCACAGCTGAAATTTTTTTGTTACACACACACATTGCACCACCATGAAGACCTGCCCTCCAGATGATGTAAACCAAGTGAGTGATGCATGTGGAGGACACCGCTGTACAGAGACCTTTATACACTGTAGGCTCTGACTGGTCTGAACTGCCATGGCAGAGCTGTGTAAGTTACCCTGGACTGTGTGCTAAGCTGTTCTGCTTCTCTGGAGCCAAACTAGGATGTTTAAATAAGGCTTCTGAATCTCTACACTGCCTTGCATTCATGGCTTAAGACTGCACTAAGAGACATATACCTCATTTTTTTAAAATTGGCATAGATTCCAACACAAGCAAGGGTGCTTTATAAAACTTTCTGGCTTCTTGATCTTCCTCTCCTCCTTGAACATTCTTCCTCAGACTTAGCTTCCCTCCTTCATCCCCAGCATTGCGCCTGAGCAAACACACTGGTTACATCGATGTGGGCAAGGGAAGGTGTCTGCCCCTGGTGTCAGCTCTCTGGTGAACGTCCAGCAGCTGTTCCCTGTGACCTCATGGATGTGATAGCCCTTTAGCTGCTGTGCATGCACCAAAATAGGTGGTTTCTCCTCTCAGAGCAAAAGATGGCAAGTGTATAACTTAAGGAAAAGGGATCCAATGGGAGATAAGAGTGTAGGAGACATTACTGCAATTCTATATTTGGAATCGGTTACGTATGTTTGTGGTAACCCAAATGATGGGTGGACTGTACTTTCTCATTACCATAATTACATTTCCTTTCATAGCTAGGGTTGGGGATGCATCCAGACATTGCAGAACACACCAGTAGATTTAGTGTGGCTTACTCAGTCTCCATTTATCAGACTGTGTCCCAATTATGTTACATTTAGGAAACAGAATAATTTTCTGGTTATAGCACATGGAATTTGTGGCATTCTAATCCTAGTCATCCTGCTGTATGACCTTGGAGAAGTTGTTTTACTACTCTTTGATGGTAAAAAATTAACTCACCCCACGGATGGATTTTAATACCATGCCAAGTTTAAAAAAATCTGAAGCTAAATTTAGCCTTCTAAATCCATATTTAGGGGCTAAATGGGATGACTTGTTTCCATAATCCTGGGCACCCAGCAACTGTCTCCTGCTGAGAACAGCTAGAGATTTTGGGTGTTCAGCAGTCTGAAGCATGGAGCAAAAAAAGAGTGAAAGCAGCTGCTTGTGTGCACATGAGGAGGAACTTACAGATGTGGTGTGGTAAAACAGGGACAGCAGTCTGTCTCTCCTGAGTGGTTGTCACAGACACAGCAGTGGGGAGATGTAGGTGGGATTAAGCTCACGAAGTTTGTAGTCTAAAAGTGGAATGTCTGCCTTGGACCAGCCTGCTGGCTGTTCAAGATCTCTTCAGTAGCTCCCTTAGTTCAGTGAATCCAGAACAGCTCTCAGTCAGGACAGATGAGCACCCCCTGATGTGCCAATCCTTCCCATGTCTCTGGATGCGGGATGAGTTATCCTCCAGAGATGCTCAGCCCTTTCCATGGAGTCAAGCACTTCATAAATGTTTAGATAGCTTGCTTGGGCTCTGTTGACTCTAAAGTCAGTGGGTGATTTATGGTGCATTAGGTGTGTCAGAACTGCCCACAGCTGCAGAGAATGGCGAAACCCTATTGCAGGCCTGAGGAGTTTGGTTGTGAAAGTTAGGAGCAAGTGAAAGCAAGGAGAAGTAGTTGAGGCTTGTAAGGAAAAGGAAACATAAACTTGACTGTAGTAATTGAAAACCTATTCCACATTGATGGCATGGTTTGTTTCTGCTGGAGAGCTTTGTTCTGTGTTTAAGGTGGAAGATTAATTTTCCCACGGGAGAAATAAGCTTTGAATAAGTCAGCTAAAATGGATTGTTCTTACTTGCAGCACACATCTATAGGAGAAACAGAAGACGTTTACATGCTCCCTGAGGAGGAACTATGACAAGCAGACAATTAAGCAATTCCCCCCGGATCCCCAGATTTAAAGAACCACGTAATGGCTTAATTGAGTTGAGTTGCTGAGAGTGCAGCGCTGCACTGAGATTTGTGCTGAGAAGTGCATGATTCCCAGAGGCATCCATCAGGTTTTAAAGAATTGACTTTCCATGCTAATTGACCTAGATGTGCTTGGTTTTACCTCACAATCTCCACTTTATTCAATTACTATTAAAGAGAAGGGAATGAGAAAAAAAGGGACACTATTTGTCTCATTTACTATATTAAAAGGGAACGTTCTTAAAGCAACATTTTGTAGTGTTGAACAAATCATTCAACCTCAAATGGAGCAGCATTTATTTCACCTTCTTTTTCAATTTCCCAAATGACTGAGCATGTATTTTGCAGGGAGTAGAGGATATTAGTTAAGCCACTGTGCTTGGCAAAGGAAGAGTGAGCATCATCACCAGAAGAAATGAGAGCAGTACACATAGAATGATGAGGTCTCATCTGTCTGACCAGACAGGGCTGAGCAGCACAGGATGAGGGTTGAGGACTGTCATGCCTTGGTGCAGAGCTGGTCCACCTGAACAATCAATAAATGAAGAATAAAAGTAATGTTTTATCTATTTATATCTGCTAGAAGGCAAGGAG
The DNA here is from genome assembly GCF_015227805.2 of Hirundo rustica. Classification (NCBI taxonomy): domain Eukaryota; kingdom Metazoa; phylum Chordata; class Aves; order Passeriformes; family Hirundinidae; genus Hirundo; species Hirundo rustica. Next base: position 60,295,412 of record NC_053452.1, on the reverse strand, counting down.
ACAAGTTTGAGAAATGGACTGCAATGTGAATCAGCAGCTGAGTTCTTCCATGTACCAGGCCAGCACACACCTCATTCTGGCAAGATAGGGTCATCTTTTATGTGTGTGTAAATGATCCTGGAGGACACAGAGCAATTCGTGTAAAGCTGACATTCCTAGAGCATTCTGTATGTGTGCAGAACCTGGGTTTTGTTTCTGGTCAATTCACAAGGCTTAATTCATTTACAAATCAAATGTATCTGTGTGGAAGTGAATGAGTCTACCTCTGTAGCTACATTCCTGGAATACCACTGGAGTCTTTCTTCTGTAAGGATGCTGCTGTCTACCTGGTTAATGACTTCAAGCTCATCTCAAAGAACACCATCAAGGGGCATGTTGAGGAAATTCTCTCTGTTCATATTTAAACAGACTGTGTATCGCTGAAATTAGTGGAGTTCATTTGCGTTTACACAGTTGTTCGGGGAGCAGAATTTAGCCTGATGCTTGTGTTAAGCCATATTTTTTACCACCCAGTCACGTTATGGAGCTCTGTTGTGAAGAGAAGGTGTTCAAAAAGTTTGCTTCTTTGCTAGGAGATGTATGCCATATATAGTCATCTGTGGCTTTTTTGGCCGCTGCTTTTTTTTTTTTTTAACTTAAGAAGGCTCGCCTCCAAACTGCTGAATCATACTTCAACCATAGACCTGGTGATTTTTCAGAATTTGAGTCATAGTTGGGCTCCCTGGATATCAAGCTGTGAAGCCACATGTGGGCTCAACTGTTTGGCAACCACGGAGTACAGCTTTGGCAGTACTATATTCACAGTCCAGATGCTGGATGGTTCAGCCACAGCATACAGCATGTTAGAAGGGAGCAACAGCATGACTCAAAATTGCTATTTACTTAATTTAAATACCGTGGTTTGTACTGTTCCTGATGATTAGCCTGGATATTAAGAACCAGACTGCTTTCGATCTGTTTCCCATCCCAGAAGAAAGTTTCGTGTAACAACCCCACATGAAGTGAGAAGCCTTTTTGGATATTTTAGAGCTGCATTCTTCCTGCCAAGATCTTCTGTGAGAAGTTGTCCAGTTAGGGTTACTTCTGAAGTCGGGTATAGATAAAGCAGGATTACCAAAAATCATCAAGGTCCTGCAAATAAGAAAATAAGAAAGTCAGGGTGGTACCTGAGATTTGTAAATATAATATGATCATGTATTGACTTAAAGTTCTGCTTTTACCTTATAGGCTGCAGTGATTAATTGCTTAGCAATAATTAGGAAAGATAGAGGCAGTCTCCATTAAAGCAGAGTTTTTCTCCAAAACTGCTGACTTAGCTGAGCTCCTTTTGCATGTGCCTGATTTTAAATAATGTTCTGTATTTAAAGGGTGAACGGTTGCATCGTGTGGCAACAGTCGTGTCCAGGGGGGCTACCACCACTGGCAGGGAAACAGATGAGACAAGTCTTTGTTATTAAGCTCGAGAATCCATTTATTCTCCCCCACCCCGGGCTGGGTAGAGAAGAGAGCAAGAAGGGGCAGGGTCGTGGGTTTTATATGGTATTACAGGGGAGGGCAGGGTCGTGGGTTTTATATGGTATTACAGGGGAGGGGTCCTTAGGGTTTGGGTCAAGGGAGGATATAACACAAGGAAAGTAAGATCAGATTTCAGCCTCCTCAAAACAGGACTCCACAGTGGACTTTGAACTAAAGTTTTGTTCATATCATACAAAGAAGTTGAGGAGAGTCTCGGTAATTTGATTCTTTTATCAATATTTCTTAAGGAGTAGAGAATTTAGTCTGTATAAAAAAACTATTGTTGTTTTTCAGGGCATTTAAAACAAAGAATTTTTTTTTTTTCATAGTGAAAACTACATCTGGAAAGGAACAAACAGTGAATCACCTAATCCAAATTACTTTCTTATGTCTGCAGAGAACACGCTGACAACAAGTTTGAGGGTTTTTTAAATATTGTCTTTTGAGAATAACTGTGAGACACATAGTAGCAAATTCTTCATTAATTTGATCTACTTTATTTCAGCAAAATCCTAAACTTGAAACGTAGACAGATATGAAAATAGGGAAATGTTTAAAAAAATACTTTCAAAATGCAAGAAAGTTCCAGTAAAAATGTAACCATTGGAAATTCATCCTTCAGGCAGGACTGGTGATTCCTCTATGCCTGTTGTGCTGAAATGGAGCTCTGAGGGTAAAATGCCTGGTAATATACCAGGGATTTTTTTTTTTTTTTTTTTTTTTTTTTTTTTTTTTTTTTTTTTTTTCCTGGCCAAAGAGTTAAATGGAACATTTTTGGTGGACAGACACTACTGGAGCTGAGTAGGACTTGTGCTAAGGCAGAAGACACCACAGGGATGAGCAGAATGCAACTTCTGTGGGCCAGTCGCAGTGATGAGCAGATAGGATGCTCAAGGAGAGTATTGTATGAAAAGAAAGAAGGGATTTAGGGACAAGAAGAAGGGGTTTTGGAAGAAAAAGGGCTTCTTGGGATCTGTGACATAGAAAAGAGAATAGTTCAGTCATTTTGATATGGCAGAAGAGTCTTGAAGAGAACATTAGGAGAATGGGATGAAGATACAAAGGGACCAAGATAACTTTTTGGTGGTCTTGATTTGTGTTTCAGCAGCTGTGGCAAAACTGAGTTGCTCACAGGAGACCATTAATGGAGCGAAACAGCACAGGGCCTTGAAACAGACCAAAAAAGCTGGAAGGAGAGGGGGCAAATTATATCATCAGAGAGTTCAATGACAGCAAATTGAACTGGCCAAATAACCTGGAAATTTTACAATATTCTTTTTTTTTTTTTTTTTCCAAGGAATGTGTATAATATTTATCTAAATAGAAAGTAGTAATCTCTTGCACTGTTCTATGTAATTTCTGTTTTCACCACAATCAGCTACCTGAATGCTCATTTATTTAGAAGAACAGAAAGATTTTGAATAGAGATTTCCATGAGCAATTTATTATAAGAGGTGAGATCTATGGAAGGAATTAAAACTGGAACCAATGAAGGCTTTGCTTCATGGATTCATGAAGATTCTTCAGTCTATAGATGAGAGAAGGAGGTTCAGATAAGATGTGTAAGTTCAAGTCAGAAAACTTCACCCTCAGTGAAGTGTCAAAGCAATTAAAGTATCTCTTGTGATGAGTGTTAACTATTATTTATTTCTTGTCCCGAAGCCCAGTAAAGAGTTAATGAAATACCTGAAGATCAGCTCAGTAGTGGAGTTATATATTATTGAGGTCCTGTTTATGATAGCTGAAAGTCAGGTCAGAGATTGACTGGTTATGTTGACAGTTTGTGTTAGTACTGTGATTTAGAAATATTTTGCTTTTGCGAAAGCAAAAATGATGATCCCAGGAATAAGTGGCAGAAGAATGTATGTGATACTTTTATTCAAATGAAATCTATTCCACAATTTTTATTAATAGGATTGAAAAGGATCTAGAAGAAACTTTAAAAGCCAGAGTGCTTTGTTTCTTAGGAACCAGAACAACCATAATGAAAGCAGATGCTTACCTGGCATACAAATTCACCACTTAAAACATCCAAGCAGCAAAAGTCTTGCTGTGTTCTTGGAATTATGAGATACGCATCAAATGCTTAAATTAGTCGAAGACTTAGTCATACTTGCTTCAAAGAAATCTGTGTGCCTGTGCATTCATGTCTGCCTGGATTCTGAACTATTAAGTGTCTTAGATATCCTTAATCGTATTCTGCATTTTATTTTTTAGAGCATAATGTTCCCATACTACAGTTATCAGATATCTTGCCTCAAATGTTTCATAATATGCAATTCCAGGGGTTTTATGTGTCTTCTTATAGGGAGATGCCATCAGCCTTAATCATGTGGGAAAGGGAAGCGCTAACTCTCATTAAACCCTGTGCCTTCTAATATCAGGACAGAAAGACATTGTCAAAATGTGGAATCCCCAGGAATACTCTCACTTTCCTTCGGCACAGTGACTGAGGATATTGCACCAGATGCAATACAGGATTTATCAAGAAGCTATTCTCCAAGTAATTTTTTTTAGCCAGATACCTTAATTTAAATACCTTTTAAATGGGAAAACAGATCCTAGAATAATTTTTTATCTTTACTAAAAATTCCAAATTCCTCAGTATATTTGGAAAAAAACCAGAAATAGGTAAGGGACTGAGAATTACAAAGAAGCCCAGAAGCTCTACTCCTCTCCACCTGAATTAACAACCAAATTAACAAATTTGTTTTGCTGTGTCAAGACAAGAAACATCCAGTGTGTACTGGGAATGCTCAGCTGCAGAATGGAATTGAAATGCCACAAGGTTTTTCCTCCTGGCAGGGAGAAGAACAAGTACAAAACTGGGAGGGTATAATTAAAACTGTTCTGCCGTGTAATATGTAAACTAGGAAATATTTCTTAGGGAATATAAAATACCAGTGGTTACTATATATACCTACGTATCACAGAACTGTAGAATTGTTTGGGTTGGAAGGGTCCAAAAGATCACCTCATTCCAACCCTTATGCCATGGGCAAGGTCACCTTGCACTAGACCAGGTTGCTTATTCAACCTGGCCTTGAACAATGCCCAGAATGGGGCAACCACAACTTCTCTGGGAAACCTTTTCCGGTGCCTAACCACCCTCACAGTAAAGGATTTCTCCCTGATATCTAAACTAAACTTGTCCTCTTCCAGTTTAAAGCCATTTGCCTGTCCTGTCATTACATGCCCCTTCTAAAACCTCTCCTCAAGTTCTCTTGGAGGACTCCTTTGTACTGGAAGGCTTCTGTAAGGTCTCTCTGGTGCTTTCTTTTCTTCAGAGTAAACAGCCTCAACTCTCTCAACCTGTCTTCACAAGAGATTTGCTCCAGCTCTCTGATCATTTTTATGGCCCTTCTCTGGACTCACTCCAAGAAGTCCACATCCTTATGTTGGGGGCCTCAGAGCTGGATGCAGCACTCCGGCTGGAATCTCACAAGGGCACAGTCAGAAGCCCCTCCCTTGGTCTGCTGGTCATGCTGCTTTTGATACAGCCCAGGATGCAGTTGGCCTTCTGGGCTGGATATTGACAGCCTCTGCCCAGCTTTCCATCTGTCAGCACCCCCAAGTCCTTCTTCAGTGCTACTCTCAAACAATTCTCTTCCCAGTCTATATTTGTGCTCAGGATTGTCCTGACCCTCCTGCAGGACCCCACCCTTGGCCTTTGCACAGTGCCACCTCTCAAGCTTGCCCAGACCCCTCTGGAGGACATCCCTTCCCTCCAGCCTGTTCACTGTGCCACACAGCTTGGTGTCCTTGGCAAACTTGCTGAGAGTGCCTTGATCCTGCTCCCCGTGTCACTGACAAAATGTCACACAGTGCTGGTCCCTACGCTGACCCTGAGGAAAACCACCCCTCACTGGTCTCCACTGGGACATTGAACCATTGACCACAACTCTCACAGTGTGACTATGCAGATAACTTCTTATCCACTGAGTGGTTCCTATGTCAAATTCATGTCTCTCCAGTTGAGAGACAAGGATGTTGTTCAGGAGAGTGTCAAATGTCTAAGTCTAATGATGTCAGTTGCTGCTCTCTACATACGTAGTTTTGAAATACAATAGCGGTTCTCTCGCTGCTAAGGTATAGTACAGCTATATTCACCTATTTACCCCAGGATGGTTGGTATGTTATCAATTTCTTTGTTTCATTTTTACTTTATAAGTGCAAAATCTGAAGTAATCTGTGTGGGTTGCTTTCTGAGGCCTCAAGTTTAACTGATTTCTCCATTCCATTACCAGAACAATAAGACGTATTTTTTTTCTTAGTTGTCCCAACCTCTCACAGCCACAGAGTGAGATCTTATCAAGCACTGTGGTTTTGTTTTCCTGGGTGTTTGGTCTCATTAGAAGAAGATTTTGAATGCATTTCTTTAAGAATGAAATATAGATAAAGAAATTTATATTCAGTGAGATCAGAGTTACTGTAGGACGTTGTGGGAAAATGATTGGTAGGAAGCTAAGGAGGGGATCAAGGAAAGTTGAAAGAGTTGTGCGACACCGGCATTAACATTTCTAATCCACTGAGAATTGTAAGTATATTTCCCGGATCTGTGTTCCTCCACCCATATAGCCAGAAAATAAACTTCACAGACCAATTTCCAGGAGCATGGAATTCTTTCCAAAGAACATTATTATCTGGAAAACACATTCCCTTTTTCAAAGTGCACCTTCTGGCTGCACTTGACCTAAGGAACTTGTCTGGCAAGAACATAACTTTCTTTTACATTGGCATTGAAAGATTTAGCTCAACCCCTTTTTTTTCTGTGCCAGTTTTGTTTCTGTGGGCCCTGCAGGAACATAGTTATTGACTGGTTCCCAGTAAATTAATGGCAAAATAGCCTTTTCAAGAAACTAAAAATCAAGATCTTTCTTCTTACTCCTTGCTACAATACTTGTCCAAAAAGGATAGAACTTAAATGGAAGATGAAATGCCTGGTTGAAGGTAAATAATGAAATCACAGATAAAACTGGAGATGTTATTGGTCTTTGCTTCATCTCTTCATCTTCCTGCAAAAACAGTGGTTTTGTCTACATTGTGACTTCTCAGTGGAAAAAAATAGGAATTGTATTTTCTATTCTGGTTTGATATCAGCTGGTAATCACCTTAGGGACAACATTCATAAATTACTCTATGTACTTGATAGCAGCAATTCTTTTTTCCATGCAAAATACCTGTACTGTATATTATATTGTACTGCTGGATTGGCTGGACTTGTAGGAAAGCTGGTTTTCCAGATGGTGTTTGTGAGAAGTTCTGAGCCATAAGTACAAATGAATCAAGGACCACCACAAAGAAGGGAAATAGTATAAAATCTTTAATTTCTACTCAGAGGAATAATTTATCCAGTGCTGGCTATATCATCATTGTGCATATGTAGTGTGCAGTGAGTGAGTATCCCTGTTGGGCATGGATGAGTAACCCCATCATGCTTTCTAGGCATGGATTTTACTCAAGGGTCAGGAGCCTGTTGCCCATTTTCCCTCCCTTCTCCCTGTACTGCTGCCACAGGAACACTTGCTGCTCAGATCATGTGAGGCTTGCACTGTTCTCCTACCTAATACTGCTCTCAGCTGCGTGCAGCCTTTCATGTTTACTTCAGCTTGGAGTTGTGGGTCTGCTGGGAAGGAAATCCAGCCACGAGACATTTTAAGTAGTGGTTTGATCTTTGTCAATGAGATCGACTCAATTTAGACACGTTCCCCTGAGAGGTCAGATCTGGACTGGAATATGTTAAGGGCTGTCAGAACGCTGTAAGCAGGGAAAGGCAGACATTACAGCCACCAAGGGTTTGATTCCAGCAGAGAGTCTCGTAAATGGGGATGTTTAATAGACCGTGGAGAAGTTAAAAGGGAGGATTAGACAACTGGTGGGGTCAAGTACACTTAAGTAATCATAAATGCATAGGGTGGTGCTGTAATTAAAAATGCTTCTGGACTCAGTCATCTGGCCTCAGCATTGGAGCCATGACTACTACAGGCAGAGCTTTGGTTCCAAGGGGCTTCTGTAGTTGTCTAAATCATATGAAAGCTTTAAAATTTATACTTAATGTTAAACTTAAAAAAAAATCCCAAACAAATAACAAAACAGGGTGGGAGAAAATACACTAAGGATTCAGACTCTCGAACAAACAATTTAACCACACTGTACTCTGAAGTGAAGGTATTTGTGGTAGCTGTTTGGAAAGCAAATGTTTTCACAAGAAAATTTCAATTCTCATTTTAGCATGTTAAAAGGAAACGATTCTCTATGAGTATTTTTGTAAAACGTGTTACCCAAAGAGTCTTGATAAATGTTTGTTAGATGCACTTTGATACTAAGTGTCTGTAAAAAGCATAAGCAACTTTTTCTTTTTAAATAAAAGGACAATTTTTAAATTGAAAAAATGTTTCTTGACTATTTTTGCTATCTTTAGCAAACACACGAGAGTTGTGCAACTTCATTAAATGCTTAGAATAATATTTCCTATGCACACTTTGCTTGTTAAGTTCAAAGAATGTTTTCTTACACACCAGGCCAGAATCACATGACAAAATTTAAACTGATTGCTTTAGGCTTTCAGTCTCTTTGATTACTTATTTGGGTCAGACATTTAGAAAGAAGATAAATATCATACAAAAAATATTGACCTTTTCCTTGAAAACACATTTTTAAACAAATTTGAGAGCCCCTGCTCTGTGCTTTGTGGTGTGCTTCTTAGTAAGTTCAATTTCAGATTTAGTTATATTTTTTGAGCAACAGGAAGTTGATAAATGCCCTTCTCACAGCAGTGATGGAAATGTATGAACCTGAGGTCTGTAACTGCTGGCAAGAAAGATGAGGTAGGAAAGGGCAGCCTGCTAATAAAAGGATTATTCAGAATATGATACTTATCTGACCCAAAATAGCACTTCTGTTTCTCTCATATTATATTTCTTGAAGTTGGCATATGAAAATTCAGCTGTGACCCTGGCTTCTTAAAAACCCTTTTTGCATGGAAAGTGACCTTTCTTCCTTAAATGTCGAGGCCTCTCTTCAATCCTTATGCCAATTTCAGCCATGCGGAAAGGAAGAAACTAGCTTATCCTGCCACTTTAGCTAAGATTTTCAGGAAACTGAAGCAAGGACAGGGTCTGGAGTTTATGTAAAACCTGATGGAGCTGCACTGGAACCTGTTTAGCAACAATTAAACTGATGAAGATTAGCTAAATTCTACACCTAAAAATCTTTAATAAACTTTTTAAAAATAACTTTTTATATCACAGGCAAAAGTAAAATCAGTAATACAGAGAATGCCTTGGAACACCAGTGAAATTCTTCACAGAAGCAGCAGGGTCTGAGGAGCATTTCAGAGGGAGTAGAGTCCTGTCAAGCAGCACCTTCAGGTGTTCTGGACAAACACCTGATAGGCCATTGGTCTGGAGAAAAGTTTTGATAACCCTTGACAACTCTTTTGCTGATGTTGCTAATGACATTTCAGTTTTTTCAGCATGAAGCTCTCAGGTGATTTGTGAAAATTGAGAATCCTGCCTTTCTTTGTGAATACAGAGGACCTGTATTTCTTGCCAGTATAATGAGCAGAAAGTGTTTATTCCCTTATTCTGTCCCTAAAAGGGATACATCGTCTTAGTACCGTACATTTTGAGATTGGGCAAAGCATGAAAGCAAAATCATGAGGAGCTGTATTTCTGCCTGGTTCTTAGTAAGATAATAGGGAGTCTCACAGGGGATAAATATAAGCGGCTTTGTTACTTATTTTCTTAACATTATTTTTTGTGTTTTGCCCATTCTGAAAAGTGCAGGCAGGCAAACAGAAAACTGCCTTTCCTCTTCAGTTATTTTGCATGAAAGGAACAGCACTTTCCCCTGTGCCTTTCCAGTACTACACAGACTCTTCTGAGTTTGTACAGCACAGCAAGGACTTTCTCCAAGACGATAATTTCAGGCAACTCTTTCACAGCAGTGATTTTTTTGTGCAAAAGCAGATCCATTCTCTGCTGGTGATGTCCTGTTCCCTGCTGGGAGGCAGCTGCGGCGTTGCTCTTTGCCCAGTGGTCATGGAGGGGGTGAGCCTGTGCAGGCACAGCCTGGTTGGAACCTGGAGCTGAACCCTTGCAGACACACAATACCAAAGGCACTGGTCTGGGCAGCGGGGAATGCTGGAGCTGCCATCCTCTCCAGCAGGGCCAAACCCTTTCCTCACAAGAAACAAAGCTGCTGTTTGACCCCAGGCGCTGCTGGAGTGTGGGTGAATAAGACTGGTCCCATCGCAGTGTCATGCAGGCTGCAAGCACTGGCAGCTGGAGCAGCCTGCTGAGGAAACACTGCATCATGAGGGACCCAAGGCAAGTATTCGAGCAAGGGTTAAAATGGCTGGACAGCTTGCCCATTAGAAAACAGGGTTTTTTTCCATAGTCACTTCCCAGTCTTGGATATACCGTCTCTAGTTACTGGAGGGATTCAGAGCTGGCACAGGCAGCCTCTTAAGTATTAGGCTGCCCCTGTGTGCTTGGCACCAAATTCAGACAATTTTGAGAACATTTCAGATCTTCTGGAGGGTGTTTTTTGTTTTGTTTTGTTTAGGATTTTTTTTCTATTTTTTAAAATTCCTTTCCATAAGAAAGCAGTTCTATTTTTAGGACTTGGCCCCAGTCATTGAACCCAGTGGTTTTACTGTTGTTGTTTTTCCTCTCTTCAATCAAACTGAAGTGGTTCTGGCTGATCTGACTAGCAAAGCTGCTGCGTCTCTTAAAGTTACACTCGAGGAGATTCTGTGATTGCACGGGTGTGTATGTTTGCATGGAAAATTTCTCTCAATTTCCTGGAATAAAAGGAGTCTTGACTTCTTCCAAATCTATACTCCGTGCTTGTAAATGTCTCTATTAAGACTGGTTTTGTGGAACATTGGGTAGGGACACTGGCCTAAAACATGATATGTTACTAAATTGAATTTTATATTTGAACTTTTTCTCTCCAGTCTCTTCTTTTCTTTCTTGCTGCAGCTGTTTTATGTATTGTGTTTGTCTTGAACCTGAAGAGATACCAGAATACCCCATTTATATCACCTGTGGAAAATCAGACATCATAACAAACTGATGACCAGACCAGTGACTGAAGCAGTGATAAGTATCCCTATCACCTCTCTCTTTGACTACAGCACATATGTAGACTCTGCTCACCCAAGTTAGCTTTTGGATGAAAGGGAATATTGCTTCCTCTGCATGGTGCTATGCTTCAACTAATCAGATTTTCCACCTGTGCTGGTTGCAGGGCAGGGCCTAGGGGATTAAGAGTAATGTGAAAACTACCCCTTTTCTTCCTCTGTGCATAGTGTTTAAGTTGCCACTTGCACTCACTTTGTCTGAGAGCATCTTCTGACCTATTGCACAGGATGTCTGAGCAGGCAGGAGGGCACATGCCTGTTACTGGCTGGTTTGAGAGCTTTCCAAAGAAGTAGGATTTCTCCCAGTTTTGAAGGACCAGAGTGAGTAGCAGTCGGCCACTTCCCATGGAATCACAGATGTCAACTAGGCCACTGTAGACTGTCCTGAGGTCATTTTTCCAAAGCATGGCTGGACACCTCTCCTTTATGTAATAATTTAGGCAGTTTCCCTACAGACTGAAACTTTGATTTAAAGAGGGGAAGGCACTTTCCAATAACTTTGAATACAACACATAGTGCCTTGAGGGTGGAGTTAAAAATCTGTGCCTATCCTCCGGGTTTCCCTGTTTGCTGCTGGAGAGCTCTCTGCTTGGAGTTGTTCTCAGCAGTGCACAGAGTGGATTCCCTGTAGCCATTCCCTGCACATTGCCTGGAAGAAGCTCAGCATCACCAGGCTGGGTACTGTTTGTCCAAACACATTCCTGCATTCCACCTTTAGATCACTTTCTGGAATTTCTGGATGTAGACTTCTGCTTTTACTAATAATGAGTATAGACTTCAGATCTTCCTTGCAAAATTAAAAAGAGTTCAAAAGATCCCAGGCTATTTTTTAAAATATTTGAGAGCTGTCATCAAAACAATAATAAATTGCCAAATCATTTTCAAGTTTCCGAATGTAAGTGTAACTCCAGGGGAAGCTGGAATCCAAAGGCGGGTGGGGGGAGGTGGGGGAGGAAGGCATTTATATGAAGTTTAGCATTTCCTCAGTTTGAAATACCCCTGATTCTTTCTGCCTCTGGCCCTGGCTTCTAGATGCGTGAAGCTCAAAACTAGCCATACTTACCCTTGATTTTAATTTTGCTTTTCTTAGGCAGTTATGGCATTTTTTCCCCTTATATGAGATTAAAATTAATGAATATTCAAGCACCATTGTAATGTTGTACTTACTTTTTCACTTTTTTTGCCACCACTCTAACAATGCAATGTTCACCTAGTAGAGAGACTTAGATCATTATATGCTAAAAAGTACATTTTTCAAATGAGTGGAGGCATTTGCTTCAGTTTCCTAGGCAAATTCTCACACAAGTAATTACATTCTGTGTACTGCATTCCTCTGCCACTTCAATTGGATATGGTGTTCCTCCTTAGTTTTTTCCCTACACTTTTGCATAGCATTATCGACTACTGTTAAATATTTGCTGTCCACCATCCCAGCAGTGACTTCATTATAAAGGCAGTGATTGAAGTAAGCCACCAGACAAATAAAATTAGGAGCATATTCTCATGGAATTTACCATCCAAAATACTTGTTAGTCCAAATCTTCCAGATGAAAGTGTTTTTAACTATGACTAGGTAGTACAATAACTTATGACATTAATCAACACAGCAACATAATTAGCTGCAGTTTCTTTGAAACAAGGAATATTTGATGGTGAGTTTGGTACAGCCATATAAGAGGGTCACTATGGGCCATGTGTACTGGTACCTTCAAAGTGTGACTGCTGTTTTACAACAGAAGTTACATTGGTGGATGAATTTGAGCAGGTTTGCTGGAAGCAGAGGAAGAGAATTATCAGCACTATCCAACCCACAGGCAAAATCTGGAGAAGAGATGAAGGCTCTCTCTTGGTATGCTTACAGTAGGTATCAGTTCAGGCATGGATTGAAACAGTCTGATACCTGTTCACTATATAATTCCAGAGAACTTTTCACTACTCCCTCTTAATGAGAGAATTTCAGAGCTCTCTGGCAGAATTAAGTCTTTTCTCCCATCACATTTCAGCACATTTATTCAGTAATGGCAGAATTTGGATCTGTGAAGCTAGTATTAGAACACTAATTATAGCTTTTCTTTGATTCCCCATGTTACAAAAAAAAAAAAAAAAAAAAAAATCCCTTTATTTGCATGGTCCTTTTCCTTGCAACTCTTAGCCTTTAACACATTCAGTGTAGTGAACCAAAACCACTGCTACATGCTTCCCCTGAAATTATATCAGTTTATTTGATCTCACCCTGGACATACTCAGTGTGTCACTGGGAGGGATACCCAGTGATCATATAGATGTTCTTGGGTCAAGGCTGGGTGCTGTGCTGCATTCCAGACCAACCTACTGGCTTGCTGTGCATGGCCTGTGGTCAGGGTGGACTTGGAAAAAGCCACCCTCCATAACCTGAAGTGACAAAACCTGGTGACCAAGCCACACTAAAATCTTTGAGAAGGAGAGCTTTTGTCGGAAGAAAAGGAAGTAGCACAAGTGGGAAACAGTGGAAAATCTCTCATTTAGGTGAGAACTGTGGCCTTTGATCCTGTCTTTATTCCCCTATCAATCTTCAGGTTTTGGGATGGTTTTTAGTATCTGGCTTGTTTTGATTGATATGTGATGCCATTATGCTCCCAGATTTATGTTTCATTGATGTAAATGGTTAATGTTTGTCCTTGCCAGGAAAGAAATGGTGGCTGCCATTGGCCTGCGCTTCCATGGAGTCAGCTAAGGGAGGCAGCTGAAAGTTCCTTTGGAGTAGAGGAAGGAAGGGACTCCAAGTCGGAACCATACTTTAAAAGAAAACAGAATTCTAATTTAATTGCCTCTAAATCTTAAAGTCTGCTTGTTACCAGCCAACAGATGGTGGACGCTTACAGATCCTCCAGCCCTCCTGGTAGTTTTCTTTCCTTCCTTTTTTTTTTTTTTTTTTTTTTTCTTTTTTTTTTTGAAGGAGATGCCAGAACTTATGTTACCTCAATACAGTAAGAACTTCAGAAACCAACTCAAGCAACAGTTTTTGAACACAGAACTGTAAGACAGCATATTTTTGTGAGGTGCATATTGAGTTCAGAATTGTTTATGACTTGATTTACTTAATCTCTTCAATTTGCATATATGTTCTGATACTTTGAACTGAGCAGAGCAAATATCCTGCTTCGTGGAACATTTTGGTGTTCTTAGATGATGAGGAAAAACAAGAAAAAAATATCATGAAGAAATATTTTTTTTGTTTTTTGCAAAGCACCATAACTCTACACAGCAAACATTCTAAGTTTGTGAAGCTTAGAAGCTTGCTGAACTTCCTCTGCATGTTCCCAGTGTTTTAAAATTCCTTGTAAGTTGTTTGCCATAATGGATTTCACAGATGCATTGCTTTACAATTGCTTCATGTATCTTATATCAAATGCCTTTTGAATTTTTCTTGCTTATGGATTGTAGAAATGTCCCATATTTACCAGTGTCCTGCTTGACAAACACCTGGAAAGCAATACTATTTGTTTCGTGACAGAAAGTTTTTTGATCAAGGAATCAAGGACAGATCTAATTTTTTGTTCTTGTTTTTGGATTCAGTGCTCCCAAAAGAACTTTTGGGCACCAAAAAGTGTGCACATTTTTTATCTTTTTTAATGCATATTTTTTCCTGGTGGACTTGCCCTGATTTTTGTTTGGTTGTATTTTTAGATACGTAGAGACAGAGGCTGTTAATCTTTCAGAAAATTTGAAATCTATCAGGAGTGAGTTCTGTACTCTGCAAGTTTTTTGCTTCTTTTCTAGAGGGTTCCTCTAACAGTGAGATATTTAAACCTCCACCACACCCCTAAGGCTGTGAAGCCCATAGGCACTGCCCATGGCAACAAACCAGAAGGTTCCTCATTCTCTTGATGTTGCGCTGGGAGTGGAAATGTCAACAAAGGTGTGTTTAGAACAGAAGAACATGATATAAATCTGTAAAGACCCCATTCCTACAATGCAAGGTAGGTGTGATGGTGTGGTGATGGTGTGATCAGCAGTGTGATTGTTAGAAAGAAGCACAAAGCTGCTCTCCCAGAGATACCAGCACAAGCCCAAAGTGATAGCACTAGCTGGTCAGCAGGCATGATGCTTGTGCCACAGCAGATAGGGGTGAGGATGATGAGTTGTTGAGTGCTGGGAGCATCCAGGCCTCACTTGCAGCTGTAAGACCTCATGAAGAGAAAGTTGGAGAGTGAGAGGAGATGCTGAGGCAGGACTTCCAGGGACGTGTGGTCACCCTCACTAGGCCTTTACCACATTCCTCACTTTCTGACAGTGCCACAACACGAGGGCAAAGGGAAATGAAAATGTAGCTGCTTTACTAGCAAAGATTGAGAATCACTGGACTGGAGCTCGAGAGGGGAAAGAAAAAGGTATCTTAAAAAGTGACATCTGTAAATATTTTTCCTGTCAGTATAATATTTCTTCTTACGAGAGAAAAGTCAAACCCACAGGTTTCAGGAGTAAGAGAAAAGGCCACTCAGGTTTCCAGGTCAGGCTTGGGTCTCCTGTTCTGCATGTTCTCTCTGCTTGGTCTCCAGCTGCCCTGCTGGGAGCCAGGAAGGGCAGAGCATGGCCAACAGGCCAGGTTCTTCTGATCACAGCTGTCCCTCTGTGTGCTTGCCTGGTGTGTGGCCCCTGCTAACGCCGGCTGAAATGTTCTGCTTGTTTTTATAGAATTGTCAAATAGTTTGGGTTGGAAGGGACCTTTAAAGGTCGTCTAGTTCCAAATCCCCTGCCATAAGCAGAGACAATTTCAGCTGGATTATGTTGCTCAGAGCCCCATCCAGCCTGACCTTGAATGTTTCCAGGGATGGGGCAACCACCACCTTGCTGGGAAATCTGTGGGTTCCAGTGTTTTACCACCCACATCATAAGAGAATTTCTTCCCTATATCAACTCTGAATCTACCCTCTTTTAATTTAAAATCATTACCTCTTGTCCTATCAACACAGCCTACTAAAACGTCTGTCCCCACATTTCTTGTAGCCCCCCTTTATGTACTGGAAGGCTGCAACCAGGTCTCCCCAGAGCCTTCTCTTCTCCAGGCTGAACAGCCCCAACTCTCTTCATGGGAGAGATACTCCAGCCTTCTGATCGTCTTTATGGTCTCCCTCTGGGCTTGGCTCAATGTCTTTCCTGTGCTGAAGGCTTCAGAGCTGGATGCAGTGTTCCAGGTGGAGTCTCACCAGAATGGAGCAGAGGGGCAGAGTCACCTCTCTTGACCTGCTGGCCATCCTGACTTTTTTTTTTTTTTTTTTTTTTTTTAGCAATGAACATTTCCTCTTTGTACAAATAGGGGCCACACGGATAGCTTGGCCATTCTTCTGGCTTTAGTGGGGTTCTGCAGGAGTTTGGACCATGAATATACTTTATCACATGATATACAAGAGCTGCTGTTCCACTGTCATCTCCTGGGTGCATGTGAATGTTTCAGGGGCAGCCATCTGTCTGTCTGTGTGCACACCTGACTAACGGGGTGCAGCTATATGGCCATCAGCTGAAGGTCTGCAGCACTGCTCTTGCCTTTGGCTCAGCTTTCAAGAGCTTATTTGACTGCTGGGTGTCCTGGCATGGTGGATGCAAGGCCAGCCCACTCAGGGAGGGTTACACAGACGGTGCCAAGCACCATTACCACATGGATTTTCTCAAGGCAAGGGAAATCTTCTCCTGGCCCAACAAACCTCCTATAGGATTTTTCCCCAGTCTCATTGTACAAAGTAGCTCTTTTATGGCTGTTCAAGACCATAGTCCCCTTGATGCAGTCTGAGCTTTTCAGTCCACATGAGCCATGAGTTTCTTTCTGGCTCACCTTTGACAGTCATGTAGAAACATATCTTGAAGTGGATCCCTTTTCCCAAGAGATTGTTCTCCTAAATACGCCACATTACAATGTATAAATCCAGGTTGGCCAAGGTTTTGTTAGAAGTACTGACTATCAGATCTGAGAAAGTGAATTGACTTCATAATGGAATGAAAATCTTGTTGTTTTTTTTTTTTTTTAATCAGTTTACAAAATGGAGACCGTGGAGCAGGGAGGGAGGGGAGAATTAAGTTTAGAACTTAATTCCTCCACACTAAACAGGGTCATTTACAGGAAGAATACAACAAATCTCTTGTTTTTGCAGCACAAGGCCTTTATACAGGTAAACACGTTGAGAATGTTGCCTGTAGTGTTTGCCCAGCTAGACCATAAAAAATTCCTGGTAGCAGAGGGGATCTGGTGCCACTGCCCAGCCCCAGCAACCTCTGCTTTCCTCATGCCTCTCTCTGCCCTACTGCCAGGGAGGGAGATTGCTGGAGTTGTCCTATTCCTTTGAAACTGTCCAGCAGGTTTATTCTGAGTACGGACAGAGTGGTCTTCCATTTTGCAATTACAGAAACAAGAATATCCTGTCAAGCTTTCTCGCTTTCCTCCCTTCCCCACTGCCACCGCTTGGTATGACTGTAGGGAATATAAATGGAACAGGAAATTTGACCGCATCCAGGATCAATGTCATTAAAGACACATCTTGTTTTAAAATCTAATTTTATATAACTGCTGTGTTATACAATATGCTTTTGTTTGTCATCTTGATTTTTATCGAGGTAGTGTACATTCCCCTGGACCTTTTCATGAAGGAATGTTTATACCTGTGGGCAGGCACTAATGGCAGTGAAAGGCTTGCATTCATGGGAACAGCATTTAGCAATTCATGGTTGCCAAGGTAAGCAACAAAGGCATGCCCTCTGCCACTCCACTGCCTCTAAAAGAAACAGTCTCTAAGGTAACAGGCTAGCACCCCTTGAGGCCAAAAATCCTTAGCTTTTTAGACAGAAAAACGCATTAAATAATACCAAGAAAAGCATTTTTTTTGTCCAGGAATTTTTTTCTTCACAACAGAGAAGGGGCTCAAAGTGTTCTATTTTTGGTTCTGCGCTGGAATTTAATTCAGCTGCTGCCCAGTCTTTGTGCACTCAACACCCCTTTGACAGTTTAGTTTCGGGCGCACATAGGACTAATGAGCCAAGGCATGACTGCAGTTGGAGACTGGCGCCTCCCAGGCCTGTGACTGTTGTTCAAGTGAATAGGCAATTTCTCTGATTAGCTTGGAATTTGCAGTATTATCCAGATGGTTATTTGGCATGAGCCCTTTTTCCAGGATCACAGCCAATTTGAGAGATTGAGTCACCTGAAGAAAAGGTCTGCAGAGACAGCAGTTGCTAGATGCTGTTTGTGATAGGATGGGAGAATGGGCTTCTCCTCAGCTTCATCTTGTTCTGCAGCTGCTTGCCAACATCTTTTATCTTACTGTAGCAAAAGGGAAGAAGTAGGTGAGTCGTCAAATCTTCCTAGTGAGAGACTTTATTTGGGAGAAGAAATAAAGAGTAGAGGCCTGTTTTTAAAACTGAAGTCTCACAAAAAGTGAAATGCAACAACAGCCAGATCACCTTTCTGCTAATGTTGGTGCGTCAGAGACTCACTGCATGCTGAATACAACCTGTCACTGCAAGACATTCACATGACACTAACATCGGTACAATTTGCTGCATGTGGGGAAAAGAAAAGAAGCATTTTCTGGAATATTTTTCCTTCTAAAGTACTAAATGACTCAAATTATCAAAATTGCTTGACAATTATAAAGTGGCAATTCATGGACTGTAACAGAATAATACAGGACCTGATGGATGTAATATGTCTTTTTATACCTGATGGAGTTCCTGCATCAGGTAGTAGAATTGTAACAAAGGTCTTAGAAATGTTCATGAGATGAGAGACGTGTCCTAGAACCCTTTTGCAGCTTGTTCAACAGACTTGATGTTGATATTAATAAGATTTACTCAGAACAGAGGCAGACTGATTATCAGACCTAGTTGTATCTTCAGTTCAACACACGCTTCGCATTTCAGTCAGTCTCTGTGAATAAACTTCAAGTTTTGGGCTAACTTACAGTAGTGCAAGGGAAAGACAATTTGCCTACTTTCTACTCAGTCTGACAAAAAGGTTGCTGCCCTCACTGGATTCGAAGAAAGCACACAGGGCTAACAATTTTTTTACTTTCATTTCATGTTCTAGAAAGTATGGTATAACTGTAGACTTTCCAATGGTTTAAAGTAAAATAGCACAAAGAAGATTAAACAAGGAAGTGGATTAGTAAAATCATCTACCCCAGAAACACCAACAATGTGATAATTTGTTACTATGCAAAAGATGCAAAGTTGAGGCCGTGCCCAGAAGTATCCAGACATTCTTTTTAAATTCAGCACCTTGTCATGTTCGCATTTTGATACCCCTCACATTCACAGTACTGTCACGTAACAGAGGTCCTGTTCCATTTGATGCGTAGATTGGTGCTCACTAAAGAAGATACAATTTGGTATTAGTTTATTGCACATCTTTATTCACATCTCAGATGCATGGAAGGAAATGTCATCTAAGGTAGGATGGAGACATGTTGCCATCTGAGCAATCTGTGCCTGTCTTCTGAGGAAGAAATATTTTAAGCAATAGCTTAGTGTGCTTAGCACATGCCCACAGCACTGAGTTGGGCGGTTGGGCAGCAGATTGCTACTTCCAGCTAGAACATGACCAGGATGTGAAATTAGTCTGGTCAGGAAAACAAAGCGCCAAATATCTATTTTCTCACACATTCCCAGGAATATCCCTATAGATTGGCTGAAACATTTCAGAAACACTCATCTTGAGGAAGATATGCTATATGCAAAAATTCAATTAGACACAATTTTAACTAATAGAGTATAAGTTCCTGAAAGCTGATGTTTGAAACAACAGTAGTCATAGGGAGATGTATTAGACTTACCACAAACTAGCAAATAATAAGAACTAAAGATTGATTTATAACGACCAGTTTTTCAAAATTTTGGCTTCATTTAATTTCCTTGAACTTAGTGTTGATATTTTTGTTGACTTCACGAAGTAAGTTAACGTAGGAACTGCATTCTGTATCTATAATTATAAAGTATTATTTCATGTCTAAGCTATCATTATTAGATGAAGTTTAAACCCTTTTCCTTTTTTATCCCAAAAATAACCATTATAATGTTACTGTGAAAAGACAGAATCTTGGGAAAATTAAAGTAAAAACTGATTGCTCATACTTTGGCAATGTAGTTTATAAAGATTTTTTTCCAACAGCTATAAAATACTTGCCTTTTCCTGTGAGAAAGATGAAAATATGTAACCACCATTTGCTTAACAGCTCTTAACTGCAGCTGGAGAATATATTTGTTTCATATGACTTGATTACCATCACATTTGTCTCATATTTTTGATCTGTACTTTTGCAGATCCTAAGGCACTCTGTACACATGCACTTACATAGAATGCCATTTCCAAAGTACGCATAACCTGACATCTTAGGGGCTGATCCAAAATTCAGATAGGTCATGAGGAAGACTCCTAGCTAAGCATAATTCTATACCTGTTACGCTCTGAGCAGGTCTTTTCCCCCATAATGTACTCCCTAGATTTCAGTAGCTGCTCTCAGAGTAGGTACAGGGACCTAATTAATGAGATTCTTTTTTCACATTCAAGATTTATTCTATCATTTAGCACAAAGTTGACTGATGATGAGTTTTCAAATATTCAGTGTTTTGTACAGCAGATGGCTACTGGAGCTTTTAGAATACTCTTCCTATAACATTTAAATTGAACTAGTGTCCAAATATTTTTGTCCCAAAATTGAGAACCTCAGTTTAACTTCAGACACATGCTGGAGAGCCCAGCCTCTTACTCAGACCTTATCTAAATAAGTCAAATGTCTTGATACTTCAAAATTGGAGAGGAAGAAATTTGAATATAAGTATTCTAGGACAGATTTTCACTATTTCTGGTCCCAGTTGCCACTGCCACTATTTTAGCTTTTATTTTGTAATATTGACATTTATTTCCCTGTCTAACCCAGATCTGGAAGAGAAGAAGTCCAAAACATTTATTAAAAAAGACGAGCCAAACATTTTAGGAAGCAGGGCAAGCTTTAGGCAGTACTGACTCTAAGAATAAGCAAAGACCTTAAATTTTGCTTCGACTACATTGCCCTTCTTCACCTTAGCATTGGTCAGGAAATCTCAAGATATTAAAAGGCAGACAAATATAATGATGCCCAATGGAATATGTATTAGTGAATGGAAAATAAGGGTCAGCAGTATTATCAGTGACAACTAACTGTATAGTAGTAGATACTCATGGGGAAGGAGATGAGCCCTTCTCTCAGAACAATGTGTTTATGGATAGACTGAGTTCTGTCTACTGAAGTGTTTCTCTGAAAATGCTTGCATATTTTTTTCTCTTGTCTTAAAGGCCATTTTTTTTTTTTTCTCTTGTCTTAAAAAAGTTTAATGCATTTACAGGTCAAATTTAATTAAATATCGTTTTTCTTTCAATTCCATGGGTTATGAGTGTGGTCAATATATATAAGCTAGCAATTTTATCCCTGTACACTGCCGCTTACCCAACCACAACTGACTTATCTCATTGTTATAAATGATTGTCACCTTGTGGAGCTTTTCTGCCATTTGGGCTTCTCAAGATCTCCTCAGTTCTCTACATTAATGTCTTACTGCAACTATGACTGGTTTAGAGGTGATGGTACATGAGCCAGGAAGGACTCCACCTTATTTTCAAACCAAGAAACAACTCAATGACCTGACAGCTAAAACCACCTTTTGCTTTTAAACAGAGGAAAAGTGATGGGAAGTCACTGAGAGACAGTAAATGTGAGCTACTTTCAAATGAAAACTTAGCTTTAAATGGTGCTTTGACAACACACAGAAAACTATTTATATCGGGACTTATGAGGCTTCTGCAGAGCTGGTGCAAATACAATGAAAATGGTAATGTTTACATAATCTATAAATAAAACAGTAAAAAAACCCAAGTCCCACCAGGATCACAACTCAAAAATGAGTAGGAATAAACAAGATAATTAATACATGGATTGGTTGATTTTGTTTTTTCCTTAATAAACAATGAAATCCTTGATATACACGTATTTGCAGATATGTATAAACATGCAAAACACAGAGAACATGAAAGTGTTTATTGAGTTCTATTTCCCAAAATACTACTAACAGGAAGCAAAGACTTCATAGAAAGGAACTGGTTTCTTGAATTCACAACTAGCATCTCCTAAGAGAGTGGGTTAGGTCCTAGAAAGGCACAAAAACACTCAGATAACATTTTCTAGAGATAAAATTATGCATAAAATACAGCCTTTCACACAGAAACACAGCCTAACACTACACACATGAAATTGTCTGCATGAATATGTGTATTCTTGCTCAGTCACCCAAAACATAAAATCTTCAATAAAAATGTGACCTCATTATCATATAGAGTAGAAAGGTGACTCTTGATAAATTGAAGTTGAAAAATATGAACCTCAAGTATTTGAAGAGGCAGAGGGAATTACATATTTTGGTTCTTAAGTTTCCTCAGGATTATTTTTTGATGGTTCATCCAAAATTAATGGAGATGCCTCTTAGTTCTTTGGATTCAATGCAAAAGGCACTTTCTTTTCCCTGGAATCTACTACTATAAAATGTAAATGTTTCCATGTCTAGTCTTCAAAGTAAATTACAACTGATGAAGGTGCAAAAAGAGACACAGGATTAACAAAAGTATATTTTTCCTGTAGTCATTTATGATAATGGTATAAGCTTTTTTTTTTTTTTTTTTTTTTAATACACTTGTGAGGGAATCACCAAACTTACAGATAAAACAAGATTTGAAAAATGAAGATAATTTTAGTAGAATCAATAAAGTTTGCTCTGGGATTTGAGAAAGCTGAAGTGAATGACCTGGAATCTTTAAATTGCTTACACTTCCCACAATGTTTTTCAGGAAATAATAAAATACATTTGAAAAATTGCACATGATTTTCATTAAGTACCAGTAGAACTCAGGCATTCCATTTATGCCTAACTCAAAGAAGGAAATATAAACTGTATCTTTCTTTATACAGTATATATAAGGCTGAAGAAGACTTCCAGTCATTAAGAGCTATGCAGAACGAGACCATTCTTCTTCGTTTCCTGCTGGTATTAGATATTCAGCTTGAAGGAAGACCTACTGGAAAGGCGTATTTTGTTTTTCAGTGGACCACTACTGCTCAGGTTGGTTAGATAAGAGATGTAGATTCTGGAAGTGGCAGGCTGTGTGCCAGGATTCACAGATTAGACAAGGATGTATTTATGCATTGCTGCATTTGCAGACTTTCATAAAAAATGGGTATAAAGGCAGCATTTCTTATGCTAGTACCAACAGAATAGAGAAGATGGTGAGGTCTCTACTTAGCTTGAACTATTTGTCCTAAGAAGTTTGCAAAGTATTTGCTGGGTTTTTACATCCTTATCAGTAAATTTTCTAATATCAGCAAGGAAATCTCATGACCATGAACTAAAAATTTTAGTTGTCTAGGCTTTATCAGCAAATGCCTACTCCTGACTATGTGCTTAGACTTTACAATTGAGCTGCTGATAAGTGATTTCCAAAAGCCCTCTGTGACTGCCTTTTTCCACTTGCAGTGCAGTCAGGGAAAACATACCTTTAAGTTTTAATGCATCCTTCACAAGGCTGATTTAAGGGATCTCCAGAAACCTCTCTTCGGGCAATATTTCTCTAAATATATTTTTTTCACAGCCCACCAGTAGCTTCCTTATGAAGTGTGTGCTTTGACTCAGATCAAGAAAATGGAAATCAATGGGACAGCTACTACCAGCTTTGCTGAGAATAGAGTCAGGCACATGAAGTTTTGAAAATGTCAGACCAAGAGTGGCAGAGACAGCTGAAGGCCTGTCAGAACATTGCTCCTGGACTCCCAACTCCCTCTCGCCAGAGCAGGTACCTAGACTTGCTTGCACAGTAGTGACAAAGATTGGAATGACCTACTGGGATAAAACAAAAACTAATGGAAGGAGGTCATTGTCACACCAAATTCTGATCAACTCCTTTTTAAGGCAATGGAAAAAAGTAATGGAAAAAGCCCATTAATTCTCATTTTTGTGTTGGTAAGGACATTCTGAACCATCCAACATTTTGGAAACTATCAGAAATCATGGAGAGCCCTTCAGCAGACAGGGTTGTGCTCAGTTGTCATTTGCAGGACCATCTACAGCTAATTAGGAAGAGGAGTTGAGAAACTAGCTGTTAGTTAGAAATGCCAGAGGGTATGGATATGTCTACACTGTAACTCAGGTGCTAAGCCTGTTTTCATACTCTGACTTCTATTCATTTTCTTCCACAGAAATCAGAGGTTTGAAGTTCCCTTTGGAAGAAATCAAGTATTCCTTGAGATGAAATTCACTAATTATTTTGGGGATAATTTGTTTTCAGAAAACACTAGCTCAGCTTGTTCAGATCTATGCAGTTTTTCTATGTAATTCTAGCAAATTCGTTCTCTTGACTACCCTCTCACTAACTCATAACAAGCTCCATGGAGTGCATTACTTCCACATCATGCTATAAAGACACCACTGCAGGAGGCCAAAATGGTTCTGAAAGGTCACAAAATAAAATAAGTATGTCCTGGGCCACAGGGCCTTCCTGTGGAGTCCAGAGGAGACAGTAGGTGAGGTGCTCCGGAGCACAGCCCTGAGCAGTATGGATGTGAGTCACTCTGCGCCACCTGCCCTAGGATTGCTCCCTGAGGGGGAAGTCTGTAGTGATGTGGCTGTAGCTATTGCTACAGAGATAAAATTGAGAGTTCCTAAATCGGGGAAGAGACAGGGGAATTTCAAAGGATCCTCAGAAGAATTAGTAAGATCTTAAGAGGAAAAAATATTTACAATCTATTCAGACAATAATAGGGATGATGGATGAAAAGCAAACCAGTTGGATAAAAGAGGCTCTTTCTACTTCTGCCAATTTTCTTCATTGTAATATGCCTCAACCAGGCCCCAAATAGAGATTTGCTGCACCATAATTCCTACATTAAGTTACCATTGAAATATATTTATTGCTGATGGTTAGCAGCCAGCCTTTGAAATGGTGCACTAAGTGCCTCATTTTTATATTATTTAGTCAGAAAAAGTAATAATTTAACTTTGTTTTGCAAGTATTCTGACAGACCAAGGAAGTCTTTCTTTATTTTGTTGTCCAGCGGTTGGGTGAGTCCCTTGCAGAACTTTTGGCATCTGAACAGTTGAGTGTTAAATGCAGCATCTTTTCTCCTTGAGCGGGGTGATGAACACTGAAGGCTCAGCCCTCCTTCCTTCCCATATCCCAGATCCTTGGAGAGACAAGAGGCAGAACGGTTCCTTGAGCCAGCATGAGGCTTTGCTTCAGAGACACTGCAGTGAGGAGACTGTGTCATTCTGGCAGAAATAAGGAACAATTATTCTTTCTGCTGTTGAACCTTCTCTTCAGGAAAAGAAATGGACAAGGGAGATGAAAGATCTTGAAATTTTGCCCTGCTGTGTCCAGCACACATGCCACCATCTGGGACATGCCACCAGCTGTAGGAAGCAACCTATGGGAAATTGGAAAATGTGCTACAAATGCAATGGTTTTTTTCAAGAATTTCTGCTTCCCAGAGATTTGTCAATCCTCCTTCAGCACCAGATGGGATGTGTCAGGCAGTCTGGCCAGGAATATTGGCAGAAATGTGGGCAAATGCCGTGTGAAGTCTCTTCAGCCCCAGGCATGGCCTTCCAACAACCCGTGTGGAGGCGATGCGGTGTGGTGGCCCATGGGAGCTCACTGCAGCAGCAAGATCCTCTGCAGGTAATGGTGCTTGGCAACCCGTCTGCCCCAGCCACACGGTC